>NC_045796.1:65789086-66100336 GCF_009873245.2 Balaenoptera musculus | reverse complement strand
TTTTAAGAATGGGTGACATAACTAAATACAACACATACTCAATATTTATTTAGAGACTCCTACAAAAAACTTTGTGTTAATACATTTAAAACTTTAAAGGAAAACTAAAGTCCCCTCAAGTCTTTCACCTAGACCTAATCTGAACAAGTGTGAGAGGAAATTACCCAAATCTTGGGGAAAATAAACTGTAAATGAATAGTCAGAAAACTTTCTGGTGTTCACACAGGTCTTGGAATAGCTTGTGTTCACAACAGCCAAAGGGAAAAAAACCTTGTAATATACAGAGCATTAGGTAGAATTCACAGAAATGTAGCAGTGTAGTGCTGGGATAAATTAGCCTTGGATAAAACACTACTTTAGACTCACCCTAAATAACTTAACTTCATGGCAGATAAAACCAAAAACACTATTTCCAGGGATATGATAAAATGCAGTAATCAACAACATAAAATTCAGGCACACCTGAAAGCCAATAAAAAATTATTACACATGCACAGAAGCTGGTAAATATAACCCATAATTAGGAAAAAAAGTCAAACCATAGAAAGAGATCCTGATGATGGAATTAGCAGATAAGGATGGGGAAAAAGGCACAAATTCTCTGCATGTTCAAGAATGTAGGGAAAAAAAGAAGTATAATAAGGACAGAAATAGAAGACTTAAAAAGACTCAAAAGCAAACTGTAATCTCTGAATTAAAAATTAACTAATTGAGAATAGCAGCAGATTAGACACTGCAGAAGAAAATATCAGTGAACTTGATTATGTAGTGATAGAAACTATATAAAAGGAAGACCTCCAAAATGACATTAAAGTATAATGGCAATTGTTCTAAGGTGTAATTGGAGTCCCAGAAGGAGAAGGGGAAGGTGGTTTGAAGAAATAAAGATTTAACAGCTTCTTAAGTTGTTAAAAACAATAAACTTACCGGTGCAAAAAGCTTAATGAATCCCCAGCAGAATAGACATAAAAACCATCCCAAGGAACATCACAATTTACTGCAATCCAGTGTTTAAAGAGACAATTCAAAAAGCAGCCAGGAAAAAAGTCACATTATTTATAAGGAATTTAAAATTTACATCAGATTTCTCATCCAGAAACATGCAAAACATAATATTAAGCAATATTGTTAAAATGCGGAAAAAATAAACTGTGAATCTAGAAATTTTACCCAGTGAAAATAACAATAGATGAGAAACAAAGACATTCTCAGAAAACAAATCCTGTGAGAATCCACTTTCAGCAGATTACGTTGCAAGAAATGATAAAGGAAGTTTTCCAAGCAGAAGGAAGATTATAGCAGATAGAAATTTGGATCTAAATAAAATATGTAGGCAAAATACCAAAAATAAAAAGCTTTTTATGTTGTACTTCCTTTAAAAGATAGCTGCTTTATGCAAAAATAATATTTATAACAACAAAAGAAAGGGTGTAAGTAGATAATTATACTCATTAAATTTATGTTACATACGAATTGACAATATTTTTAGAAGGTAAACTGTCACGAAATAAAGGTACATATTTTAAATTCCAAAATAATCATTAATAAAATTAAACAGTATAGATATAGATAATGACAATAGTACAGATAAATTAAATCATAGAAATCTAATCCAACAGAAAGCAAGAAAAGATTTTAAAAGAAACAAATAGCTGAGAATATAAAATGAGAAAATAACAAGATTAATGAATATGTTAAATTTAAAAGTTCCAAACACCTTAATTAAAAGGCAGAATTGTTAACTGTTTGATTAAAAAAAAAGACCTTGCTTTATACTATCTGCAAGAAGCCTGCTAAAATACAGACATGTTTAAAGTAAGTAGAACAAAGTATGCTATACAAACATCAATCAAAAGCAAGCTAGGGTGGTTGTATTAATATGAGACAAAGCATATGCAAAAATGGGGAATATTACCAGACATTTTACATTAATAAATAAAGTCATCAAGAAGATATGACATTTCTAAATGAATATGCTATTGACAATGGGCTTGAAAATGCAGGAAGAAGAGTGAATAGAAATGGAAGGAAAAATAGATAATACTAATTCATCTCTCAGTAATTGATAGAACACATTTTTTTAAAAGAATATAGGAGGCTTGAACAATGCTCTCAACAACTTGACTTAATTAGTATTTATAGAACACCTCAACCAACAACAGCAGAGCATGCATTCAATAATACATGTAATATTCACCAAGATAGATTATATTCTATGACATAAAACAAGTACTGATAAAATTTAAAGTATTCAAATCATGCAAGTATATATTCTGATAAAATGGAATTTAAATTCAAAATTAACAGCAAAATGATCTCTAAAAAATCCCAAAATATTTAGAAGTTAACATACTTCTAAATAACCCATGAATCAACTAAGAAATCACATAGGAAATTAGAAAATATTTTGAACTGAATTAAAATGAAAGGTCAACATATTAACATTTGCAGAGCAAACTGAAAGCATTTTTACTGCTTATATTAGAAAAGAGAAAGATTAAGTCAATCATGTATCTACCTTAATAAGAAAAATAAAAGTACCCCAAATAAACAGGAAATAATGAAGTTAAGGTCAGACAAGGACTTTGAAAACGATAAAATCACAGAGAAAATCAAAGAAGCAAAAAACTAATTCTTTGAAGAGTTCAATAAAATTGTTAAGACTGATCAGGGGAAAAAGTCACAAATTTCCTCTTATGAAGCACTCTCTGCTAATATATTTTACAACTTCAGTAAAATGGGCAAATTGTTTGAAATAAATCACCAAAGTTCATTCAGGAAGAAACAAATAACCTAAATAGCCCTATATTTCGTCTAGCATTTCAAGTTTTAGGTTAAAAATTTCCAACAACACAAACAAAAACAATTCCATGCCCACACAGCTTCACTGATGAATTCTACTAAACATTTCGGTAAAAAAAACAAAAACAAAAACAAAAACAAAATACCACTATAAACACTTTTTAGAAATATAAGATGGGGGACTCCAACAATTCATTTTTTGGAGCCAGTCTTTCCCCAATAACATTACAAGACAAAATAAGAGAAAACTGCAAACTAATACCCCTCATGAACATAGTCACAAAAACTTTTAACAAAATTTTAGCAAGTAAAACCCACTAATATGTAAAACAGATAACAGCTGAACAGACTGAAAAACCAACAACTTGTCTAGGATTCATTAGTAAGGTGAGGACACAGGGCAAACTAGGATTGGAGAGAGACAGGCAAATGCAGCTCATAGGAGCAGAGACTCACCAGTGGAAACCACCTCAGGAACCAGTGCTGGCGTAGGAAAACTTGAGCTGTAATCAATGACTTGCTTGAGTCTGGACAACTCCGGGATTTAAAAACTCCAGGGGGATCCAAGAATAAGAGCTCCCACAATTTTGTCAGTTTTCCTGCAGGAGCTCTCAGTAAATATCGGACAAGAATCCCCTCAGGCTTCCTGCAAGGAAAGCGGAAAGGAGCCATTTTGAAACACACACAAGCGCTCTCTGTTCTTAACAAGGTCTGCCCTCAGGAGAAACTAGTTAAGCAGAGATGAAACTAGTTAAGCAGACATTAACCTAGTGAGGTATTATCAGAGCCTAACTGATCTGCTAGCATGTTATCAGAGCCTAACTGACTGTAGTGTTGCTGATCTTTTGCCATCAGTACACTTAACGTAGGCTTATTTAGTCCAGGTTCAGCTCAATTGCGCATGATTAGAGAATTCACAGGTGTTCTAACTTGGCTGCACGCTCACTGGGAAACCAGGCACGCTCACTGGGAAACTAAGCAGCATTACAAGACAATACGATCCAGCTGGAGAGAACGGATTTGGATGTATTAATAGATGAGGGACAGCCTGAGGGACAATATTCTCAGCAGAAAAAAAGATTTTAAGAGAAACCACACTGTTGGACAAAGTGAGGAAAATGGTCTATTTATAGGGTTACTTGGTACAGGATGAGATTTAGTTGATGAGAATGATATTACATTACTAGAACAAATGCAAACCCTGCATATTAATCAACTTCCTTTCCAGGGATGTAGAATAAGGGTGCTGTTTTTTTAAAAAGTAGAGATTAGTTCTTTCAAATCAGCACAGAGGGCTAGTCTGTCCTTAGTGGACCCTTAAACCATGGGATTCCTTTGAAAGTCCATTTGTGCAGGGATTGTCGTTCATCTCCAACATAAAATGCTTAGCCAAACATTAAAAATGATATTGCATAAATACAAAAAACAAAGCTTATTTCAGGGAGCATGACAATTACTGCAGTGGTGGTTTTGAAGACAGCCCCAATATTCTTCAACATTTCTCCCATTAAGTCTGTGTCCCTCCCTTAATTACAGGCTCCATCTCTACTTGGCCAAGGGAATATGGTGGAAGTGATACTGTGCCACTTTCTGTGTTCAGCCCTTATGAAACCAATAGCTTCTACTTCCTGTCTCTTGGATATTTGCTCTTGAAAATCAGTCCCTAAGCAGTGAAGAAGCCCATGCTGGCTGTCCCATGGAGAGGCTCAAGAACTAGCATCAAATTGCCAGTCAGGAGATTAAGTCATTTTACAAGTGGATCTTCCAACCCAGGTGAACTGCTCCAGCTGATACCATGTTGAGTAGAGATTAGCTGACAAAATCACACATTGGTAAGCAAAATAAATGACTGCTTTTGTGTAATAGCCCTGGAATTTTGAGATTAGGTAGCTGCACAGCTGTGGATAACTGTGGATGACTGGAACAGCTATATGCTTGGTAGCCCTGGATTTCTGTACAGACTTCACACGCTTGTGGGAATTTTCCCTTTATGCTAGGAGTTCTAACCAAAACATATACAGTAGCCTCCTTCTTCCTTTAGTTACTACTAAGTCTGTTAAAATCAGCAGCCTGCTATTATTATCCCATTCAGAAAACAATTCGATGCACGATTTTACTGCACAGATGAAAACCTGAAGACAAGGCATTCAAGTAACTTGTTCCAAATCACACAGTTAGTAGCAGACCCAAACCTGGTTCACTGGTCGTGATTCTTTATATAGTTGCCACCCCTCCCCACTGCATATTTGTTTTCCTTAGGATCCCAAAGGATCTCATGAAGAATCTTTAGGTCATCTCTGTATGGCCTGGAGTTGTATTCAAAGTGTTGTATTTATCACCAGCATCTTTTTTTCTAGCGATTTCCAAAGTTTCATCGATTTCTCAAAACAATTTAGAACCCCCCAGGCTTTGTTAGTATAATTTCTGCTCACTTATCATAGAAAACTTCTGTTTTTATTGAGTTAAAAACAGCAGTTGTATATTTATGGAAGAATAAACTGAAGTTTCGTCTGCATCTTAATAAAAACATGGCACATGCTACAGACTGATGTTCAGATTTGTGAGACATAACTCCCCATTACTTCATTGAATAAATTATTAACAAAGATCCTACTATGTTCCAGGCATGTAAAAATGAATGAGGTGTGGTCCCAAGCTGAGTCTTCCAATTTGGAATTTTCTTTTCCTATGCTTTCTGATCTAAGGGCTATGGTTGGTAAATACAATCTGAACAGTTGAACACCTGCTTTTCTAATTGTTTGTTTGTTTGTTTGTTTTTCACCTTTCCCTGGATTCTAAGCATGGCATTAAAAGCCCTTTTTGATTCTTTGTCTTTAAAACTCAACTAGTTCTCTAACTAGGTCTTTCCTGGCTTGTTTATCTCGCAGCAGCAAAACTGACAGCAGTTTTGACAAAGTTCCCTGTTGTACTTATTCCCTGAGCTACCAAAAAAAAAAAAAAAAAAAAGCTAATATCTTTCTTTCAATTTCAAATAAGAGTTCTTTGCAATCCTCTTTGCTCCGAGATCAGAAAAACAAGAATGAAAGCTTAAAAGGGCATTTCCCAATTGAGAGAATTTCTATTTACACTTACTCCCCTAGCTTTGATAGTTTACACAACAAAACGAAGTAAATTTCTACTTTACAGATTTTGGAAGAGAAATAAAAACACCAACCCTTTCTGTCAGGTTATTATGCCAACTAGATGTATCTTCATTTGTATTTTTGCCTACTTTTTAGCAAAGGTTAGCACACAGCAATTGAATAACCCTCACCAAAGAGTACATAAGAAGCTGTTTTGTGAAAAAGATACATAGGCATTCTCACAGGACACAGGACACTTGGGCATTTTATAAGCTTCTAATTTCATTTGCTTCATGACAATCAATAAAAATGTTAAAAGCCCACGTTGGGTTCATTTGATCATTTATTAAGTACATTTCACTGGGGAATTAGTGTCACATAATGTAACCTGTGGTCTCTAGAGATATTGGCAAGTTCTGTATCCAAATACATGACTCTCCCTCGGAACCAGAGCCCTCCCCTGGATGGAGTGGTGGACGCGTGCACTTTGGGCTGACTAGAACAAACTAGTGTTGTCAGATGACAACAGTATCTGACAACAAGTGTTGTCAGATGCTGCCAGCTGTAGGACCTAGGGCTGACCATAACATTTATTGTCTCAACCAGTCTATCTTTAAGAGTGTAAGGAAAGGCTTTTCCTAATCATAGGATAATAGACATAAACAGGGCAAACTGTGTTGCTCTTAATGAAACTGGGACTTGTGGTCATCCATAATAGGTGATGGCATGGGACTAGAGCTTACTCTTTCCCTGGACTTTTCTTTAAACTCTATCTAAGCAAAGAGAGCCTTTTTTTCTTGTAGATTCAGAGCTGTAAGATTGTGAACTTGAAGTTGTCTTAGACTTTGTCACTCACCATGTGTGGAATTTAATCTCAACAATTAAGATATAACACACATAAAAGGGAACATAAAAAATAAAAAGAAAGAATTCTGATTTTTCTTTGGTTTCTGATTCTTATTGCTCAGATCCATTTTGCTCTCATTGGTTGCTTATGCAAGCATTAATAAACCCCTTTTATGCTTATTTATTCATGTTGAGCTTGTTACTTGCAAACAGAAGTATCCCAAGGCACATGCATGGATTTTAAGATATTCATTAATACAGGAACTTTCTCTGGGACAAGAAAAGGCATAATAATTTAGCATGGGGGCATGAATTCTCTTTGTTCCCTTTTTTCCTTACCTGGACAATTTTGGAATTCACTCTCTATTTGACTTGCCTGTTTGGATAATATGAGTATGGTTCCTCCTTATAGGAAGGATCACTGTGCTAGGCAAAAGACAGGCTGTAGGCCTGTCTATGCATTAAAGAATAATCCCCATAGTTTCATATGAGCCAACTTAGTTCACCCGGGAACTTAATTAGCTTTTGTGGCAAGTACTCTTTTAGTAATAACACAGTTATATTTGCCTAGAGTAATTTTCTGCATATTTATCAATAACAAACTAATCAACACTTCCTACTTATAAAAATTCCTGAAATTCCTTGGTTTCTCTCTGTTCCAAGCCTGTCTCTTCAACTTTCCCTTTAATAGCGTGTGTTCCCTCATATCCTTCGAGTAAATTTCTTTTACATCAGACAAAGGAAGTCACTATATGCTACTCACAACCAAAAAACAAAGGCAAAACAAAAAAAATTTGATATAGGAAATTGAATCAGAAAGTAAGGTGCCAGCCAAAAACACTCAGAGAAATGGAGGATATTGGAAATTGGTTATCTGGTCAATTGACTCATATCCCACAGTGGTAACTGAGATGCCCATAGCATACTGTGGTGAAATGCCTAATTCAATTATTACCTAATGTAACTAGAACCACAGTCCTATTGAGAGCAGGACTCTGGGATTCTGAGTTCACTAGGATAAGAATTGAAGGGATGAGGACTTATAGGACTGAAGAGATTGCTTTTGTGGTCTTAGATCATTTTAAAAATGCCAAGATTAAATTTCTATCTTCTTGTCTTGAGGCAAAGAGTGAAGCTAAAAGAGTTCTCTGACTGTAAAGAATCTCTTATTTCTTTATCTTCTGGGCCAAGTGAGTAAAAGCTAAAGTCCAGAATTTGTTTCTGCAGGTTCCTGACATATACGTTCAGCTAAATTCACGGTCTTGGCATAAGCTTATGAATAATAAAAGTAGACCATTAGCCAAAAGAATGGGACCAAAACATAGGGATGTTTGAGACAAGTCAAAAGACATAAAGGGCCTCCACACCCTCTAGTACATCCCCAACTAATAATCCCAGAGAATGCATCACCCTCTCCCTTACCTCCAGAAGCTATTGGCTGTTTCTCCCTTGCATAACGACGTCTTTATCCCCCTACCTGAGAGCTCTCACTTGCAGGAGGAAACCAATAATGTCCCTCTTGCCTCCTCATTACCACTAAATCCTGTCACTGAACTAGTAACTACCATCATGTAAAAACTTTCTGAGCGGCTTTTTGAAACTTTTTATATGCAGAACCTAATTGTAGGACTGACTGCAAATTATTGCTTGAATTGACTTTTCAAGTGTTGTATTGTTAATAGGACTCCACTTACCAGTAATTCTGAGTGCAGTAAATAGCCTTCTGCTACAGATGGTTCCTAATGATTTCCCAGGTTGAATAAAGCAAACCTGAGCTCAGCAGCGGGCAAGAATGTGGGAGTGGCAGAAATCACCTGGTGAAACACAGAGGAAGAATTCAACAACACCAAGAATTTAAAATGCTGGACAAAATTTCGTATGTGTGAACCATCTTTCCAACCCCTGCATGTGTTTCACAGGAGAATCCAGAACACAACTGTATTTGTTTCCCAGGGCTGTCATAATAAAGTACCACAAACTAAGCAGCTGAAACAATAGAAATTTTTGCCTCACAGTTCTGGAGGCTAAAAGTCTGAGATCACAGTGTCAGCAGAGTTGGTTCCTTCTGACCCCTGTGAGGAAGATGTTTTATGTCTCTCTCCTAGCTTCTGGGTTTTTTGTTTTTTTGCTGGCAATCTTTGGCATTCCTTGGCTTACAGATGTCTTCATCACCACTTGGTGTTCCCCCAGTGTGCCTGCTATCCCTGTGCTTACATTTTTCATAAGGATGCCTATCACATTGGATTAGGGGCCACCCTAATGACCTCTACTTAACTTGATCATCTGCAAAGATCCTTTGTCCAAATAAGGTCACATTCTTCGGTAGTGGGGATTAGGACTTCAACATCTTTTGGGGGGAAAAAAATTTAACCCATAATGCCAACCCAAGATCTGAAAGGTATTTTAGCAAGTGAAGCAACAGTATATTTCTACACCACATTACTCGCTAATCTCTTTGTGCCTGGTTATTTATGTCATAGAGTTGAATACGCAAGGATGAAAAAGACTGTCCAATTTTATTACAAGGCATATTTGGGTGAGATGCTCTTTCAACACTCAGTTTTACAAACTCACTTCCATTAGCTAGAGTTGAGTTTTGTTTCTTTAAAAAATGCACACTGATACATAGTGATTTTCCCCTTAAAACTAGAAATCGATAATTCAGGATATGGGAGAAGAAATGAGTTTTGATAGGAAAATATATGGTGGAGAGAAGTGAAAATCAGAAATGGAACAGTGACTGGGGACACAGGTATAAAAGATGCTCTAAAAAGAGGGCTACTGATAGTGAAGGATAGGTGGTAGTATTTAAAACACAAAGATGCCTAGCATATTGGAAAAGAGATTTGTATTGAAATTAATATAGTTTAAAAAACTAATGGGAGAATATTACATATTTTTCCACTACTACTCCATTAACATATGTGATTTATCTTATACAGGCATGCTTCATTTTATTGCACTTTGCAGATATTGCATTTTTACAAATTGAAGGTTTCTGGCAACCCTGCTTCAAGCAAGTCTATTAGCGTCATTCTTCTAACAGCATTTGTTCACTTTGTGTCTCTGTGTCACATTTTGGTAATTCGCACACTATTTCAAAGTTTTTCATTATTATTATATCTGTTATGATGATCTGTGATCAGTTACCTTTGATGCTACTACTATAATTCACTGAAGGCTCAGATGATGGTTAGCATTTTTTAGCAATAAAGCACTTTTAACTAAAGTGTATGCATTGTTTTTTTAGACATAATGCTACTGCACACTTAATAGTCTACAGTATAGTGTAAACATAACTTTTACATGCACTGGGAAACCAGAAAATTAGTGGAACTTGCTTGTAATATCTGCTTTATTGCAGTGGTCTGGAACTGAACCTGCAATATCTCTGGAATATTCCTGTATCTACATAGTAGACAATCAGGCAGTATGTGTTGAACTAATAAATTAAAAAATTTCTTAAGCAGAATATACAATAGTAAATCCATTGTTGTCTGGGATAGTAGAACAGAATACATAAATAAGTAAAGGAGTATATTTAGAGAACTCTGAATGGGTAAGATACTAGAAAACAACAATCCTTATGTGTTACTGTTGATGGCATGGATGGAAACTCAGCTGGGAATGTGGGAGCCGGGATGATCATCAATATTATCCAGAGAAGGGGAGTTCTTAATTTTATAAACACAAACAAAATCAATCATAAAATAAACATATTTTACAATAAAAAAAATAATTGAACTTTATCATGGTAATGAAAAATTATTTATAGAAACACCAACATCTCCTTATAGCTTGGTGTTTGGCACTATTACAGCATTAATCAAGTGAATCAGAATACTATGAATAGCAAGATATGAAGCAGATGTGTGATGTCTGCCATAAAATCCCAGAACAGAAATATCTAGGTAGAATGTGATAGTCCATCCTCTGTATTTCAACATTATAATGCCAATCAGTTCAGGCAAGAAAACAAATCCAAATGAAACAAATTAAAGCAAAGTTAATCTTATTAATAGTCAACATTAGAGCAACTTCTAAGAATTATCAGTTTGACAGTTATTGTCATTTACCTTTGTATATTTTTATACATGTTCTTTATGAGTAATAGTTTTATACCTACAAAATGCAGATAATATTCTTAGTCATCAGAATTTCTGTTCTTTATTGACTCCAGCCCGTAACAACATTATGAAATCCACTTTTCAGATTGCTTCCTGAGCACATCTAGTAAATTTGCTTTTACCCTGTGTATGTCTATAAAATTGAATCTATAACAAAGTTACCAAGATAGTGACTTTGCTTGAGGTACTGAATTCCACAGGCAGGATTAATGATGTGCCTACTCCACTCCAGTTTAAATCTCAACTAATGAACAATGAGGAACAAGCAGCGCAGGACTTCAACAAGTTGCAAAACTTAATATTAATGCCTGTTCCTGAAATGTTACAGCTATCACCACATTAACTGAATGAATAACCTAAGAGAAAAGAAGCTTTACTTACCAATTAGCTCTGCTGAGACATCCCCAGCAGGAGAGAGAAAAGGCACCAGCACGTCCTCATAAGCAGAACAGTGTGCAAGCCCTCCTTGTGAGAGATGAGGCCAACGGGCCAAAGCAGATATCTTTGAAATAATTTGCTCCAGTCGCTCTGTTACAGACACAATAAGGTTTGTTAGACTTAACTTACCTCCAGTTTAAATGTCTGTGTTTCATTTTTTTCAAAATTCTGAAATACGTAGAAATTACAAAAGTACTGAGTAGTTTTTTCATGAGGACATGTTTGGATTATTTTCTCCTGTTTCTAAGGAAAAATAAAGATAATATTTTTTTAAATAAATAAGCAAAAAACTAAAAGAAAATAGTTTGAAACACTAGTGATCTCATGTTTCTCTACCAGCCTACACACAGTGTTTCAGAAAAGACAAACAGAAAACCAAAACAACACAGACCATCTGTTTATTTTGCACATCTATGACACAATAACTATATGTACTACACTTCTTCAGTGTCAATATAAAGCACGCTGTTCCTCTCTTCCTTCACAATAAATGTGGGATAATCACACATAAAGCACTAGACTACATACATACAGAGAGAATTTTAAATACTGCTTTTGGTCTAAGAGTTAGAGTTGTCTAGTACTTTAATAAACGCACAAATACCTTAAAGGCATTTTTCCCAATGGTATCTAGAAATTATGTATGAGGTATATTTATTCAGTAGTATATCCTTATAGCATATTCATTATCATTTTGATTTTCTTCTTTTATTTCAGCAATGTATTCTCACTTGATTTGTTTGCCCTGCAAAGGTCCTTTGGTATGTGCACCGGGGGGGACGGTGTTTTCATTTTCATGTGCTTTCTTCTTTATTATTTTTTAAAAATGCCTTATATATGATAGTTTTCTCTGGGTAATTTGATACATATTTTTAGTTTCATGAAATGCTGGGTTTGGTCAGCTCACCGCTACCTGTTACTACAAACTCACATACCACATCATCATTAAATTATTGATCTTTTATTTTAAATCAAATTTTAAATTAGCATTACTTTGATAAGTCAACATGTATGTACTAAGCAATGCACCTAAAAATGTATGCTTAGTGCTTGGTGATTATTAAACGTTTTAATAATATCCATTGGTTCTCAGATCTGTAGTACTCTGTCCTTTCATATACACATCTAAGTGAACTGATGTATAGCTGCTAATTTTACCTAAGGAATAGTTATACATGCTAAAGATATAGTTAAATTGCCATAATATTTAGATAAGTACTAATAATTTAAATAAATTCCAGGTGAAAAGGGAAGATTTAAGAAAGAAAGCTTTATTTGATGATTGAAAAACTGTATTCTTTATAATCTTCAGTTTGAAAGATTGTAATATTAATTTTACATGCATGCTTTGATTTGTTATTCCCCATTCAGTTACTCAATATATATGCATTAAGCACCATTTATATGCAGAACTATAATATCACTGAGAAAGATTTAAATGTGGTGGCAAAGAGTGCTTGAAAATGCATTTCACACTTATTTTGATACAGCAAATAAGTACACTGATCTGTTGGAATCAATTTGCAATATTTGGAATGTTGCATTATAATATTATTTTAAAATATGAGGTGGATATCTGAGAACGGAAAATAGTCGATTTTACTAGTAAAAATATAGATAACCACAACCACATCAGGAGGGTGGGGAAAAAAATACTGACTCAAATCTTATTCCTAAACAGGGTAAGATTCTATTTAGAAATAGTCATCTAAAGCTTTAATATGCAGGTCACATACTGAGAATTCACTTGACCAAATTAATTTGCTGAAAAATATTAAATCAAACTCATTATAAAGAAATCTTCAGAAAAATGTCAGTAGTGATACTTCATTTTTCTTCTAACTATACCCTTTCATATTTGGGATAAAATTCATTGTTTATGGCAGGAGCTACAAGTAAGTGGGTTCTGTTGAAGCTCCTGAGAATCTGTGACACTTAAATAATACATGCATGTATTACATTAATATATTTGAAATAATGGAGTGGAGTAAAAATAATCCAGAATTTTAGGGGCTCAATTACTTTGTGGCGTATTTTTATATGGAGTTATGCATGTGATGAAAGAGAAAATGAGTAATTAAAGACAATGGCAATATTACCACATATATTTTATATAAGAAAATCAATAAAGACAGTTTAAAAAGAATAAATTACTAGAAAAATTAATCTTTGAAAGACCAAGAAAGCAAAAAATAAATAATATAGAAGATGAGAATAAAATAGACAGATTGCTTAAAAAGGTGCTGAACTTTATGTATTATTAAGTGAATATATTCATGGGACAAACCATTCGCTATAGTAGGCAACAAATAACATACTTTCACTTCTCCAAAGGAATAATTCTACTGACTACTTTTCTTAAAAGACTAAATATGGGTATTATATTCTAATAAAATTGTAAATAAAATAAACATTTCAACATACATATGCATATATTGTATATATATACAGAGATATATATATATATGTATATATAATTCCTAAATAATTAAAATAGTTTTTAATGAGACTAATGCCTTGTTGTTATATAACTAAAGCCACACTTATAGGAAAGAGTTCATCAAATATAGAAGCATTAAAGCAAGCTTAAATCATACACAACTTGAGGACTTAGAGAATAACAAAAATAAACCTAAGAATAAATGCATAAATTATTTTTAAAATGAAAATGGAAAAATTATTAGAAAAAAACTAGAAAAGTATATTAGTAAGGAAGCTTCTAGTCACAAGTAAACTCTGACTCAACTGACATCATCATTGAGAAAATGTATTCTCTCACAGGACAAGAAGTTCAAATATAGTGCTACTCCATGTATAGTACAGTAAGGGATCCAGTAATGGTCTTCACTCTTCCCTTCTCTTTATATTGGATTTCATCAAAGGACAGCTGTCCTTATGTGTACAACATGGCTACAGCATTCCTAGGGGTCCCTTCCAGACATGAGGACATCTAAATGTGTATTCTTTGTATCTCTTTTGAAGCATAGGAAAATTAATCCCAGGAACTTCACAATATAGTTCCCTTCGTATCTTTCAGCCGTAATTATATCCCCTCCTTTTGCCTAAATCAATTAATGGAGAGATGAATGGAACAAAGATGAGTGGCTTAAACCAACACGATTCAAGTCTCTGAACTAGGTCAGAAGTGCCTCACCTGAAACACACAGCTCTTCAGAGGAGGCTGGATCTTTAAACCACATACTGAATGTTTCTCCTAAAAGAGCAAGTTGATGAAGATAACTAAATTCTACTTATTTGACAAAATCTGAATACACAATTTTTAAGCATATATCAAGTTTAACCAGCTAAAATACTCAAATGCATAGTATATCAAATGCAATGAATAATACAGAAAGGATAAAACATTAGAATAGCACATAACCTGAATAAAGTGGCTGAAATGGATAATTTAAAAAAAAACACTAATGCTAACACAGGGAGAAGAAAAATATTTAAACCACGAAAAAACTGTCCTAAAATATTTCTAAAACTATGCTTGACTATTGCAGGTAAATGCTTATTTAATCTGTTTCAGAATTAAGGAAAAGATTGAGAGCATCATGATTACTTTTCAAAATTAGCACATCTTGTATCAAAAACATTAGATAGATTTTTAAAAAGTGGAAAATTGCAGACTGATCTCACTTATGACTATGGATGAACCTAATCTACTAGGATTAGGTTCAGGTGAAGCAGCAAAAAATGCATAATTACAGCCACTTAAGATAGAAGTTTATTTCTCAGATAAATAAAGTACAAATATAGGCAGGTTGGGGATGGGATGTCAGCTGCAGAAACATCAGAGACCCAGGTTTCTGGTGTCTTTCTCTTCCACTCTCCTCATATGAGGCTTCCTTTTCAGATCATGATCTAGAATGGCTGCTGGAGCTCCAACCATAACATAGAAATTCACAGTTAAAAAAGGAGAAAGGAAAAAGATGAAAGGGTAAATTAGATCCTTTTAAGAAGACTTCCTAGAAGTGACACGCAACACTTTTGCTTGTTATACCTCAGCATAACTTTTTACTTGGCCACGTCTAGATTCAAGAAAGGCTGAGCAGTGTAATCATTTAGCTGAGCACACTACCGCTGAAAGAAACCAAGCCCCTGTAACAAAGAAAGCATGGGAGTTTCTGCTGTGTATGCAAAAACCCTTAATAGGAAACTAACAAATCTAATCCACAAATGTATTAAAAGAAAATTAAAACATGATCTCGTTGAGTTTACCCCCAATGCAAAAAGAGCTTAATGTTCTAAAGTCTATTTGTAGTATTCATCACATCACTAAATCAAAGGAGAAAGATTCTCTCAATAGTTTGCAAAAGATGATTTGGCAAAATTAAACATCAATTCCTGAAGAAACGAAGGTCTAATTAAAATGACTATTTAACATGACAAATAAAAGCTCTAAAAATAAATAACTAATGCAACACTTAAAGGAAAACAAGAATCATTTCTTTTACGTCTGAAATAATTCAGACATGTTCAATTTCACTAATATTATATCACTCTTCTGTTAGTGCTTTTTATTTAATACTTCCTCAGTCTTTTCTTATTCTCAACACAAATAAATGTCGTGGTCCAAACGCAGGTTGGAAAAGAATTTCCAGACACAAGGCAGAATGTAAAGAAGATAGAATTTATTAGACGGGAGGGTCGCTGCCAGAACAGCGGGCTGACTTCCTAATAGTCTGGGAGAGTTGAGCCCGAACATGTGCTATTGATCAGTTTTTATAGCCAGAAAACAAAGGAATGATCCGAGGTGAAAATTTCATTTACTGATTGGTCGAGGCACATATACCTTCCTTCTATAGGGTGGGAGTGGGACAGGGCAGATGCCTTTCCTTATTTGGGACAGGTCCCCGTTGCCCAGGCGGGCGTCGAATTTCGTAACCATCGCAACCTGGTGGGGAGGCGATTAAGAGTCCGGTGGGGGTGGGGGGGTGTAACGCTGACACTTTTTCAGGCAGGGTCATCCTTTGTCCTTGAAGCACCATTGTCCTTGGAGCACCACATTCCCCCCTCTCTTTATTTATAGGGCCAATTCCTTGGCCCTGTTGGATACCCGGCTCATATCTACCTAACTGCCTAATTCCCTCTCAAGGAAATTATACAGGAGATTGTGTGTTTAGGAAAAAGCCCTTCCTGGGGTTTTTGCTTACTCCCACCTAAACTCTATAGATGTATCCCTCCAATTTAGAATAACTCTAATTGACTTTTCCTGTGCAAAATTCAAAATACAAAACTAAAAAATATCAAACTAGAGCTAATATTGGTGTTGTATAAAGTGGACTATTACTAAAAGTTACAGAAAATATCATTATTTCCCTTACATCCACAAAGAAAGAAAATTGAAAAACAATTCCAGGCAAAATAACAATAGAAGACATAAAATGTCTAGGAATAAATTTAACTCATATACCTAACTAAAATACCTAATAATAAGTGTATAGAATTTATATAGAAAAAACTATACATTTTAATGAGACATCAAAGAATATTTGAATATAAGGTAAAGGAGAGCATTTTCTTGCTTGGGAAGGATTGCTTAATTCATTCACTTAACAATTATTTATTGACATTCTCTTATTTGCCCGATATTATTCTAAGCACTGGGGATAGAGTAGATAACATATTTGCTATGATCTGAATGGTTTTGTCCCCTCCCTTCAAATTCATATGTTGAAAACCTAATGCCCAGTGTGATAGTATCAGGAGGGGGGGCACTTTGAGAAATGATTAAATCATCTCTTGGAGCCCTCATAAATGAGACTAATGTCCTTATAGAAAAGGCCCCACAGAGCTAGTTCATCCCTTCCACGACATAAGGATACAACAGGAAGTCTGAAATCCAGAAGAGGGCCCTCATCCAACCGTCCTGGTAATCTGATCTCGGACTTACAGCCTACAGAACTGTGAGAAATAAATTTATCTTGTTTATAAGCCTGAATGGCCTAAGACAATATTTAACATCATTATGTTTTCTTGGAAGCATACTATTAAGGGGCAATAATTAAAATTTTCAAATAATAAGGTAAAATCAGATAATAAAAAACTCTGTTTGTTACAGAATATCTAGTGGGCAACTTGAATTTGAATGGTCAGCAAGATTCTTTTTGTGGGGACATTCCAGCTGAGGCCTGAATGACAAGGAAGCAGATATACTAATATCTGGCTTAATAACATTCTAGCAGAAGAAACAGCAAGTAAAAACAGTCTCAGGTCAAAACAAGTTGAGTTAAAAGAGAGGGAAGATTAACTTTTTCTTACAGGAGTGCACAAGAGGGAAAGTTTTATGAAGATATGAAAATTACAAAGCAAGAAAATAAAACCATTGTCAAGAGAACAAACAATTGACAGAACAGATTTAGATATGAAGCAGCTATTGGGGTTATCAGACAGAGACTTTAAAATAACTATGATTAATATGTTAAAAGATCCAGTGGAAAGGGTGGGAAACATTTATGAACAAACATGGAAATTCAGCAGAATAAAGAAACATTAGGTACGAATCAAATGGAAAAGCTAGAAACAAAAACCAGCAGCACAGTATTAGAGATAAGTTATTCCTATAATTGGCTCATCAGTAGACTCAGCACAGCTGAGAAGCATTCAGTTTCAACAAAAATCCCAGCAGGATTTTATATAGAAATCAATAAGCTGATTCTAAAGTTGTAGAGAATGCCTGAGGAAATAGAATAGCCAGACAATTTTGAGAAAATAGGAACAAAGTTAGAGACCTTACATTACCCGATTTGAAGACTTAGTGTAAAGGTATCATAATCAAAACGATGCTGTATTCATAAAATGATAGTCATATCAATCAGTGGAACAGAATAGAGTGCCCAGAAATAGACACACACGTAGTTGATGCATTTTGACAAATTTTGCAAAGGTATAAAGTTAATTCCGTGAAGGAAGACAGTCTTGTTAACAAATGGAGCTGCAACATTTACACAACTGTATATAAAAATAAACTTGAATCCATACCTCACACAATATCAAAATTAATGCAAATGTGTCATAGAACTCCTATAGAAATCATAAGAGAAAATGTTCATTACCATGTGTTAAACAAAGATTTCTTAACTAGAATACCATTCACTTAAATAATTTTAAAAATGTCAAAATTGGACTGCATCAAAATTAACAACTTATATTCTTCAAAAAATACTGTAAAAAAAATGAAAGGGCAATCCAGTGTCTGGGAGGAAATATATGCAAATCATGTACCTTACAAAGAACATTTATCCAGAATGCATAAGGAACTCTTACAGCTCAATAATAAGAAAAAAAACAATTTAAAAGAGAGGTAGTGGTAGAGGTTTTGAAATGATACTTCACCGAGAAACAATATACAAATGACAAATAAATATGTGAAAAGATGCTTAATATCTTTAGTTTTCAGTAAATGCAAATTAAAACCACAGTGAGATTCTACTACACAGGCATTAGAATGACTACAGCTAGAAAGGAAAATTGACAATACCAAGTACTGGTGATGACCGAGAACGACTAGATTATTCATATATTGCAGATGGGAATGAAAAATTGTAGAGCCACTTTGAAAAGCAACATGATAGTTTCTTGCATGAAGTTATGTACACTTAAACATACATGTACCATATGATATACAAACACAGTGCTAGGTGTTTAACCAAGAGAAATGAAATTTATGTTCATACATACAAAGACCTGCAATACTGTTTATAGCAGCTTTATTTGATATAACCCAAAACTGTGAAGACCCCAAATATCTATCCTCTGGTAAAGGAATAAACAAATTATGGTCCATTCATGCAGTAGAATACTCAGTATTGGATACATCTAAAAACATTTTGCTAAAAATAGAAGCCTGACACAAAATGATAGGGCATGATTTCATTTATATAACATTTTTAAACAGATAAAGCTATGAAGATGAAATCAGATCAGTGTCTTTTAGAGGCAGGGAGTTGGTGAAAGAGAGGGACAATAAAGAAGCACAAGGAAAATTTTCAGAGTGGTGGAATTCTATATCCTTACGGCAGTGATGTTTATACAACTCTGTACATTTATCAAAATTCATAGAACTGTACTCCAAAAATGGATTTTACTATATGCATATTATACCTCATATACTTGACCTGAAAAAGAACCTCAAAAAACAAAAAGCAGTATCATATGACAAGTGTGGTTCCAAATGCCATGATCACCTCCCTGGATGCCCACATTCTTCATTTTTGCCTACTGTTTTCTTTCTGTCTTGTTTATGCTTTTTAAAAAGTTGTACACATTTTGTCCCATTGTTGAGTTGTCCGAAGCAGCCATTATTGGAGGCTAAAGTCAAAACCTGTTTGTTCTACATTTTCACAATAAACTAAAAAACTATTTTAGGCACATTCAAAGCAATTCCATTAGCCAAACCAAATTATATATAAAGAGACTGCATAAGAGACTTAGGGAATTGCCTATAGAGGTGAGGTTTTCCTCAATCATATTTTTGGCTTGTTGTACATGATTAAAATGAAACCATTTTATTGCAATCTCAGAAGGAGTCTGATGGGATCTACCCGCTCATCTTCCTAGAATGTTATTAAGACTTCAGAAATAAGTGCACCTGCAAATCAATTAACGGTGGCAGATTCATTATCAGAAGCAGGATTCCATGTACAACAAAGGATGCATCTGTACTTTGATCTGTTGATTTTGCCACTTGATTAGAATGTTTTATGATATTTTTGTTATAAATGCCAAGGATATGAAAAAGAAGTGAAGAGGTAACATTTATTTCTGTAATCAAGTCTCCATTTGTATTACATTTTCTCACATACATATATAATTGCTATCTTCTGTACATTCATAAATAAAACCAAATATTCATTGACGCCCTCTCTATGTCATCCAGCGTGATGGACACTAGAAATAAAAAGATTTTATAAAAATGAAAAGGTTCCTCCCCACAAGGAGCTTAAAAACTCCAATGAGGAAACTTGCACACATGCATATAATTCTAAAACAACATGAAAAATGATGAAAATATACTGTAAGAGTTCTGCTTAAACTGCTGAAATAAAAGAAAGGTGTTTGATGAACTTCACTAGTAATACTTTTTTTCCTGGCATAAAATAACCCTCTCAGTCTTCCCCTGGAAGATTATACAGAAGAGATCCATGTCCCCAAGAGATCACTTGGGACAACTCAAAAGGAAGTGCTGCTAGGACAGCAAGGTCCTTCCTATCCATTCAACAAAAGTGTTATTAAATGACTCATGGACTCCACCAAACCCAATGTTTACATCCTGTGCTTAAGAATATTTTCTAATATTATCACTCAGCACTCAAGGCAAATTATTTTCGGCTATGGTCTGAACAGAGAAATTGCAAATGACAACTTGCAGTCCAGCTAGAAAGTTGACTAAAACAGTCCTTACTAGCTTGTTTATTTACCTTTTTTATCTGTGGGTACAAATACAGACCGAGGCCAGTGGGTGCTGAAGCCAGGTTGCACCAGCTTGTGAAAGCTGATTATACATTTCTCACCCTGGCACCATGTTCAGTGATGTCATGCTGGCAGCACAGGAAAGGTGACAGTCTAGAAAGGCAAAGGTTGAAAAAGTTGAAAGATCATTAGAAGTGTTTGAAATGGTGAATTTTCTCAAAACAATACATACTCTACTTAACTCCATTCAGACTGCCCATTATGTAAATATACCTGAAATGAACATAAAGGCACTAACATAGTTCTTCCAAATTATAATATTTTCCTGGAAAACCTTCAAATACCACTTATAGAGGCCATACGTAAGAAAAACAGGTGGATTATTCCATGGCAGGCAAAACACTGTGAACTCTGAAATAAGATGAGTTAGCTCTATGAAAATAAAAATTTGCAGGTCAAAAACTTTTAATCCTCATAGATATCTCTGTATACTCTATACGTGTTTTATATGAATATGGACATATACACAGGTATATAAAATTTAAACTATATGTAGTGAACTTTGAATGATCATTACCTTAGAACAACTTCTAGGGGACAAGGACACACATAGATATCTCTGTATACTCTATATGTGTTTTATATGAATATGTACATATACACAGGTATATAAAATTTAAACTATATGTGGTGAACTTTGAATGATCATTATCTTGGAACAACTTCTAGGGGACAAGGACACATGTAAGAATCCTGTATGGCAGGGGTCTGCAAACCAGGGGCTCTTGGTCTAAATCTGGCCTATGGCCTGTTTCTGTACAGCTCCCAACTAAGAATTTTTTTTTAATTGTAAAAAAAAAAAAGAAAGGACACAAAGAGGAATATGTGACAGAGACCACATGTGACTTGTAAAGCCTAAAATATTTACAATCTGTCCCTTTGTAGAAAAAGTTTGTCACTCCTTGCTTTAGGGCAAAGAAAGTAAAAGGCAGGCAATTAATTATCTAACTAGAGAAGGCAGGTTTTCCTAGTAATATAAGGACTTCAGGATCTAACTGATTCATTACAGAATTGTTTGGCAGGGACATAAATTTACTTCTTCAAAACTAGCTCTTTTCTGAGAGGTAATGTTTTCTCAGCTTTACTAAATCAGTTAGCTTTAGGTCAGTTACTAGGGCTTTTCTATCCTCATAATATCTAAAAGGTGAACAATTTGACTTCTACCAATCAATTCAAAGGAAACCTTATCTATTAACTTAAACAGACCTGAAAATGAATAGCTATTATTTGTTTACAAAATGCACCTTCTAAAAATTCATGAAATATCAGTTCTCAAAAAATATTTCATAAATCCTTCCTGCAAGGAATAAACCAAGTTAACTAAAGCAGCCAGGATTTGAGTTCCATTTTACGGCTGTATGACCTTGGACAATGTAGTAGACAGTTTCTGTCCTTCAATTCTTTTCCTGATCTATACAAAGTGGAACAAAATAAAATCTATACTTTTGGGCTATAATCAGAGTTAAATAATATGATGGTAAAACACAGTCACAGATGCAGTGCTCAGTAACTGTTTGTTACTAATGTTATTATTGCAGATAAATGTTATCTCTAATCTAGGCTTTCCATTTGTAGTTATTGGTACATTGGAGTCTATCTCAATCGACTGAAAGATCTAGCTAGCTAGCTAGCTATACATGTGTTCCTGAGCCAGGAGTATTTTTCTTCCTTTATTTGCAATTTATTTTTTTAAATTCAGAACATGGCTAGTTTTGATTTTCAGTGAAATAATACACATAACTTTAGAATGAGCACTTGAATTTGATAAGTTATACATTTAGGAATCAACCCCTAAAACAATTCCTGCCTTCAAAGAGTTAAGAAATGACTAACCCTTTTGGGCTTCATTCCGTAATGTCAGAAACTGTGGAATTCACCACCACTTAATGTATTTTGTTTTCCCTCTCTATGATGTTTGAATATCCATGGTTTCCTTTTGTGATACAGCTAAATGCTTAAATTATTTGACGTACACTCTCTCTAAGGCTCTGACAGTGCATGAAAACCAGAGACTAAGACACCGTTATCAGTCTTCCAGAGCTTTCCAAATAACTTAATGTGTAAGAGAATTAGATTGGAAAAATAACTCAGTCTGAAGCAGTCTGCTTATCTCAGATATACCCCAGTATGACGCATTCAGGAGAGAATTTAATAAGTCCCACATACTAAAGACAATGTCACCTTGTAACAAATGACCATAATTGAAGCTTCAGGAAAGCTTCACAAAGAAGCATGTCCTTGCCTGGCTGGATTCTGCAGCTATAGGAATACAAGAGTCCAAGGCCCTTTCTTTGTGTATCCAAGTAGAGTAAACATCATCAGTCCAGAATAAAGGAGTCATAGATTCTTGCATTTCTATGGAGTTTTGACCATTTGAAATGAGAAACCTGTCAGGTGATGTTGAGTATTCTGAATTTCAAACTCAGATTTCCAGGGGAGCACAGTAATAAGTAGTTTTAAGTTCAGCAGTGTAAGGCAGTGCCACGTGGCTTGGATTCTGTTAACATAAGAGTGATCTAGTTAGATGGAATGCTCCCTGGGATGAAATTTTAGTTTTCCCTTTTGGAGTTGAAAATAAAAATAATGCCATTTTCTCTCTCACTAAGGTGCTCTTTCATAGGCTTTTCTGGTGAAATTACAATAAACCCATATGGATGAAATAAACAAGTTTCTCATTCAGATCCCCTGTGTATAATCCACATCAACCTAATGTAACCAATTGACTTAAAATAAAATTCAGATGCTTGAAATCTGTAACCATAGGAGGAAGGGAAATGTGAAAAGTTTACAGAATGCATAGAGGACACAGAAAGCATATAAAATTGCATACTGCATTTTCACACTTTGTGACAACTTGTGATCAAATAATATCTTAATTCTGTACATTGAAATCTGGTGGTTAAAACAACATGACTTAGACCAAGTGTATTCCTGGGGAGATAATAAACAAGATTTGATTAAACATCTAGTCTTGGTTTTCCCAGAAACAATAGAAATCCAAAGAAAGTATCATAAGAATAGAGTTTGAGAACAGGAAGTGACTAAGAGATGTGCTATTCCGACTCCAGCATGATACAATCAAGGCAGAGAGCCCTAGGTGATTCTGATTTGCCTGAAGTTCACTTTTAAGATCTTTTCATCTTTCAAGCATATAATAGTTTTAAAATTTGAACAAAAATGCAGGCATTTGCACTTGGGTTCAAAAAATTCTTTTATAATTTTAGCTTAACTTTGAAATGTGGTACATGAACTTTGCATAATTTTGTACTTATTTAATAAATGTAGTCTTTTATAGCACTTGGGTAAAGTTAATTGATATTGATGACTCTCTTAATATACCGTTTTTTATCAGGTTATATACTATGCAGATGAGGCTACCTTTTTTTGGCACTGAGTGGGCAATTTCCAGACATATATAAATTATTGTTATATAAAATAAGTTATTAGCTTTGTTATTTGTTACTCTGTTGAATCTGCTTTTTAAATCTTTATTTTGAAATCCAGCTTTGTAGGAAAAACTAGTTCTCTCTTTAAAATAGACAAGTACATTGAAAACATATACTCTGGATTACATTAGAATATTCTAACTAAACTATTTAGTTTGGTAAGTGTTTGTCAACTATTTGTCAACAAATGTCTCAAATAATTGATAAGCTGGACTTCATTAAGATAAAAAAAATTCTGTTCTGAGAAAGACAATGACAAGAGAATTAGAAGGCAAGACACTGATTGGAAGAAAATATTTGCAAAAGACACATCTGATAAAGGGCTATTATCAAAACTATACAAAGAACTCTTAGAGCTCAACAAGAAAAAAAACAAGCAACCCAATTAAAAATGGGCCAAGACTTTAACAGACACTCCCCAAAGAAGATATACAACATGGCAAATAAGCAAATAAAAAGACGCTGCACATCATACATCATCAGGGAAATGTAAATTAAAACAATGAGATGAACACTACACGCCTATTAGAATGGCTAAAATCCAAAACACTGACAATGCCAAATGCAGGTGAAGATGTGGAGCAACAGGAATTGTCATTCGTTGCTGATAAGAATGCAAAATAGTACAGAGACTATGGAAGACAGTTTGGCAGTTACTTACAAAACTAAACATACTCCAACCATGCAATCCAGCAATTGTGCTCCTCGGTATTTATGCAAAGAGGTTGAAAAATTATGTCCACACAAAAACTACACACAGATGTTTATAGCAGCTGTATGCCTAATTACCAAAACTTGGGAGCAACAGACATGTCCTTCAGTAGGTGAATGGTTAAACTATGACACATCCAGATAGTGGAATATGATTCAGCACTAAAAAAGAAATGAGCTGTCAAGCCATGAAAAGACATGGGGGAAACTTGGATGCCTATTACTAAGTGAAAGAAGCCAATCTGAAAAGGCTGTACACTATACGATTCCAATTCCATCACATTCCAGGAAAGGCAACACTACGGAGACAGTAAAAAGATTAGTGGTTGCCAGGGTCGGAGATGGGGAGGGATGAACTAATGGAGCACAGAGGATTTTCAGGGCAATGAAAATACTCTGTATGATCCCATAATGATGAATACATGTCACTATACATTTGTCCAAAGCCAGAGAATATACAGCACTAAGAAGTGACCCTAAGTTAAACCATAGAGTTTGGGTGATTATGATGTCAACTTAGGTTCACCAATGATAGCTGTTAACATACCACTCCGGTGTGGGATATTGATAACGAGGGAGGCTGTGCATGGGTGGGGACAGGGAGTATATGGCAAGTCTCTGTACCTTTCACTCAATTTTGCTGTGAACCTAAAACTTTTTCAAAAATTAAAGTCTCAATAAGAATATAAAAAAGTCTCATCTAAATTTTCTAGATTTTTTTTATTTTCAAATAATGCTTTTGTCTCAGATAATGAAGGAAGAGTCAGAATCTCTTCACCGTTGGCAAAAACAAGCAAACAAACATAAAACTATTATTTTCATTGTTAGTAATTGAAAGACTAGAGTCACAAAGATGATTTGTCAATTTCATTCTCTACCATAAGTTATCTACAAGATAAAATCAGAGTTTATATGCTTGGGTTATTGGCATGTAGTACCTGCTCTAGCATTTAGGTCACTATCTCTTTCTGACAAATACATAAATAATTTAAATGAGCATTTAGAGGTCAAGTTTACAGATCAAGTGTAATAAAGATAGTCTAGTGCTCAGAGAAGTTTGAGATCAAGTGAAGTAAGGGTAGCAAGGGCCCTTCTGTTTTCCATAGAAGTTTTATAATATTTTCCCTACTTCAAGGTATAGAAAAGAATGTGTATTCTATTGCCTAAATGGATATAACAGCACATGGGGAGTGCGGGTAATAATGAATGCTTACTGTAGTTCCAGTATCCAGAACCTAAGATAGAGTCAATGATTTATATACTATACCACTTAGTGTATTACAGTAACTAATATCAACAGTTTCATTTTCCTTGCTCTCAGAGTCTTTAAAATCACTCAGATCCTCTTAGCACAATTTTCAGTATGATTTTGTTTAATACTGAATACTATATGCCAATATTTGGGTCATCATTATTCATATAGCCAAGAAGTAGAAACAACCAAAATGTCCAACTGACTAATAGATAAATAAAATGTGACATATCTACACAATAGATGTTATTTGGCCATGAAAAAGAATGGAGTACTGATCTATGCTACTACAAGATGAACCTAGAAAACCTTATACTGTGTGAAAGAAACCACTCAAAAAGACCCTTTTGTGTCTGATTCTTTTTATGGGAAATGTTCAGAGTAGACAGAAAGAAGACCAGAGTTGGCCTGGGTATAGGGACAGGGAAGGGGAATGAACAATAATGAGTATGGGGTTGCTTTTTGGAGGTGATGAAATGTTCTAGAATTATAGAGCAGTTATAGTTGCAAAATTCTGAGACTATGCTAAAAATCCATTGAATTATACACTTTAAGTGGTGGAATTATATGGCATATGAAGTACATTGCAATAAAGCTGTTCTAAAAAATGTAGCCTGACAATTTTAAAAGATTACAAACAATGGGATTTAATTAAGTTTTGGTGTTTAATTGCTAATAAGCAACAGGATAAAAACAAAGCTTAGCAAAGGCTATCTCTGCAAAATTTTCTAATATCTGTAAAAAAAAAATTGAGGTCAATTCTCTAATTTTTTAGTATTCTTGACAAACATCTGGAAAATTTGATAATTTTTGTTTTGATTTTCACAGTTTTCAGAGAAATACAATTCAAGAACTGTATGTTGGTCCCCAAATATGCTAGGTGCAGTGATATTTTTCAATTTTAATGAATTTAATTTGTTAAACTTGATCTAAATATGAATATTGATACTCAAGTTTAAACTAGTTTTAAAATTTTTATATACTTGTTAAAACTAGTTCAATAATCTTCTAAGTAGCCCCTTACCCACTTATCCATACTAGGCCTGCTCTTAAATGTAAAGTTGGTGAGTTTCATTGAGATTAATTTCTGCGTATCCTAGAAAGGAGCAGAATATAGTAAAACACCTTCCTTTACACTTGTTAGGAAAAATATAACATTATCTATATGTTATATAAAATCTCATTTTGACAAAAAGTGTTAATTGCCCTCATGTAGGAAAATTGATGAGTAAAAATTGTCCTGTCTTTTCTGTTACCTGCACTGTAGCAAAAATATTAAAAAGTAGAAAAACAAACTACTTACATAGTAAGAATATTTTAAATAGTGAATTAATATCAGAACAGTATAAGAAAGAAAAAAAGAAAGAAAGAAAGAAAGAAAGGAAGAAAGAAAGAAAGAAAAGGATTTATTATTTGCAGTAAACTAAATAATGTCCCCAAAGATATCAGATGCTAGCACCTGGGACCCGCAAATGTTATCTTATTTGGAAAAGGTGTCTTCGCAGATGTGATTAAATTTAGGATCTGAAGATGGGGAGACTATCCTGATTGTCTGAGTGGGTGCTAGATGCAATGG
The DNA here is from genome assembly GCF_009873245.2 of Balaenoptera musculus. Classification (NCBI taxonomy): domain Eukaryota; kingdom Metazoa; phylum Chordata; class Mammalia; order Artiodactyla; family Balaenopteridae; genus Balaenoptera; species Balaenoptera musculus. The sequence goes on along the minus strand of NC_045796.1, from coordinate 66,072,575 downwards.
CAAGTGCCCTTACAATGGGGGGGCAGAAGGAGTTTTGACACAGATGGAGGAGGAGAGGCAATCTGATGAGGGAGGCAGAGCCTGGAGCGACACAGACACAAACAAAAGAGCTGGACAAAGTAAAGAATGGATTCTGCCCTAGAGCCTCCAAAGACTGATTGTGGACTTCTGGCTGCCAGAACCCTGAGAGAATAAATTTGTTATCTTAAGTTACCAAGTTTGTGTTAATTTTTTACAGCAGCCACAGGAAACTAACACACCATTCATGACTGATCAGTTGTCAAATGACAAATGTTTTAGATACCTTCTTGCTTGGAGACAGTAATTCAGATAGATTATTTTAAGAAATTCCTTAGAATCACAAGCTCAGGATTAAAAGAAATCCCCAGCACCACATAGTGCCAGATTCTTACCCAGTCTTTGAATCTGCCTTTGTCCTAGACCTTCAACTTGAACATCTCCAGCAACAAAGAACTCTTATTCTCCAGTCCATATATTCCACCTTTGGACTGCTCTGTCTACTAGAATACATACAATGGAATATTACTCAGCCATAAAAAGAAATGAAATTGAGTTATTGTAGTGAGGTGGATGGACCTAGAGTCTTTCATACAGAGTGAAGTAAGTCAGAAAGAGAAAAATAAATACCGTATGCTAACACATATATATGGAATCTAAAAAAAAAAAAAAAAAAAAAAGGTTCTGAAGAACCTAGGGGCAGGACAGGAATAAAGACGCAGACGTAGAGAATGGACTTGAGGACATGAGGAGGGGGAAGGGTAAACTGGGACGAAGTGAGAGAGTGGCATGGACATATACACACTACCAAATGTAAAACAGATAGCTAGTGGGAAGCAGCCGCATAGCACAGGGAGATGAGCTTGGTGCTTTGTGACCACCTAGAGGGGTGGGATAGGGAGGGTGGGAGGGAGAAACAAGAGGGAGGATATATGGGGATATATGTATATGTATAGCTGATTCACTTTGTTATAAAGCAGAAACACACACACACAAAATAAATAAATAAAACCTGAGTTGAAACCTAGCTTTTCACTCATTGATTAAACCTCAAGAGACATATTTAACATGTCTAGTCCTTTCCCCAATTTGCGGTCCTTCAATAAATTGAAAACAGCTTCCTAAATCTTCCTTTTTTGAGACTAAATATTTGCAGTTAATTATCAATGTATCATATGATATGAACATTTAATCCAGGCTTTCTTCAAGTGACTTTCCTGGACCTGCGATATCAGCATCCCCTGGAAACATATTAGAAAAGTGAATTCTTAGGTCCCACCTCAGACCTACTGAATCAGAAACTGGTGGGCGGGACCCAGCAATCTATTTGAACAAGATTTCCAGTTGATTGATACTTGCTGAAGTTTGAGAATCATTACTTTTACCTAACTTACATTACTAGCCTTACTATAAATGAGAGTCCTGAAATAATCAGAACTATTATTATTTTTCTAGGTAAAATTAGAAAATGTTCAAGCTCTTCTGTCACATTTTTGGAGATTAATTTTAAAAGACATGTAAAAGCCTTAAAATGGTATCACCAAAATCCTTAGTGTTATTCATTTCCATTACACTTCAATTGAATTTCACTGTGTCATTTTAGGGTATATTTAAATGCATGCAATTCTCTATCCAGGAAAACATCACCGTCTGTTCATAAAGGTAATGATCAAGTCAATAAGCAACACAGAAAGGGGTACTTTTAAATTTGTAGTGTGGGTAGCAGATGTACCAATAATATCACATCGATATATTAACTTAGACACTTAGTGGGTTAATGAACTGACAGCTGTGAAATTTGTAGTGATAATCTGATCATACTCAAGTCAGAAGAGGAATGTGTTACAGAGAGGCAAAGTCTGCCCATCCAGCTCATTCAGAGACAACAAACATGGTTTCATTGTGTGTGTGTGTGTGTGTGTGTGTGTGTGTGTGTGTGTGACATATAGTCATATTCCATTGTTGAATTCCATCAACAAGTGTTCATTGAATTCCAACTCTGTTCCAGACTTGTAAGCACCAGAAATAAAGCAGAAAATAATATGGACAATAATGTCTGCCCTTGCAAATTTTGTGTTCTAGTGAAAGAATATACAATAAATACTTATATTTACTAAGCAAATACTATGTGCCAGACATTGTCTTGAGCACCTTACAACCTATCATAAACCCTCTGACACAAAGTTTGGCAGACTCTGCCTTTCAAATATTCTGGAAGACCCAAGGATGAGGGATTCTTTGCCAAACATTTGCTGGATGAATGATGCCCTGAAGTCTACGATTAACAGATATTCCTTTGATTCAAGTCAACTGCAAAATTTGGACTTTCTCATTGGAAAAACACTAGTATGTTCAAAATACATTACAGGTTTTTGTTTTGTTTTTAAGAAGGGATCTTGTGGATAGCTTCTTTTTGGAGGGACTTCACCCTTAGAAGGAGAATGACCTAAGTGATCAAGTCATAAAAGCAGATTATTCCAAAGCGAAGTACCTAGATGATTCTTGAACATAAACTAGCAAACTCTAGCTTTTAGCAACAAATCATATTTAAGATAATGATTAATGGCTAATGATCCTTAAAGGATAGGTGGGAGATTAAGAGGACAGACATAAAGGAGAAACAGTTTGCAAAATCCCATACTTATTCCTAGGTACCCTTTTGGGGGACCTCTGATGCTGCAGCCAATTCTCTCCTACATTCTGTGTTGACTCAACAAGGTCAGTGTTGAGTTTCAAAGTTAAAAAAGATATTTTGTCCTACTGAGATGACAAGGTTGAGCTAGAGAGAGTAAGAAAAATTGAGAAGAGACAAATGAGAACTTCCCAGAAGTGTAGGAGGGTGCTTTAAAGTGGTGGATGGATAAGTTCTTAAATATTAAATAATAGATTCAGTTTAGTGGAAAGAAAAAATGATAACATTGAGCCTCTCACTCTACCTCTTCAGCGATGGCAGTTGCTGGTCTCTAGGTAATACCAAGAATTCACAGAGACCACAAACTCAAGCCACCTGTATCTGTGAACAGCCTTGTTTATTTTGGGCCTCCAAGTTGCTAACACTGGTATCGCGAGCTCTCTCTTCCAAAGCAAGGATAGACTAAATTGCAGCTTTGCTCACTCCGATTTAAACATTTCATTCATCCTCCTCCAGCGGGCTCCCTAATATTGCCACTCTAAGCAACAACCCTTTGTACTTCTTATACAACTTACCTCTCTGATGCAATACATCAGAGCAGAGTGGCTTATCTCTTAAGCACAGTGTCACACAGACAGGCCTCCTCCTTCATTCTCTGCTCCTGAACTTACCCCTCTTTCCTCACTGTGCTGTACACCAGCCCAGCACATCTTATCTTCCACTGACGACTACCCTGATTTTCTGTTCATCTGTGCTCCCTCGTTCCCATAATCCTTAAAGTAGCCTTCCCTGGCAGCCTCAGACTTCAGTGTTGTTTCCTCATCGTGCTTCCCGAGCATAGTGACTTAAAACTATTAGGCACACAATAGGTATCTGTGGAATAAAGGAAGAGACTCGCTTACCTATATCTACTGAGGAAAACTGGAGAGCACGTACAGACAAAGAAAGCAAACGTGGGTGAGGAGCCTTGTAACTCCAGCCACTCAGAGAGGGAATGCTCGCCTAGCAACCCGATCAGGTGCAATCACTTTCGGCTCCGGGTGCATCCATTTTAGGTCCTTTCTGCATAGCAGGTTTCTATAGGTCGTGAGAAGAAATGCCGTGAGAACACTGAGCCTCTCAGGGGATAGGAAGCCAAAGGCAATCTTTCCCTATTTCACATTGTTATGGGAGCCGGACCTGTTTCAAAGTTAAAGCTGTTCGGTTCTTAGCATCCACAGGAGGAGAAATGGACTGTTTCTAGGAAAAAGACTAAAAGACTTCAGCAAGCCTCAATGCTCCTAAATGCAAAAAAAAAAAAAAACAACTGAAATACAGAATAGTTCCTTAGAATCTATACTTCGATATTAGGTCATAGATGATAAATTTAAAGTATTTATTGTAGGGCTTAATCCCCCTCCGAGAGAATTGACACAGAATCTATCAGTTGTAACTACTCCAGAGTAGGCACCTGGTCAACTAAATTCAATGGCTTAGACATGAGTCAACCCAACTTTCTCTTAAAGCGCATGGTGCCCCTGTTCATTTTCAAAGCATTTTTAGGTTACCATACAAACATAGGTAATACAACAATTAAGATCAAATAGTTTCTTGAGCTATGCTCAAGTTACAAGTAATTTATATTCTCCTTTTGAATACAACTTAAAATAAGTAATGAAAGAAAATATGTCTCAAATCATTGGAGATATTTTGGGGGATTTTCAAATTTGGCACTATTAATATACTGAGCTGGAAAATTCTTTGCTGTGGGCAGCTGTCTTGTGCCCTTCAGGATATTTAGCAGGAACCCTGGCTGCTATAACTAGATTCTAGTAATATCCCTCCAGTTGTGAGAATGAAAAAAGTCCCAAGTCATTGCCAAATTCTCCTAATTCAGAACTACTGGACTATGGGTACTAAGCTAGAGAAAGTATGGGATATCATACAACCTTAAGATCCTATAGAAAACAGTATGGATATTCAAAAAAAAATTAAGAATGGAACTACCATATGACTAGCTATTCCACTTCTGGGTATTTATCTGAAGAATATAAAAAGACTAATTTGAAAAGACATGTGCACCTCCATGTTCATTGCAGCATTATTTATAATAGCCACCATATCGAAGCAATCTAAGTGTCCATAGGTGGATGAATGGATAAAGGAACTGTGGTTTATATGTACAATGAAATATTATTTAGTTGTAAAAAGGAATGAAATCTTACCATTTGTTACAACATGGATGGACCTTGAGGACATTATGCTAGATGAAATAAGTCAGAGAAAGACAAATACTCTATGATCTCTCTTATATGTAGAATCTAAAAAACAAAAACAAAAAACAAAATAAAACAAAACAACAAGCTTATAGATACAGAGAACAGATTGGTGGTTGCCAGAGGTGGGAAGTGGGGGAGAGAGAAATGGGTAAAAATAAACAAACAAGCAGACAAACATAAATAAAATTACCTTACATCAAAAGAAAATTTCAAAGGATATACATTAAAGATATAGCATTTAACCAGAAGAATAAGAAGTACTCATAGCTTTTAATTTTTAAATTCTCTCAGTAATATTAAATAAGAACTTTGGAAGGGATAGAAATCAATAAATAAGTATAAATAAATGAATTAGGTAAGTAGAAGAAACAAAACAAATGATGGAAAAATATCCAGATTTGCATTAAGCATTCAAAAATACTTGAAGTATTACTTGGAAAAAAAAGGTAGTCAGAAAGTATTAAATACCTAAATTTTTTTTTATGGCTAATGCAGTAAGGGCATTCACGCTCTTATATGCCATGACATGGGCTGGTATTATTTCCAGTTCTCAGTGTTTTGTCTGGAGTACCTAATCTTTATTGTGAAGGTGATCTGAGTCATGTAGCCAAGAGAGGTGCATGTAAGGAGAGGTGAGGCTTGTAGCTAAGGATTATATGGAAGGATGGTGTCTTATGACAATGGTTTTACCCACTCTGCTCCATTTTGCATGTGTTCACTCTTAACACAACACTATGCACTGTTTCAAAGGGAGCAGGAAGGGAGGAGGAGGAGGAAAGTCCTTGCCCTGTTAGTACTCAGGGCTGTCTAGAAATTCTCAACATTGTTCACCTCTGGCACTGTTCTACCTCCCAGTGATTTTGCTTTGATGGTTTAACTTCAGACACTGTCGGCATCTTGTAAAGAATTATTAGTGATTAGTTGAAATGATGGTACATGAAAAGGGCAGATGGTACAACAGTAATAGAGGTCATTACTGTTCAGATACTTCATACTGGCTTATACTCTATGTACCATATTTGCTTAATTTTTGGAATGACAGGACAATAACTGATCACAGAAAGCAAAATTATCTCCACTTTATACAAGAATGAAGATATATGTTCACAGGTTTATATAAATTCCATAATGTCTGCTAAGCCACACTCTGACTTTCATTACCCAAGACAAATCCCATTATCTTCAACAAGATGGGCAAGCAAGTATTTAAGGGCAGAATGTGTTTCTAAATGAATGAACTGGGAGCAACTATAAGAATGATGTGCTTTTATTTTATTGAGGTTTTCTGGTTAGCATAAGCTATAAAGAGTAGCTCAGATGGTTTGCACATGGCATCCAAGCCCCAGATAAGCTTACTGGAATCAGTGCACTGTGCTCTTATTTGCTATTCAAGTAAATGGACCCTGAAAACCGTAAGATAAGTAATAAAACTAATAGTGCATTCATCATTTAGAACTACCTAACCTATTCCTAAATGTACAAACATTTAACTTTTAAAGTGACATTTCTGTATTGTACTATTAAAAAAAAGTTATTGTTCTGAAGACATTTTACTATTGTCAGCTATCACTAAAATAATTCTATTTTGGCATTTTACCTCCATGCCATTCATATCTGTGGTCTATAGAAGAACCCCAAGTAACCTCAATATCTAGGAATTTAGGAAAACCAGATGCTTGTTGGGTAACACTAACACATTCCAGAAACTTCCATTTGCCCCACCAGTCATTGTTATAATCATGCTGTCTCCTCTAGATATACTCATTATATTGGCATAAGGAAGCAGGAGCCACAGAAAAAGAGCGATTTGAAACTCTAAAACCAACAATTACTTTATAACAACGTCTATCTGGGTTCCAGGAAAACACAGACTTTTAGTTGTGTAGACAAATGACACTAATTTATAACTGGTATTTGTTTAACTTAGATTTTAATAGAATTTAATATAAGTTTTACTCAAAGGAAGCCAAAACCCATTGGGGTCTATTAAAGAGGAGAAGCAACTACCCACCAAAAGAGGGTTCCAAGTTGCCTCAGTTGTCGACACTCCTCTCTAGTCTATGGCAGTATTTCTCAGAATTTAGTGTGCAGAAGAATAAACCAAGAAGTTTATTAAAAATGTAGATTCCTGATCCCACCAAAGGATTTTAATTTATATCTTCTGGAAAAAAGCCTAGGATGCCACATTTTAAAATAAATGCCTCGAGATTCTAGTGCAAATAAGTTACAGATGTAGATCAACATTGGTCAATTGACTTGTTTAGAATATAAACAAAACTTCCCAGGGCTCAACACCAGTTCTGTAGGAAAGCATCAGAAATGCCCGCTGGACTAGACAAATGCTTGACCAGAGCACAGATTGTGATTTTTTTCACATCTTACAATAACCCTGCATTAGATTACATCTCTGTGCATGTATGTGTGTGTGTACAAGAAGTCTGTGAACACTTTTTTTATGGAATTGTGAGACTGTTGATCGTTTTATAAGATAAAAAGTGTCAACATCATCATGTATAATTAAGGGAATGGTATTTATGACAGGAGCAACTTTTTTGGTATACCCTTTAATAGGTTTTTATGGTTTCTGAATTTCTGTAGTCGAATATTGGGGGATGGGGGTTGAAGCTTGGATTAACCTATGGCATTTTTCCCAGAAAAGGGGTTCTTGGTTAAGATATGCTGACCTGAGAGCAAAAATAATTTAGATACTCCCTTTTGATTTTTAATATAAGGAATAGACAGAAGTTCTAAAAATTCAAAAAATGAATCCTGTTCCCTAAAATCCAATTATCCTTCCTTCCGCACCAAAACCTCTTTCCCTAGTTCCTACTCACTGCAAACCCACTACTCCGCCTCTTTTCTTCCCTCAAACTCCAGCATTCATAAGTAATCCTTCTTCTTAACTCCACTTACCTACTTTATTGAATATGTTTTCCAGATCTCTAGCTTTTTTGAAACTCTTCCGGCAATGAAAAAAGGAAAATGTTAATTATGAGATACAATCATCTCCTTGTAGCATTCATACTATTTGATCTTTCTTCATTATTTATAACTTTTCATAATCCACTCCTATTTGTAGACCCCTGCTCCATTTTTATTCAAATACCATTCTCATCTAGTTCTCTTGTGCTGCGATTACATTTTTCTTGCTCTTTCTCTAAATAGTCTTTCTTTGGCTTTTTCTACACATTCTCCTTGCTGCACTTGGGTAACCAAAATGATGCTCTTGGCTCCAACTGCCACTACACGCCATGCTTCCGAAATCTAGGGTTCAGATCCAGCCTCTTTCCTGAAATCCAGGTCTACGTTTGTAAAACTACATTCCTCCACCTAGATGTCACACTATGTCATTCAGGATCTTGGCAGGAAGCAGAAGGAACACTGAAATGCGATTCTAAAGAGAAACTGATGACGTATAGGAAAGGTGAAAGAAAGGTGCTAAGACATTGAGAGACCAGCTAGAGCTGGAGGATGTTACCAACTACTCCTGAGAGGACAGAAGAGGAACAGTGGTATAGAAGTTCAGCCAGTGCTAGAGTCCTGGATGAGAAGCTGATGAGCCACGCAGGAAGAGGGACAGAAATTTACATAGATAGTCAATACTGTGGTTAGTGACATAATAATTATTATATCTCAGGGGCTTCCCTGGTGGCGCAGTGGTTGAGAATCCGCCTGCCAATGCAGGGGACACGGGTTCAAGCCCTGGTCTGGGAAGATCCCACATGCCGCGGAGAGACTGGGCCCGTGAGCCACAATTGCTGAGCCTGCGCGTCTGGAGCCTGTGCTCCGCAACAAGAGAGGCCGCAATAGTGAGAGGCGCGCGCACCGTGATGAAGAGTGGCCCCCACTTGCCACAACTAGAGAAAGCCCTCGCACAGAAACGAAGACCCAACACAGCTAAAAATAAATAAATTAATTTAAAAAAATTATTATATCTCCACATTAAATGTGTTTTGCAGACACAGCCCTAGTCTGATACTAAGGAAAATTAATCTGGGCCAATTAACTTTCTTTCTGCTAGATAAGTTCAAACTGTGCATAGTAAAAATTGTTAAATTCTGAATTTACCTCAAGGCAATTTATCTGGCATTTGATATATGGCTTTCTAAAGATAACGACAGATGAACTGTGATAACCATTTTTCTATGAAGTATGCCTGCTACCTTTAAATAAATAACATCAATGTTATTATCAAATTTTCTCAATCAAAAAATATTTTCTCAAGGAAGCTTCATATTGAATATTATGAAAATATTCTTTAAACATTTGAATAAACATATAAAACTTTATACAATAAGAAAATGACTGAATATTATAGAATTGCTAAATTTCTCTGCAAGTCCAAATGGAAGGATAATTCTAGGTTTTGATGCTGTAAATCCAATTAAAAGTATACTAATATCTTGCTTAAGCTCTTTAAAGGTAGTTTTAGGGTATATGAAGCAAAATATCTGGTAACTTGCTTCTCTTTACTTTCAGTCAATCTGGAATATTTAGAAAATATTCTACATCTGTATTTAATTTGCATATTAATATCATGGTGATTCATGTTTAAAATAAATCAAATCAATCTCTCCTTTTTGCAATTAATATATATTGTACAGATTCTTAACAAATAAACTTAACAAATAAATGTGCTACATTTGGTAAACACCCACAAAAATGGGTTTTATTATTACTGTCCCTCATAGTACAGCCCTTTTTACAGATCTTTCTTCATTTTTCAGTAGTTATGCATTTTTTTAAAACACAGGATGGGATGCACTTACAGAATACTTGATTGCGAGGACAATATTTTCTCAGACTTTACCATCCTTAGGGAAAAGAAAAAGAAACCTTTTTCATTCCTCTAGTTTTGGATTAAAGGTAAATAAAAACGGGATTCTTTTTCACAAAAATGTAAATTATAAAAAAGTATGTTTTCATTCAAATTTACTCAGAACCGTAACAGTGAACAAAGACATAATGATTGCCCAAATAAATTGTTTTGTACAGTTGTTTTTTCTTCCTCTGGGATTAACTCTGAGATTATTCAGCCTGGAAAATGCGGTAATAGCACTTAAAATACCTTACTCGGTAAACCAAACGCACAATTCTGCAGCTGCCTGCAGAACGAACATCATCATTACCTTTCTGCTTAGTTGGTGGGTTTACTTGGCCTTGGCTCTGCTTCCAGAGGCTGAGGGACTGCATGTTTCTCATTAAAATGGAACTATGAAGAATTAAAAGCCAAACATGAGACACAATTTATTTTCCTATGTTATATTACAATGTTTAATCAGGAGAACTTTAACTCGTATACTGTATGGTGTGTTAATACCCATGAATTAGCCAAATGGGTGGCCCAGGGCACAGAAGAAAAAACATATTTATTGGAGTCCCATAGAATTTTTTAATCTCATGTGTTTCGACAGATGGAGAACCTAATCACAAGGAATGTAACTAACTTGTCCACGTTATCACACAGTTGTTTGGTAGAACAACTGGGAGTAGAAGGCATCTCTTCTGGCTGCTCCATGTAGAATGTAACTGAGAAGAACATGTCATTGCCTATCTGTCTCTCAATCTGCCCGTGTTTCTCTCACGTACGTGCAAGGCAGAAAGTGCGTTCAATGAGGTCAGAACTTCCAAAGACACCATTTTGTCTTTTTTAGAGATAGAAACCTGTTAATTATAATTCCTCATACTGCTTAGTTGCTCACGTGTTTTCCCTTCTGAGACTAAAATATTTGGGTGCAAGTAATACCCAAGTCTCAGAAGTCACTGATGATAATACAACGAAGCACTTTTTGATGTGTGCGGTGTTTTATGGTTCATAAAACATTTTCATTTGCCTGGATTCAATCATTCTCAACATCTCAACAGGATGACCCTTTTTAATGTAAAATAAATGTAAATATAACAGCTGTATGTTACTATCAGTTGATTTTTTAAATAAATTACAAATGAACTATAAACCATTTTACATAAATTTCTATTTAATGAATCACAATGTTGTGAATTTTCTTAAACTTAAAAAACCACAGTATGTTAATACATTGTTTATTCAATCTATATAGAATGCATTGTTTGTTGTCAGATTTACAGATTCCCCTATAATATATCTGAGTCCATCTGGAATTCACCACCAGTAGTTTAGGAACCTCTGAGTAATTTGTTATGAACTTGATGAGTTGTTGAGATTAGGGTGGCCCTGCCTTCACTTTTAAATTTTGTGAAGGATATATAATTAAGATATAATTCAGTACACAGTTATTAAGAGTTGAAATCAGTGAATGTTGACAATTGTATAGGCTTCTGTAACCAAGATCCAAAACAAAGCACGGAGTATTTCTATCTACAGAGAATCTCCTTACATCTCCCACCCCACCTCCTACCAAGAGGCAACCACTTATTTGACTTATATCATTAGACATTAGTATTGCCTGTGTTAGAACCTCAGCTAAACGAATGATACAGTATATACTCTTTTTCCACTGCCTCCTTTCACTCAGCATAATGTTTTTGAGATTTATCCATGTTGTTACATGTATCAGTATTTCATACATTTTTGTTTCTGAGGAACATTCCACACATATATTTAAACCACAATTTGTTTATTTATTTTCATTTGATATTTAGGTTGTTGCCAGTTCTGAGCTTCTCAGAACTGCAATGGAAATTCATGTACAATTCTGTTAGTGGGCATATGTTTTCACTTCTCTTGAGCAAATACCTAGAATTGGAAGTATACGGTCACAGACATGATATACTTTATAATAAATTGTCAATTTGTTTTCTAGAATGGTTATACTACTTTACACTTACACCAGAACTTATGACAGTTCCACGTATTCAAAATTCTTGTTAACATTTGGATATATCTGCTGTTTTCATTTTAGCCATTCCAGTGGATGAGAAATGGTACCTTAATTTAGGTTTAGTTTGTATATCTTTGATGACTAATGATGTTGAGCACCTTTTCACATACTTAGCTATTTGTATATTTTTTGTGATATTCCTGTTCCAGTCTTTAGTCCTCTATTTAATTTGGTTGCTTACCTTTGTTATTATGGATTTGTTGAGTCAACTATGTCCATACTGATTTTTTGTCTGTAAAATCTGTCCATTTCTGGTAGAGGGGTGTTGAAATCTCCAACTGTGATAATGAATTCATCTGATTCTCTTTGCAATTCTATTAGTTTTTGCTTCACATAGTTTGATGTTCTGTTGTTAGGTTCTGCACATTAAGCATTGTTATGTCTTCCTGGAGAACTGACCCCTTCATCATTATGTAATGCCTTTATTTATCCCTGAAAACTTTCCTTGCTTTAAAGCCTGCACTGTCTGAAATTAGTATAGCTACCCTTGCTTTCTTTTGGTTAGTGTTAGCATGGTATATTTTTCTCCATTCATTTACTTATAATTTATATATGTGTTTATATTTAAAGTAGGTTTCTTAGAGACAACATACAGTTGGGTATTGTTTTCTGATCCACTCTGAATCTATTTTTTAATTGGTGAATTTAGACAATTGATGTTGAAAGTGAGTATTGATGTAGTTGAATTAATATCTACCATACCTGTTACTGTTTTCTATTTGTTGTCCTTTTTCTTTGTCCCTAATTTTGTCTTCTACTTATTTTTTCTGCCTTCTGGGGTTTTAATTGCACATTTTATATAATTCCATTTTCTCTCCTTTCTTGACATATCAGATGGATAAACTTCCTTTTTCAACTTCCTTTTTCGCAAGACATTTATCCGTTTCATATAAATTGTCAAATTTATTCACATGAAGTTGCTCATAATATCCCTCTTTTTGGAATTTTTGTAGGATATGTATTGATATGCCTCTTTTCATTACTAATGTTGGTCATTTGTATCTTCTCTCTTTTTAAATTTTTTTGAAAAGTTTTGCTAGAGGTTGATTTAAAGTAATTTTTAAAAGAGAGATTTTGGCTTTATCAATTTTCTCTATTATTTCCCTTTTTGTATTTCTTCGATTTTTGCTTTTAAATATTTTCCTTTAGTTTAGGTTCAGTTTGCTCTTATTTTTGTCTTAAAGTAAAAACTTTAGATAATCAATTTTAAACATTTCTTATTTGTAAATGTAGGGTTTTAAAGTTATGGATAACTCTCTAAGCATAGATTTAACTGTATCCCACAAGTTTTAATATTTGTACTCATTATATTCACTCAAACTCAAATTTTATTTTCCCTCTGATTTCTTTATTGACCAACAGGTTATAGAGGATGTGTTGATTCATTTCTAGATATTTGTTAAATTTCTGGATCTTATTTTATTAATTTATAATTTAAAGTCATTAGTCAGACAAAATGCTCTGAATTATCTTAAACCTATAATAGATATTGAGACTTGCTGTGTGGCCCAGAATGTGTTTACCTAAAGGATTTTATTTTTGCCTACAGTTCTTGTATGTAGTATTTTATTAATGTAAATAAATTCAAGTAAGTTAACAATAGTCAGTTTTTTTATATCCTTACTGTTTTGTTTTTTATTGCCCCAGTTATTTTTTTCAACCAGTAAGTGTGTGGTATGAAAATCTTCAACTATAGTTATTGATGTCCCTTTTGTCTAACATATATTTCATGTATTTTGAAGCTCTGTTATTAGGTGAGTACACATTTAAGATTATGAATAGTTTTTTTAGTCAAAATTTATTATATGTATCAATATAGTCAAAATGTATGGTCAATGGGGTCTGCAGAGTGAAAAAGAGTGACAGATATCTTTAAGTCTTGTCTAAAAGTTACATCTTGTCTCTCACTGAAAATATCTAGGAAAAGTTAGTAACAAAGTTTGAAAATCACAGATGCTATTCTCAGACTCCCTGGTATGTCCCTTTACTGAAAAAACATAAAGAAAAATTAGTTACCAGGAATCACTCTTAGGAAACTCTAGAACCAAATAAAGTATAGTGAAATTACCATTTTCAGAATAAACCAATAGGTATATTCATAAATCCATATCTTCTCAATAGCCTCTTCCAATAAACACTGTGTCTCTGATACTCCGTACGTGTCCAAACCTCTTACTTCTTCCATGGAGCCAAATATATTCTAAAATGTGTTTATAAATCCATATTTAGGGATCAGACCTAGAATGAGAAAAAACAGTATTTTAAAATATTTTTATGGTTAAATGGTCTTATGTTTGTATCTGTGAGAATGAGTATCCTTTAATCAAATAATCTTCTCCTGGAATAAAATAAAACCCTAAAATAAATATCTCACAAATATGAATTTATTTTAGTTATACTATTGGTTGCATGCATAAAAATACCTACTAAGAATAAACATCTCAAGAAATGAGAATTAAATTTAATTTTACTATTGAGCTCTCTTTATTCAGGATAATTGCTCATTTTGTATGCTTCAGAATATTATAGTTAACTCAAGGTGATGCTTCTTGACTACTAGTAATTACCACTCAATATCAGCACCTGTGAAGTCAAGCTAATTTCAGAAATGAAGAGTTTACAAAGTTCTTCTTTTTTAAGAAGTGTTCATTTGTATTTTTGCATATTCTTTTTGGATCACTAATTTCCAATATGTTCAAAAGACACTGCTACCTGTTTTAGAAGAGCAACTTAAAATTGGCATTATTTCCTTAGGTAGTTATTAGTTTTTGAAAAACACTAATTGTTGGTGAACACTATAAAAGGTTTCCTAAAAGCCACAGGAAGCCTCGAGGAGACATAGTCTCTGTTCCAACCAGAATATTTCTAAGTCAAGGAAGCTAAATGATAACTTAAAAGATAATGCATACTTTAAAAAAAATTAACAAGTGCTTAAGTGGCTCTTTAACATGATTCATTGTTACAAGGTTATGATAAATAGATTATGAAATGAATTAAATATAATAAGTAAAAATAGTGACATAGCTTTTGTAAATTGCAATTAGTGTCCTTAAATTTGAAAGAATGTATGAGGTTCACACCTGCAAGAAATCAGGCAGTAATCAAATAATACTACAAACGGATGATACTAAAATCCATTCCAGCCGTATGAATTTTTTTTCAGTGTCCTAACAGTAGTCCTTCTATCGTTCCCAACAATTTCATTTTCAGTTAGTTTTTTCATGCATAAAACAAGTTGCACTCCATGATGCAGGTGGGATTCTTGGTCACCCCATTCCTTCTAGTGAACCTGATTCAATCTCAAGGTACAATTGTAAATTTCATCTTTATATGAAGTATTCCCTAAGTTTCCAAGCTCTTACCAAACTCTATTTTTCCAGACTCTGCAGTATTAACATTTATATATTGTCCCTTAGCATAAATGTTATGCCAGTTGTGTTAGGTGTAAATATGTAATATTTCACAACTCAGTTTGACCTCAAAGACAAATACTCTGAGATTTCAGTAGCCACATTTCCAAACACAATGTTGCAATATCCCTAGTTTGACCAGAAGCAACATTACTACTGTAGTAACTTAGACAACATTTTCAATATCAGTAGTTGCAAGTATTATTCTTTTTATTAGGTAAGGATATGTATTCTTATTTTTTCTGGTTTCTGAAAAAAAATACAGAAAAAATGTATCCCTCTTTTAAATAGCAATCCTTCCAATCTATAAAGATAATTATCCAGTCATTTCTAGGTTTCCTATTTTCTTCCTATTACCTCTTAGATTCTCTTTCTTCTGGTTTTTAGACTATCATCCTACTCCAGGTATATTTTACTCTTTTCAATTCTCTCATAAAATATGCCTGGGAAAACTGAATATATATTCTAAATGTGGTTGCCAAGAATTGTGAAGGGTGAGGTTTCATCCTAAATACAAACTAGCAAGTAACCTGCCATAGTTTCATGGATGCTAACAGAAGATGTGAGATCCCTACATCAGAGACAATGGACTTTATTACTCAAAGAGTAGCAGACAGAAATTGATTTATGTTTTCATCAGTCCCCCTTGCTCTCAAAGTCAAAAAAGGTTGACTGGGAGTAGCCCAGATAGATGCTGAGCCGACAGTGAGCTCGTGTTATAGCTGAGGAACACCAAACCTAGGAAACCCCAAACTTCATATTGGGCTACAAACAAACTTTACTCCAGGGGGAAACATTATCTTTGTTACGCTGGGCAGAGAACAAACTTGCTCTATGCTCCAGAAAAAGACACTATTTCTTTCCGTCAAGGCTGTTAGTTATGCAAACATCCTTGAAAATATAGTTCAGAACAAAAGCTGTTAGGTATTCTACTCTCAATACATCAGACATTTGATTTCGAGTTCAATGAAACTGTGGATACCTTCTAAAATATGAGATAAGTGCTGGTGATTCTCAGACAGGAGATATTCTCCCACATATTTGAATAATATAGTGCTCAATTCTGATTCTTCATTTTTCCCCCTTGCTCTTTCATACACATGACAGTGGCACCTGGTATATGAATACAATAGTATCTTGTCTAAACTTTGGTTGCCAAAACGGAAATTCAAGAGTGCAATTCCAATACAGATCCAATGGAATGATTTCCCATTCAGTCCATGCAATCACACAACCATGTTTCACAAGTTGTTTTTCAAGAACTTCTTAGCTAGAGTAAATGTGAATAGGGCTTGCATTCTAGCACATATCACAGCATTCAAGAGTTCATCAAAATTCTAATTAGCCCTGTAGCACTGAGAAAAATGATGCATGTTATCTGACCAAGAAGACACCTTGGAACCACCGTCGGACATTTGATTCATCACGTGAGAAGAATTTTATTTTTCAAATTTTTGACAAAGATTATACATGATTTTTTTTTTTTTTTTTTTTTAAAGAAATTCACGTTCTTTTATTTATTTATTTATGACTGTGTTGAGTCTTCGTTTCTGTGTGAGGGCTTTCTCTAGTTCCGGCAAGTGGGGACCACTCTTCATCGCGGTGCGCGGGCCTCTCACCATCGCGGCCTCTCTTGTTGCGGAGCACAGGCTCCAGACGCGCAGGCTCAGTAATTGTGGCTCACGGGCCCAGTTGCTCCGTGGCACGTGGGATCTTCCCAGACCAGGGCTCGAACCCGTGTCCCCTGCATTGGCAGGCAGATTCTCAACCACTGCGCCACCAGGGAAGCCCTATACATGATTTTAATGATTTTTCTTTGCAATATCTTGATTCCTTCAGAACCCTGGCGGCACAAAGAATATTTTAACACTTGAAAGTAATAAAAATGAATTATATGTATAATCATTTTCTGTTTAAGCTCTTAAATCAGCATAAGGTTAATAGAAGGCTCTAGAGATGGAAAACACATGCCTCTAGGGTGTTAAGCAGGCTGTCCCAAAGCAGGATTATTTCTATTTGGAAGATTTAAAGCAGTGTTTTAAGCCTCAAAAACTTTCACAGTATGCTTTGGACCTGATTGCTTTGTCAAATGTCTCCAATCTTGTGAAAATATTCCCCGATATTTAATTAACTGAAACCTTCTTGTCTTCAGATGTAATCTCAATTGTAATTAGAAGTGCATGTGTCAACATTTCTAATTAGTGGTGGTAATTAATATCTATTGAGGGTGCACAGGGCAGGTGGTGATCTTCTAGACCCTTGAGTACAATGAGAAGAATTTCAGAGAAAAAAACATCATGGCAAAGCACACTCACAGGGTTTGGAAATGAAAGGATGAGAAGTCAGTTTGCTGATTGTCATGTCACTCCAATATGTCATAATTGACAGTGGAGAAGCAAGCTAGGACAAAAATGGTTTGCCCAGTGTTGTTGTTGTTTTTTCCCTTCAAATTTGAACTTCACTTCTCACAATTTGATTATCTAAAGGCTGGAACTAATCAGGATTTATAACAAACTCATTGAGGCAGCTATTTAGAAAGGAAAATGATGATTTTGGAAAAGCGACAAATACAAATAAGATTGTTTATTTTAAAAAATCAACAAACACCATGGACATAGAAAATGTCAAATGTAATAAGTCATAGCAGCAAAGTGTAGGTTCAATATGATATGCTTACACTGAATTTTAATTTCTGAAGATTGTTATCTGACATTTCACCCTGTAGATGTTTATAACATGAAGTACGTTGAGATTTCTTGCATGAAGAAGTATTCTGATGCTGTATAATTTTATTAAAAATTTGAATGGCTATCCGAACAAAACAGAGCCAAGAGCAATGATTATTAATATAAACCACATAATATTCAAAACAAAGTTAGATTATAATATAGCACTAAATTCAACAAGATAAATCTAATGGCATACGGTCAATATTGTATTTAGATCCAAAGATCAAACACACAATACTATAAATACAAGTTTAATGAACCACTTAGGTGTACATATGAAAAGCGTAAAAGTACTGAAAGTATAAGAGAATTGTTTTATATAATCTATAATAGAAGGGATAGAAAGATAATTTTAAAATGGCACCAAAATCAATAGCACTAAGGAAAATATGAAAATCTTGACCATTTTAAAATAATACATGTTATGCATGTATACATACAAATAATATTTATATTTTAAAAGTACTGTGTAAGTGACAAGCAGAAAAATATTTGCAAAGTATATGAAAGATATAGGATTATCCTTAAATTACAAAATGCAATTGTTAATTAAAAAAAAACCAGTAACACTGAAATAGGAAAAAAATTAAACAAACGGAATGTATTCACAAAAGAAAAAACGCAAATGCACAGTAAGCATACAAAGATGAACGTCTAGTAATTTAAAATTAAAGAAACACAAAATCGAAATTAAGATAACCATGAGGATTTTTTTAACTTTTAGATTAGTACAGGTTAAAAATGTTTGAAATATTGTTGTCAAATGTTGAGAACTGGACATGGTTACATGCTATTGGTGGGAGGGTGAAAATTGGTACCATCTTTCTGGATGGGCATTTGATTCTATGTATCAGTTCCACTTCTAGGGGTTTGTCTGAGGAGATAATCAACTGGCCAAAGAGGAACTGACAAAGACTGGAGTAGTGCTTCTAGCAGTAAAAACTAAAAACAACCCAAATGTTAGTCACAAGGAAATTTAATAAATAAATTATGAAGTGTCCATACACTGAATAATATGCAGCCATATTAAAGGTTGAGAAAACAATGCATTGGTATAAAAACAACACCAGTGATATATTAAGTCTGAAAAGCAGATTTCAGAAGAATATATATAATATGATCAAAGCAGTGTTTTTCAAAGTGTGTTAATGGAATATTAGTTCCACAAAAAGGGTTATGTGATCTGTATAATCAAATTGTTTGGGAAATGATGCATATTTATCCTTTTTTTTTTTGAGATTTGCAAGGCACATGAGTGTATTATAGGCTCTGAAAAATCTGTCCACAAAATAATTTTGTTTAGTCCAACTTACTTGCTAAAATTATTTGATAATCTTTTTTTGCACAGTTCCAGTCTAGTACTTTGTATTTCTCTTTAGAAAATGTTACTATGCATGCATAGGAATAAAAATTTTCAAAAGAGATGCCAAATTAACAATGGCCATCCTGGAGAAAGGGAGATTTAGAAATTTTAATGTTCTACGTTATACTTTTTCCACATACATCATACTTGATTTTTTAAAAACTTGAATACTCAGAAAAATATAAGTTTTATGGAGAATTTGAGAGGGAAAATGATCACAATCACAGACTTCTGGTTTAAATAACACCTTTAACATGACCTTGTAGACTTCCCAATTTAATAGCTATAGACTTTTTGAAAGCTCACCAATTCATAGAACAGCTGCAACTATACCTTATAGAAAAATTATAACCTGAATCGTCAGGGAATTCATTCTAAACATACAGTCACTGTACCTGAATTGAGAAAATATATCTGTGTCCTATTTTATGAAACGTTAACAGCACTGTCAGCCTCCAAAAAGGTATACATTTTGTTTCTTCCCCATCGCATCCTTTCTGTCCCATGGTTCCAGTTTTGATACCAGACCAAACTCTGCCATTTCCAATAGCATGCTGTTGGAGGGGCAGAGCAAGAATCCTATACTGCACCCACCCCTCACATTTTTAAAAGCGATTTGGACACTGCAAATTCCTGGAGACAAAAGTCAAGCATGAAGTCGGCCAGTGGTGCTTACATCCTGTTTAAGGTGTTATTTCCACAAGTAAAATGTGGAGGTTCCAAAAGGACACCAGGGCATTGTGTGAATCGAAGAATATCATGAATGCCATTAGTCCAGAGAATCCAAGAACCCAATAGTGTGGATAGTAGAAAAGACCACCTCTGTTTAGCAGAGGCCCAAAAGAAACTGCGAATTCAGCTGGTTGTAATATGAATCTACCATGACCCATTCCTCCCACTAGTGGTTAACTAAAGAGAGACACGAGTCAGGTAAAAGAGCAGCCATACTCTTTCAATTTACCAAACATGGTATCTATGAGTGGGAAAACAAACAAACATGGGCCTTTGAAAAGGGAAAGGGGAATAACATCCTTGTGTTGCCCTCCTATTTGCTCTTTAGGACGGTGTAGAAACAAGAAAAAAATGGACAAATGTTTGTCATCATGAGGTGAAGAAAGCCAACCGTGATGAGGAAAGAAGGATAAGGTGAACATATCAAAATGCTGTCCCAATTATAGGAAAATAAATTAAAAATGGATGAAAATGAAGCTGGTTAAGATAGTGTAGAATTGGAAAGAAGCTGAAATTGTGAGGATGACAGACTACATTGGATGTGGTAAAGGGCACAAATGATACTGCATACGGTCATTCATTAGGCATTTGTATCCTGACTCTAAGACAATGCCAGGGCCTGTTCTGAAAGCTGAGGACACAATGGTCAACAAGATGAAGTCTGTCTAAATCTACAATGTTGAGGATATGAAGATATTCTAAATTGCAGAAGAAAATCACAGAGATGAAAGACATTATATATAGGTGGGCAGAGAAAGGAGAACCAAGATAACAATGATGGCACTCTAAATGTGGAGTGGGGGCAGATGACTGTTGTCCCTGGAAAAGGAAAAATCATAAATATATATATTTTAATGTTTTGTCATATAAATGTTTTGTAAATATATAAAATATGTTCACAGAAAAAATGGTCATTTGTGCTGTCTTGGATTCATTTTTGTATTTCTTAACATTAATCATGTTCTATTTTGGAATAAAATGGGTTATTTTTAAAGATAAAGTTTAGGGACTTCCCTGGCAGTCCAGTGGTTAAGACTCCGCGCTTCCACTGCAGGAGGCATGGGTTCGATCCCTGGTCAGGGAACTAAGATCCTGCATGCTCGATTCCGCACGCCTCGAACCAAAAAAAAAAAAACAACAGATAAAGTTTATAACTCTAAGGGTGGAAGAAATGTGACTTAGGGTGAGGTAGCTAACCATAGCCAACAATCAGCCAATAGCTAATAGTCTGTTGTGGCCCTGTTAAAATTAGCATAATTTTGGAACACATTAATTGGGAAATACTTGTAGTGATCATAATATAAAGTCATAACTCCAGTAACTTTGCTCTGGTTGCAGAGTTGTGGAGTGCCACAGTCTGCACATCACAGGATAAGAGTCATTTTGACAAATGAATGTATGTCTACAGAAGGCTTGGATGGATAATAAGCATACAGAAATCATGTTCTTGAAGGAATAACTGATGAGACCATACACAGTATTTTACCCCCCAGAAAGAAAAATGTTAAAAAGTATCAAAGGAACTAGTAATTGGAAAAATTTAAAGAGTATAAAAAAATCAGAGAAGAGCGAATTAATTCACTATTGCCTATATTTTCTTTTTTGTTATTTATCTTTATTTTGCCTGAATTTGCTTATATTTTCCTCTAGGACTTAGCTAAATCAATAATTAAGAAAAAGTACCAGGGTTTAAAACCAAGTTCTGGAACCATAAAATTAGAAAGACAGAGATATCAACAACTTACATTCCAGAGAAATTCTCCTCAAGACATAGGGGAAAACTGAAGTTCAAAGACTATCCTCTTCTTGATGCATAAAATGATGATGTATCTGTATGTAATTATTTAATTTATTATATGCTAAATAATTCCAAACTTAGGCATAAATACCTTCAAGTTTAATTCAGCCGTTTGGGTATCTTTAAATACATCGAAATCTCCCATCTAAAGGAGCAATATCATTTCTGGGCTATTTGCGTTAGGATAGGATGGTTTTATGAGGTTTTCACTTAATAGCACATATACCCTATGTATATATTCAGCTCCTTATCCCTCTTTTCACATCTTTCTTATGTATCTTAATATCTGTTCTTCTTCCTGTATGGCATTAGCGGTAGATCAAAATCTTTTAAGAATCGTGCAATAAAAGTTAACCCACCTTAGGTTTTCCCCAGTCCCCAGTCTAAAGCCATAAAAAGATTAATTGTATTTAAAAATTTTATAAGGGTTTTACTCTTAAAATATATACCTTGTTCAGGTATCACTCACTCTATATAAAATTACCTGCTAAACATATAAAGAATATATAAAATACAACACATAAACTTCTTCCCAATAAAAATAAATATAGTTTGTGACAAAAAAACCAATAAACTTATCATCTACTTAAAACCCATATGTGCAAATTGCATTAATCATGAAATATAACATTACATTTGATCCCACTTTACTAATCCTAGATTTTAGAAATATTTTTATAAAGTCTATAACTGCTAGTAATTATTTTCCAAAGTCAAAATTACCAACATTTTGAATTAATATAAAAAGAAATGTTCCATCTTTTTTTTTTATAAAGTTATTTATTTATTCATTTATTTATTTTTGGCTGCGTTGGGTCTTCGTTGCTGAGCATGGGCTTTCTCTAGTTGCGGTGAGTGAGGGCCATTCTTCGTAGTGGTGCGCAGTCTTCTCATTGCACTGGCTTCTCGTTGCGGAGCACGGGCTCTAGGCACGTGGGCTTCAGGAGTTGTGGCACGTAGGCTCAGTAGTTGTGGCTCGCGGGCTCTAGAGCGCAGGCTCAGTAGTTGTGGTGCGCAGGCTTAGTTGCTCTGCGGCATGCGTTATCTTCCCAGACCAGGGCTAGAACCCATGTCCCCTTCATTGGCAGGCGGGTTCTTAACCACTGTGCCACCAGGGAAGTCCCAAAATATTCCCTCTTAAGAAATCCAAACAACAATCCATTTTAGCTCTATGTTTCCTTGAGGATTTAGGGAAATTGTCCTAGATAATTCACTCCATGGTGTCTGTGATAATAATGTGATAGAACATGTTTATTAAATACTGGTTTACCTTTAATATTTCAACTGATTTGCCTTTCAGATTTTTTCATAAAATATTCTATAGTAGACTAAATTCAAAAAATATTTTAACACATATTTCAATAATCATTTTTAAGGCAACAGGAGACAGGAGTGGAATGAGCCACTCAAATTTAGAGGATTATAATTTGGGAGGTACAGGGGGGCAGGATATTATATAGATTATTTAGCATGCACTAACCTAACAGCCTGGATGATGGCAAAATCAGAATGGACACAAAATCTAAACCACCTGTACACATAAACTGTGGAACTGGTAGAACACCAGACCTTCTTTTAGGCAATATTTTTATGCCTTTAGTCACCAAACTCTCTTCATAGCAACAATAATACAGCAAAACTAATCAATTTGAAGTTCATAAAGGATTAGATGAGACTATTTTTTTAAATTAATTTTTGCTGGAGTATAATTGCTTTACAATGTTGTGTTAGTTTCCACTGTACAACAAAGTGAATCAGCTATACGTATACATATATCCCCTCTTTTTTGGATTTCCTTCCTATTTAGGTCACCACAGAGCACTGAGTAGAGTTCCCTGAGCTATACAGTAGGTTCTCATTAGTTATCTATTTTATACATAATATCAATAGTGTATATATGTCAATCTCCATCTCCCAATTCCTCCCCCGCTTTCCCCGCTTGGTGTCCATGCATTTGTTCTCTATGTCTGAGACTATTATATGGAAGGTGGGATCAGAAAGGGGAAATTAAGGGGCTGCTGACTAGGTATGATGCCCAAAGGGCACAGCTTCCTCCAGAGTTCAACATCAAAACATCTTGTAATTTTGACATTGTTTAATTTTACCATTCTCTTTCTTTCATTTTTTTCTGCCTTCTACTTGTTTGGTCTGAATTTTCAATAAAATGTTCTTATAGAATATTTTTTCCTTTGTTTTGCTCTCCACGGTTTCTACAAAGCTATAGTAAACCCTTGTTACCGCTGAAGAAAAAAATTCAATGTAGCTATTGTTAAATCTGAAATAAATAGATCTGTTTAATAGGATCTGAATTTTAACAGGATCCACAAGAAATTCATATGCACATTAAACTGAAAAGAACTAAATTTAGAAAAAGTGTTCAACAACAATACTAATTAAATTTTCATAGGCAAGTCAAGAACACCTAAATACTGCCACTTTTGGGGTTACGTTCAAAATGCATTTCTGCAGAATAAAGGAGTATTCCTCAAGTAGTAGGGAGAAATTTAACTGTAAAAATCTACCCTTAACATTTCAGTACCCATAAATGGAGGTCTCTGCCCATGACCCTTTCTTTTCCAACACCTGGCTCTGTTCTGTAACAGGAGGGTTCTTTACGCATCCTCAAGGTCTCACCAGTCTGAATGTCCAAGCTTCATGCACCCACTGCTATAAATAACCACCCAATGGCCACTGTCACACTCCAAGGGCAGTGACAAGATGCAAACCTGGAGGATGGCACCGGTTGCTCTTTCTAGACTTGGAACAAGGTTCCACATAGGTGCGAGATCTCAGAGAACATGCTCTTGGCTTCAAAGACTGAAGCAAAGCACAGTTAAAGGAGGACCAGAAGCAAGCCTTGGAATATATGGGACCCAGATCAGGGGCTCCTGTTTTCTGGGTCTGTGGGTAGCACTCTCTTTGTGAAGATCATATAAGATTTTGGACCAATCTCTTAAGATTTATGTAAATATTCTTCTCTATCTAAAACTGATTTGGAAAAAAGATACCCAAATACATGCAAATTAATGTTGTAATTAATTTTATATATCATTTTTCTAAGAGAACCAAAGAAAATTCTCTTTAATGTAGAACAGTAAGCATCTGTGAGCTACACCTTTTAATTTGGATAGAAGTCAGAAACCTCCTCCCACCCCTGTTAATTTAGGTAACTTGAAAAGAATCTTAAATTCAATTTTCTTTCGGTCCAAGTTTCCTTTTCCACAAACACCCTGGCCTATTATGTATTGCACATTTATATTATCAGATACCACTCATACCTTACTACGGTATGCATGAATACACTTTTAATCTAAAGTTTGTAGTTGAACACTGAAATAGAAGAATTGGGGAAGAGATCAGTGGGAAAAATAAATCACGTTTCATAAAAGAACAATAACAGGACAGCAAAAAACCTCTTCTCTCTTAAGTAGGCTATTTTACTTCTGAGCTCAACATTTACCATTTCTTTCCTAGACCTTTAGGAAAAAAACACACACATCTAGATCTGAATATTAACATTCAGTAAATATTTAAATTAGTGCTGAAGAGAGGGTATTTTGCAAGCCCAATAGATTGTGCTCATTCATTCATAACTTCCTTCAGCTCTTTGTTTTGCATCTTATGTCTAAGCACTGATTTCTATAACTCTTAATATATTTACAATACATGGAAAACCTGGTTAAATAATTTCCTTTTTCTACAGGGCTAAAATTAATCTCAGTTTGCCATGAGGAATGTGAAACTACTGTAGACTTTTTTGAAAAAGCATGTAAAGCACAATGCTAATCAAAAGTTTAACTGAATCAAAACACAAAACAGCTACTTTGATAATGTATTCAATTCCTAATTGAAATTCAATGTTATTAAAAAATTAAAAATTTTAGATGCCGTAATTTCTTAAATAACCTTTTGTTCGTTACATGTTAAATATTTGACTGCGTTAAAAAAATATTCAACTGCTTGGTGTTAAATCACTTCGGCACACTCTTAGCAAATAGCTTCATAAACCAAAGAAGATGGTGTTGTAAATATTGTGCCAGGAGGTAAAAACTACCAAAATTTTTGCAGGTATCATTACCTACCCACTTCAAAAAATCAAAAACTCAAATATTTTGTTGAATGTTTTAAATTCTCCTTTCCTGTCTCCTTCCAGAATTGGGTTCTTGCTGTAAGCCTCTCCCTATACTGGAAACCTTTAAAGAATATTTGCCATTGAGTCACTTTGTGCCCTTTCTGCCTTCCAATTTATGCTTTAAATGTTTGGACAATGCTCTCTTTGAATCTAGGTCATGTCCTTCAGTCCCCAAGGGTCAAGTTCATGGCTGATAACAGTTCCTTGCAAGCATGTTAGCCATATTGGTATGGGATTATAAGAGGTTCTTTTCACAGTATTATGTCACACATTCATTCTGAACATGTTATATTTTAATAAACTATTTCTTTTAGAAGAGCTGCAGATTTACAGACAAATAACAAAGCTATTACAGAGTTTCCGTATACTTTAGACTCAATTTCCTCTATTTTTATCATTTTACATTAGTACGGTCCATTTATTTTAATTAATGAACCAATACTGATACATTAGTAAATAAAATCAATACATTGTTCAGAGTTCCTTAGTTCTTCCCTTTCTCCTGTTCCAGAATTTCATGCAGGATACCACATTCTTTAGTTTAGTTATGTCTCCTTAGGCTCCTCTTAGCTGTGGCAATTTCTCAGACTTTGCTTGCTTTTGATGCCTTTAACTATTTTGGGAAGTAACAGTCAAGTACTTTGTAGAATGTCTCAATTGGAATTTGTATTGTAGTTTTCTCATGATTAGACTGGGATTATGTGTTTTGGGGGAGGAAGACTACAGAGGTAAAGTGCTATTTTCATCACATTATATCAAGTGTACATACTATCAACATGAATTATCACTGTTTCTGTTGACCTTGGTCAGCTGGTCGAGATAGTGTTTGTCAGATTTCTCCACTGCAAAGCTACCCCCTCCACTTTTTTCATAAAGTGCCCTTTGGAAGAAAGTTCCTATGCACAGCCCACACTTAGAAGTAAAGATTTATGTTCCACCCCTTTGAGGACAAAGTATGTATATAATTATTTGGAATTCTTCTGCACAGGAGATTTGTGCCTTCTCCACCATTATTCAATCATTTATTTATATCAATATAGACTCATGGATACTTAAATTAATCTTTGGCCTATAATCTAATGCTGCTTTATTTTATTGTTCAAAGTGTTCTAGCTATAGTCTTTGAGAATTCTCTCAGTTGGATCCTGTGTCACTGTCACATACCCGCATCATTGTATGATGGTTGGTTTGTCTGAGCATGTCCTTACTTTCTGGCACTTCACTATGCTCCAGGCCTATCTTGTATATTTTCTGTCCCATCTTAGTATCAGCCATTTCTCCAAGGAGCCTTGGTTCCTTTCACTGGGGAATGGCATTATAAACCAAAAATCTAGGAGCTGGGTGTACTCACTGCTACTTGGGTATGTATCATTGACTCTAGGCTCTCTCAACTGACAGAGCAAGGAAATACATGTGTGTATACCAACCCATGTACACACACGTATCTATAAATATTTCTTTATGCAACCATCTCCATCTATATTAAACTAAATATGAGTTTGTAATGATATTTCCAACTTTAATCCATTAACACATTTTGGCCCCATTCTTTTCCTTATCTCTAAACTCTCCAGCAGTGGGAAAAATGTGGTTCCCACCATCTGCCATGCATTTACTTAATTGTTCAATTTCAGTATATGTGATTAGCAGGACTGAATTTTTAACCTCTACCCCTGTGGGAAACAACCTTACTGTTTCCCTAAACTCGAGTACAGTGTTTACATGCAGTTCATTTTGCCTTTTTCTCTGCATCCTCACATTCTGATCAGCCCAAGAAAAGTCACTGATTTTTAGTTTGTTCAGTTTTTTCTTGTTCTAAAGAAGAGAATGACAACCTGCAAGATCTTTACATACTGGAGCTGAAAAGACCATGCTATTTTTTATACTTACATTTAATTAACTTCCTACCAGAACAAATGTTTCAAAGAACAAAAGATTTCAAGTGAAATTTTCAATTTTGTAGTATGTGCATTTAACTAGCATTCGTTCCCAGGTATAGAGAATGAAGCTACAGTGTGATTTTTGGTACATACAATTTTCTAGCAGAATTTCTGAACAGCCTACTGCAAGCCTGGAAATCATTTCCATTAACTTGTGTCTAGGATAGTAGAACAAAATGTTTGGAACATACTGTTTCAATTATTCATCGATCAATTATTCATTATGTATTAAATGCCTAGTAACTGCCCCAAACTATTGAACTGAGATATAGAGTTTTCCTGTGAACTTGTTCCTTCTTTAGTTTTTCTGTTTTGAAAGAGGTTACTTTAGATGATGTTCCTGTTTGCAGATCAGTAGATATAGTTTTCATAGAAACATTCCTCTTTAGGAAAAAAAGAATATTTTTTATGACATGAGAGTCCAGGGCTAAGGGTAGAAAAGCTAAGGTTTCTAGGTCTTCAAAGGACAAACTTTATTTCAGGCAATTCATGTTTAAATCATTCAAAGTAATTAATAGAAAATATATAGAGTAAAATATGCTTTGGGTAAAACCACACTGCAAAATATGGAAATTATCTATGAAGGTAACACTTTTAGAATATTTCTTATTACATAACAGGTTCCCCCTATGTGCATGCACGTGTGTGCATGTGTGTGTGTGTGTGTGTTTAATTGCATTAAATCCTGTGCCTCAAACTTAAAGACAATTTAGAATGATTTTAAATATGGACCATGTTCATGATATGCCAGTATTTCTGGTTCATAAGCAAGAACAGACATTGTCCGGAACCATCATGTCAATGACTAGGTGGTTACTGAGTTCTGACTAGTAAAACCAAGTGCATAAGATCTAAGATAATCCATAGCACACTCCACCACGGTCAGTTTTAAAATTTCACAAATATTAGTAAAGCTTAAACTCCATACTCCATGGCTTGTATTGCAAGAGTCTTAAAGAATGAAAACAGTTTGAACGTGACGGATATTTCAGTCAAATTGATTCTGCTGTGGTACACAAACCAATGAACATGGAGCCCTCCAAAAGGGCCTGGAGAGAATGTGATGACCGATTTTCTCATACTGATATGGTTTTAGGTTTTTTATTCTCCTTCACTTTTCCCCAGTCTACAAATACTAGCCTTTCAAGTTATTGTGATGAGAACACCTGGCATTTTTTACCATTATTATTGCAAGAGTATTTGAGGTAAAGTGTCATCGAACTGAATATCTTAAAATATTTAATGAAATTAAATGGATTTTTAAAGATTAGGAAAGGTCTAGCTAAGCTCAAAGGTTACACTTTGGTGATAGAATATCCTCCTTCAAAGTGAAAGTAATAGGCTTTTCATTTATGGAGGTATTAGAGGTTTCATTCTTTTCAAACATGGTTCCATTTAATTTAGAAAAGTAGGAAACAGAGAGTCGGAGATAGAGGTAAAAGTTTCTTCATAATGTGACAAGAAATTTGGTCTCTGGTACAGTTTATGAAAGAACTGAGAGATTTTGTCCTTTTTTTAACTTCAGGGAATTTAGCTTTAAGTTAAAAGCCTTTTTCACTGGTGAAATTGATTTTTTTTCTTAATCTAGAGGAAGCGGACTCTGTGTAGCCCAGCAGAGGAGGGAGAGGAGGTCAAGGGGTAAACAGTTTGGTGCCGCACATCTTGGGTTCAATCCTGGGCATGTGATCTCCAACCCTCCTGTCCTCCCAACAGGGAGAATCCAGTGGTGGCTAAAGCTTAACATGCTTGAGAAACACTTCTAAAAAATATCTGAGAGAGTCCTTAGATCATTTAGACTTTTCTGTCACAGTCTTTGCTGTTCAATTATTTTTCTTTTTAACAGGACAGAGGATACTGGCACCATAGCTGCAGTTTCCTTGAAGGGAGCTCTTTCTTTCTGGAGTGAGCAGTCTTTAATTAAGCTCTGAATGTGATCAAGTCACACTTTTGCATTTAAGAGGACACCAAATACCAAGTGGAGAAAACTTCCTTTCCATTTATTGTATTCTTGTTCAAAGAGTGAAATGAGCACCATATTCTACAAGCTCTAACAGCCCTTAAGAGCTAAAAGTTCACTTTTCAAACTGGTTGCTTTGAGAATCCATACACATGGTCTAGGAGTACAGTCCTTCTACACAATTTCAGTATTGAGAAATTATCTATGGGCACCATCTCTAAGATTTAGAATTTTTAAATAGGCTGAAGAATGTGTCTTTGGTTTTCTCCAATATATAGCTATTCTAGTACTATGTTATAATTCTGGAGGCACCTCAAATTAGGCACAATTCTGAAATTGAGGCGACGTTAATGTTGATTAAAAATATTATTACATTTTGTTAAAATACTCACATTTATTATTTTAAAGCTGGATGTTTCTTAACTGTAGTTGTTTTCCACTTCAGTTCATCAAAGTTAACATCTGCCAGAAAAAAAGACAGAGTTCTGTTATCTACCTCTGACTACAAACAAACAAACAAATCAAGCAATAAACAACTCTTCTACGTGACATCCATCCTCTGGGTTTTCTAAAATACTAGGTTGTCAGAAGAAAATTCTAATTTTCATCCATATGTTTTGCACTCTTTTGCCCATAGCTGAGGGTTACTTAGAAGCATGATCTACTAACATTTACTACTAAATTTAGATCACTGAATCTTTAAGCAGGAAATTGCTATAAACACTTTAATCAGAAGGCCCCTTGAAGTAAAAGGAAGTAAAGTTTTTTTATTAAAAAAGACTCTGGGACAATATGCATCTTAAGTTTAATCTTTGTAAGTTATTGTAAGTCAACAGAGGTTCATCCACAGTTTTTCACTCTTGCTTTTGTTTTTTCCTTAAGTCTATTAATTCACATATTCATGGTTAAAACTATGCCTGAAGAGTATCTTGTTTTCTCCCTCAAACCATTATTTTTCCCAGTATATCCTTTTTTGACTCTCCTCACCTCCTTTCACATTTTTGATAATAACTTTTTCTTCTTCATTAGACAATTTTTGTGTATTCATCTCTGCTTCTACACTACTATAGAATCAGAGTTCATTTTATAGAAATCACGTAGTGCAGAGGTGCTAAATAGAGAGGCAAATGGCCAATATGTCTGAGTTTGCATGGACTGTGCCTCCACGTATAGCCTAAGCATCAGTTGGCTCAGGCTCTCAGTGTTTGTCTATCACTCATCTAAGGAGTTATAACACGATTCTCCTTACCCCCTTTACTATTTTAGCATTTTGGGGTCTAGAAGTACAGATGGAAATGAATGTAAAAAGGATTCCATAAAGCATAAATATTCATTATTGTCCCCAATATGCTGCTTATTTTTCAGATCCTGCTGGGTCCTGCCAGAAAAACAGAGGGTGTTCACTGAGGGAGCACGCTTAATGGAAAATCCGTTGCATTTTTCCTAATGCTCAAATTGGCAGTCTGTGTGTCATATGCTGAACACACAGAAATTCATGTACGTGCACAGGGCAGTTCAACACAATCTGGGAAATGTCCATAAACATGATTTTCATATGTATTTAATATCTGATAGGAGAGAACAAAGGGAATACATCTTTTATAAATAATGAGATCCAGTATGATTAATGATGTGCGCATGGTACGTATTTATATGTACACACACATACATATGTATTTATGTATTGTATGAATATATCCCATTTGTTTAACAAGACTTATTTAGCTAGAATCTAAAAATAAGGTGAAGCAGATCTTAATAAGCAAATCCATTTTAAAGATTTCTTTTCAACACATAATTACATTTTAAATAGACTAAGTATGTTTGATCAACCTCCTATTCTCATAATACAGGTTTGACTATTGCTCTCTATTGATAATAAAAACTATCAGAAACATTTTACTTCTCCTTTATAATCGGCCTCAATTATGCTAAACTATATGTTCAAACTACCTTACAAAACCAAAAGATGAATCATTTGTGAAAAAGAAAACTTATACTTCTTTCTGGGAAAATTAGTGTTATTACTATACAATTAAAGAACTAAAATAATGTTACCAAGACTATGAGTTCAGCTCCATTAAATATCTTTCCTAGTTGCGTAATACGTTAGCTCTTTTATTATGTTTCAAAAATCCATCTCACATACTACATTATTCCACTTACTGAAAGATAGAAATGAGAAAGGTAAACTGCTGCTTCATTCTGAATACCTCATTTTTTGCTAGTGTTGATTAGCTAGTAATCAAGTGTGTATAAAATTCTTACTTCAGAGTTTCTTCTTGAATCTCATCTTAGGTAAAGATCTATAAGATGTGTAAAAATTACAGGAAGATAACAAAAACACATATTCTAAGTACAAAATAAAATCTGACATTTAAAAGAAGAAGTGGACAAATATCAAAATAAAAGGAAATTGGTAGGGTTTTTTTATACATGAAGTGTCTGGCAAACTTTGCGTTAAAGCAGTAATTATTAACAGGGTGAGAATTTCTTCCCAGGGAACGTTTGGCAATGTCTGGAGACACATTTAGTTGTTGAACCTGGAGAGAGAAGAGTGCTATGGGCATTTAGCGGGCAGAGGCAATGGAAGCCACTAAATATTCTACAATGCACACCTTAGCAAGGAATTCTCTGGACCAAAATGGCAATACTACATGGACATTGGGAAAGTCTAGTTTAGAGTAACAGATATGACTGTTGAGATAAAAATGTGACATTGTAATTAGGGTGGAGGTTTTGATACTGTTAAACAGAAGAGGGTTATATATTTGTTAGACTAAGGAGTTTGAATTTGGTTTGATAGTTATGACATATTGTAAATTCTTAATTATGGGAACAAATACCTGAAAATATCTATTTAGAAAAAAACTCCTTTAATCACTAAGTGCCAGCTGGATTATTGCACGAGAAACCAAGGTTAAGAAGGGAAAAATGATATTGATGTAAAAATCTAGTGCAGAGTGAAGGATAAATTTTGGCTTAAAGCATGTAAAAAAATAAATATGGGATTCAAGGAAAGGAAGGAAGTAATAGGTTTAGTAACTAAAAATAAAGAGATACTAAATGAACAAAAATGGTTGAATTTTTTGGTTGTTTTCGTGAATGATGGTTGGGCTGATCATCACCCCAAGCATGTTGGTAATGATGACTAATTGTAGCAAGCAGCAATACATTTTTGGACTCTCAAAACCTTCCAAGTGGAGAACCAGAACTAAATCAGAAAAGGATTCACAGGGAATGACTAAAAGACTACAAGAAATGAAAAAATAATAATAATAACAGAAATTCAGCAAAGCAAAGCAGATCAACAGAATCCAGTGCAACAGATCAAGATAGGTGGGAAGCAGATAAAACAATGAGTGGAGGGTCTGTAAACGTCCCAAAGGACAGTGTTAGGAGACCTTCCGGGTTGGTGAAAACATGGAGATGTGGAGGGAGTGGTGCACCTGGAAAGAGCATGGAAGCTCCGTGTCCCATCCCACATCCTTTTCTCTATGCATCTCTTCCATCTGGCTGTTACTGAGTTATATCCTTGTGTAATAAACCGGTAATCTACCATGTGGCTGACAGGGTCTTGGTGCTCCAGCCGGGCGTCAGGCCTGTGTCTCTGAGGGGGGAGAGCCGAGTTCAGGACATTGGTCCACCAGAGACCTCCCAGCTCCACATAATATCAAATGACGAGAGCTCTCCCAGAGATCTCCATCTCAATGCTAAGACCCAGCTCCACTCAACGACCAGAAAGGTACAGTGCTGGACACCCTATGCCAAACAACTAGCAAGATAAGAAAACAACCCCACCCATTAGCAGAGAGGCTGCCTAAAATCAAAATAGGGTCACAGACACATCAAAACACACCATGAGACAGAGTCCTGCCCACCAGAAAGACAAGATCCAGCCTCATCCACCAGACACAGGACCCAGTTGGCTCCACCAGGAAGCCTACACAACCCACTGAACCAAACGTAGCCACTGGGGACAGAAACCAAAAACAAAGGGAAATACAAACCTGCAGACTGCAAAAAGGAGACCCCAAACACAGTAAGTTAAGCAAGATGAGAATACAGAGAAACACATAGCAGATGAAGGAGCAAGGTAAAAACCCACCAGACAAAACAAATGAAGAGCAAATAGGCAGTCTACCTGAAAAAGAATTAAGAGTAATGACGGTAAAGATGATCCAAAATCTTGGAAATAGAATGGAGAAAATACAAGAAAAATCTTTCACCAATGGACAGATCATCCAAAATGAAAATAAATAAGGAAACACAGGCTTTAAATGACACATTAAACAAGATGGATATAATTGATATTTATAGGACATTCCATCCAAAAACACCAGAATACACTTTCTTCTCAAGTGCTCACAGAACATTCTCAAAGATAGATCATATCTTGGGTCACAAATCAAGTCTTGGTAAATTTAAGAGAATTGAAATCGTATCAAGTATCTTTTCTGACCACAACGTTATGAGACTAGATATCAATTACAGGAAAAAAAAAACTGTAAAAAAAAAAACACATGGAGGCTAAACAATACACTAGTAAATAACCAAGATATCACTGAAGAAATCAAAGAGGAAATCAAAAAATACCTAGAAACAAATGTCAATGAAAACACGATGACCCAAAACCTATGGGATGCAGCAAAAGCAGTTCTAAGAGGGAAGTTTATAGCAATACAATCCTACCTCAAGAAATAAGAAACATCTCAAATAAACAACCTAACCTTACACCTAAAGGAATTAGAGAAACAAGAACAAAAAAAACCCCAAAGTTAGCAGAAGGAAAGAAATCATAAAGATCAGATCAGAAATAAATGAAAAAGAAATCAAGGAAACAATAGCAAAGATCAACAAAACTAAAATCTGGTTTTTTGAGAAGATAAACAATATTGATAAACCATTAGCCAGACTCATCAAGAAAAAAAGGGAGAAGACTCCAATCAACAGAATTAGAAATAAAAAAGGAAAAGTAACAACTGACACTGCAGAAGTACAAAGGATCATGAGAGACTACTACAAGCAACTATATGCCAATAAAATGGACAAATTCTTAGAAAAGCACAACCTTCCAAGACTGAACCAGGAAGAAATAGAAAATATAAACAGACCAATCACAAGCACTGAAATTGAAGCTGTGATTAAAAATCTTCCAACAAACAAAAGCCCAGAACCAGAGTGCTTCACGGGAGAATTCTACCAAAAATCTAGAGAAGAGCTAACACGTATCCTTCTCAAACTCTTCCAAAATATTGCAGAGGGAGGGACACTCCCAAACTCATTCTACGAGGCCACCATAACCCTGATACCAAAACCAGACAAAGATGTCACAAAGAAAGAAAACTACAGGCCAATATCACTGATGAACATAGATGCAAAAATCCTCAACAAAATACTAGCAAACAGCACATTAAAAGGATCATACACCATGATCAAGTGGGTTTTATCCCAGGAATACAAGGATTCTTCAATATATGTAAATCAATCAATGTGATAAACCATATTAACAAATTGAAGGAGAAAAACCATATGATCATCTCAATAGATGCAGAAAAAGCTTTCAACAAAATTCAACACCCATTTATGAAAAAACCCTCCAGAAAGTAGGCATAGAGGGAACTTACCTCAACATAATAAAGGCCATATAAGACAAACCCACAGCCAACATCATTCTCAATGGTGAAAAACTGAAACCATTTCCTCTAATATCAGGAACAAGACAAGGTTGTCCACTCTCACCACTATTATTCAACATAGTTTTGGAAGCTTTGGCCACAGCAATCAGAGAAGAAAGAGAAATAAGAGGAATCCAAATTGGAAAAGAAGAAGTAAAGCTGTCACTGTTTGCAGATGACATGATACTATACATAGAGAATCCTAAAAACTCTACCAGAAAACTACTAGAGGTAATCAGTGAATTTGGTAAAGTAGCAGGATACAAAATGAATGCACAGAAATCTCTTGCATTCCTATACACTAATGATGAAAAACCTGAAAGAGAAATCAAGGAAACACTCCCATTTACCATTGCAACAAAAAAAATAAAATACCTAGGAATAAACCTACCAAAGGAGACAAAAGAACTGTATGCAGAAAACTATAAGACACTGATGAAAGAAATTAAAGATAATACAAACAGATGGAGAGATATAGCATGTTCATGGATTGGAAGAATCAACATTGTGAAAATGACTATACTGCCCAAAGTGATCTACAGATTCAGTGCAATCCCTATCAAACTACCAATGGCATTTTTCACAGAAATAGAACAAAAAATTTCACTATTTGTATGGAAACACAAAAGACCCCAAATAGCCAAAACAATCTTCAGAAAGAAAAACGGAGCTGGAGGAATCAGGCTCCCAGACTTCAGACTACACTACAAAGCTACAGTTATCAAGACCGTGTGGTACTGGCACAAAAACAGAAATATAGATCAATGGAACAGGAGAGAAAGCCCAGAGATAAACCCACGCACATACGGTCACCTTATCTTTGATAAAGGAGGCAAGTATATATAATGGAGAAAAGACAGCCTCTTCAATAAGTGGTGCTGGGAAAACTGGACAGCTACATGTAAAAGAATGAAATTAGAACACTCCCTAACACCATACACGAAAATAAACTCAAAATGGATCAAAGACCTAAATGTAAGGCCAGACACTATAAAACTCTTAGAGGAAAACATAGGCAGAACACACTGTGACATAAATCACAGCAAGATCCTTTTTGACCCACCTCCTAGAGAAATGGAAATAAAAACACAAATAAACAAATGGGACCTAATGAAAGTTAAAAGCTTTTGCATAGCAAAGGAAACCATAAACAAGACAAAAAGACAACCCTCAGAATGGGAGAAAATATTTGCGAATGAAGCAACTGACAAAGGATTAATCTCCAAAATTTACAAGCAGCTCATGCAGCTCAATATCAAACAAACAAACAACCCAATCCAGAAATGGGCAGAAGACCTAAATAAACATTTCTCCAAAGAAGATATACAGATTGCCAACAAACACATGAAAGGATGCTCAACATCACTAATCATTAGAGAAATGCAAATCAAAACTACAATGAGGTATCACCTCACCCCAGTCAGCATGGCCATCATCAAAAAATCTACAAACAATAAATGCTGGAGAGGGTATGGAGAAAAGGGAACCCTCTTCCACTGTTGGTGGGAATGTAAATTGATACAGCCACTATGGAGAACAGTATGGAGTTTCCTTCAAAAACTAAAAATAAAACTACCATACGACCCAGCAATCCCACTACTGGGCATAAACACTGAGAAAACCTTACTCAAAAAGAGTCATGTACCATAATGTTCATTGCAGCACTATTTACAATAGCCAGGACATGGAAGCTACCTAAGTGTCCATTGACAGATGAATGGATAAAGAAGATGTGGCACATATATACAATGGAATATTAGCCATAAAGAGAAACAAAATTGAGTTATTTGTAGTGAGGAGGATGGACCTAGAGTCTGTCATACAGAGTGAAGTAAGTCAGAAAGAGAAAAACAAATACCGTATGCTAACACATATATATGAAATCTAAAAAAAAAAGATGGTTCTGAAGAACGTAGGGGCAGGACAGGAATAAATACACAGACGTAGAGAACGGACTTGAGGACACAGGGAGGGGAAAGGGTAAGCTGGGACGAAGTGAGAGAGTAGCATGGACTTATATATACTACCAAATGTAAAACAGATAGCTAGTGGGAAGCAGCCGCATAGCACAGGGAGATCACCTCAGTGCTTTGTGACCACCTAGAGGGGTGGGATAGGGAGGGTGGGAGGGAGACGCAAGAGGAAGGAGATATGGGATATATGTATATGTATAGCTTGATTCACTTTGTTATAAAACAGAAACTAACACACCATTGTAAAGCAATTATACTCCAATAAAGATGTTAATAAATAAATAAATAAGTAAGTAAATAAAAATAAAACAATGAGTGAATTTAGGGGGGGAAGGTTAGGTAGAGCATGAAGCTTATACAGTTTGAGGGACAAGCCCTTAAGCAGAAAAATTAAAATTTTAAGTACAAATTAGGTACAAGGTTGAAAGGAGACCTTGTGATTAGGAGCCCTGAGGCTTATTTTACATTGGCTCTTCAATAAATCTGCCTCTTCTTTTGAGGTAAATATATCTGTAATATCAGAAGGAAAGTGCAATTCTAGGAGGAGAGAAGAGGGAGCCAACTGAGCAGATGTTTGCAGTGATCATACATTTCTAATGAAAATCAGGACACATAGTTTGAGAAAGAAAAGAATGTCTTAAGGCTTAGATATATTTTGTCTCAAAAATATGGAATATGTGATTATTCATGAAGTTTGAACATGGGAGTTAACTGCGGAATAGGCAGTTACTGGAAAGAGTGGTAAGATTACAAAAGTCTTCTGTGGAAAAGTCAGAAACTTCACTAGAAACCATGCATCTCAGAGTGAGATAACAGATATGGAAGGTCCTTCTGGATGATGAGAGAAATGTTTGTGGCACAACAGACAGAAGCTCAAGGGTGGGTACCATTGTCAACGGAAGTATGACAGCTACCGGAATCAAACGGAAAAGAGGACAGATGAAAAAACTGGAAAGTAAGAGAAATATGGCACAGCAGTGCAGAAAAAATAATTTCATAATTTTACTCATATATATTCCAAAATGAATATGAGAGTGAGGTATGTGTCACTATTTAACTGATAAGGAGACAGATTAATTAATCACATAGATATTTATTAGAACTCCCTCACATTAGATAGTATTCTTGCCACTGGAAACATTTTAAAGAAGACATAGGCCATTCTGTCAGCCAAAACAGAATACAAAAAACAGATCTAGACTTAAACAAGTAACCAAACAGGAGATACGAAAGTTTTTTAAAAAAAGGTGAGACTATTTGCAAAATCTTGAAATGGAAGAGGACTCTTAACCAAGACTGAAAAATCTGATAACTATAAAGGGGAACATGGCATTTTATATAAAACACTTTTTAGAGAGAAAGGACTAAGTAAAAGGAACAGATTATTTATAGAAAAATCTATCCAAATGGACAATAAAAATAAAAATATTTTAAAAAGAACTATATGGAAATTCCCTGGTGGTCCAGTGGTTAGGACTCCAAGCTCTCATTGCCAAGGGCCTGGGTTCAAAAAAAAAAAAGTACACAAGATAAAAAAAAAAGAAAAAAAGAACTATACAACTAGACAACAATATTTTTCATGAGCATAGATGTAAAAATCCTCATCAAATTATTAGCAAATTGAATCCAACATTGTATAAAAAGGAATTACACCATACCAAACGGGATTTATTCCAAGTATTTAAGGCTGGCTCAAGATATGGATACCAATTAATGTATTCCATCACATCAGTAAGTTAAAAAAGAAAAATAACATGACCATATCAATAACTGCAGAAGAATCACTAAATGAAATCCAACACCCATTTATGATAAAAACCCTCAGTGAATTAGGAACAAAGGGGAACTTCCTAAAATTAATAAAGAATATCTACAAAAAAATCCATGGCTAAAATCATACTTAACAGTGAAAAACTCAAAGCTTTTCCTTTAAGATCAGATACAATAAGATCCCCTTTCACTGCTACTTTGTAACATCATACTGGAAGTTATAACGAATGTAATAATACAGGAAAATAAATAAAAGGTATACAGATTGGGAAAGAAGAAATAAAACTGTCTTTGTTCATAGATGCCATGGTCTTCTAAGTAGAAAATCTGAAAAGACAGACAAAAAAATACTCCTGGAGCTAATAAAATTATAGCAAAGTTGCAGGATACAAGGTTAATATAAAGTCAGTCACTTTCTTATACACACAGTAATACAAAAACAAGTAGAATTTGAAATTAAAAACACCATACTATTTACATTAACACCACAAAAAATTAAATAGTTATAAACTTAACAAACTTTGTACAAGATACAAATGAGAAAAACTATAAAACTGATGAACAAAATCAAAGAAGAACGACATAAATGGTGAGATATTCCATGTTCTTGGACAGAAAGGAGCACTGTGAAGCCCTGTGAACAACTATGAAGATCAGTTGTTCACATCTTGATGCACAGATTCAATGCAATCCCAGTTAAAATCCCAGCCAGTTATTTTTTGGATATCAACAAACTGATTCTAAAGTTTATATGGAGAAGCAAAGCCCCAGAATAGCCAACACAATATTGAAGAAGAACTAAGTTGGAAGAGTGACACTACCCAACTTCAAGACTTACTGTAAAGCTACAGTAGTCAAGACATTGTGGTATCAGTACAAGAACAAACAGATCAATGGCACAGAGAAGACAGCCCAGAAATAGGTCCCCCATAAATATAGTCAACTGATCTTTGACAAAGGAGCAAAGGCAATATAATGGAGCAAAGATGGACTTTTAAACAAATTGTGTTGGAACTACTGGACAGTCATGTAAAAAAAAAAAGCATGAATACACAGACCTTACAGCCTTCACAAATATTAACTCAAAATGAATTATAAACCTAAATGTAAAATGCAAAACTATAAAACTCCTAGAATACAACATAGAAGAAAACCTAGATGACCTTGGGTATGAAGATGACTTCTTAGATACAACAAAGGCACAATCCATGAAAGAAATAATTGATAAGCTGAACTTCATTAATATTAAAAACTTCTGTTTTGTGAAAGTGAATGCCAAGGGAATAAGACAAGCCACAGACTAGGAGAAAATATCTGCATAAGACAGATCTGATAGAGTACTGTGACCCAAAATATAAAAACACTTTAAACCCAACAAGAACACAACCTTATTGAAAACAGATCAAAGACCCGAACAGACATCTTACCAAAGAAGATATACAAATGACAATAAGCAAATAAAAAGATGGATGGCACACGGTGGGAGGGGTGTGAATGAGATGATGAAATGAGAGGACACCATAAGCAACTTCTCGGTTTCAAAGTGAGAACAGAGATAGAAGTTGTTAAAGGAATCAGATCTGCAGTGGTCTTAAGTTTGATTCTTGACCTCTCTACATTTGGCATTTAAAAACACCTCATTAGGCCTCAATTTTCTCATCTTTAAAGTGAGTATTATAGCACCTTCCTTGTTATTTTGAGAAGTACATTTTGTGTGTAAAGTGAGTAACATATGCCTTTTATATATTAGACACTTTGGAAGTAGAATTATTAAAATCCCTTTTGTTCAGGCTATTGCTAAGATCAGATTTGGTTTAATGCTGGGTTATTTATCATGTATTTTGGTTTCCCTACTTACTGAAAAGTTTAATGGGATGGTTGTGTTTAGCAATAAGCAATATCCATGAAACTAGATGTTCTGTATCAACCTCCACTAATTGAACAAGGCAGAAACAAACAGACCAGAAGCAACGTCCATGATTGCTAAAATGTTCTAAATGTTCTAAGGAAATTTTTTTTTTCAGAATTCTTGCAATAGTTCAATAAAAGCAGCCAAATGAACAATGCAAGAAATGTCACTGAATTTAAACCAAGAGTTTACTGCAAATCAGGGTTAGCAGAATCTTTCTGTTGACTGTGGTGTGACTGCAGTACAAACATTGTTCTCCTTAACTACATCCTATACAGAATGGCTAACTTTTTCCTAGATGGAGTATATATTTTAGAAACTGAAAAAAGTAAAGAAGAAAAATTCATCATTTTGATTGAAGGAAAATTGCAGAGGATGTTATAAATGTTTCTGTTTCCTGAATTGCACATACAGAAATGCATGTGTCTTGAAGAGCAGACTTTGCCAATTGTAAACTAAGCTCTTCCCTGTGATGAACTTGAATAGCCAAGACAGACTGAATACAGTACAACGTTTGTGCTTGAAACAGAGGTCAAATAACATAAAACTGAAAATTGTTTATTAAATTTAGAAAGATGGTCATTGGTGACCTTTGCTAGAGAAGCTATGCAGAAAACGTGTAAAAGCCATAATGGAATAATGTGGTAGACAGGAGGAACTGCTGTCCAGACCCATCTTTGAAGGACGTGCAGTCAGCAGACAGTTTGGGATGTCAGTTCTTTCAAAGTGAGCATCACCACATCACCAGAGGTCCCAAACTCTGATAAGTTGAGGAATTGAAAAAATGGAGATGTGTTTAGAAATCTCTTTCATTTAAAAGTTTATCTGTAATGAGGAAGAGAGAGGAGGTAGTAGCAGAAGAAACAGT
Organism: Balaenoptera musculus; assembly: GCF_009873245.2. Classification (NCBI taxonomy): domain Eukaryota; kingdom Metazoa; phylum Chordata; class Mammalia; order Artiodactyla; family Balaenopteridae; genus Balaenoptera; species Balaenoptera musculus. Next base: position 66,030,548 of record NC_045796.1, on the reverse strand, counting down.
GTTAAGGGAGAGGTTTTATTATTTTAATGTTTTGGGGAGATAGGGTTTGGGAAAGACTTGAATAAATGTTCATGGAAAGGAGGCTGTAAGCAGGGGCAGATCTTTGAAATGTCCCAGGATTTCAAACTACACTGTAATAATTTGACTCTTCCACTACATTCGCCCAAAACCGGATATAAATTTGCATATTTAAATGAGTTCTCTTCTTTTTTTGAAAGGGGCACAGATTTTGAAGAAAAAAAGAACAGTGCTTATTTGATGAGTTGGAATTAGTAGTGAGATCAATGGATTTCTTTATATCCCTTAAACCAACTTTTATATGTTCTGTAATCCATTCCAAGGTAGTCATAAAGTTTGTACAAAATTGCATGAAGATGCTGGAAATGTCAGCCATCAGTGTCACAAACAAAAATAGACATTTCACCTTACTTTCCAGGAACTCTGATGGTGAAGGTTTTTTGTTTTGTTTTTGTTTTTTAATTGTATTTCCTCAGAAAGGAAAATTATATTCTAAAAGCAAATTATCAGAATTAATGTTATTTATGACTTTTTCTCAGTCTTTTTTAGAAAAGAGAATTTGTTTCCTAAAGTAACATTCATGAATGATAACATAACTAGAAATAGCCCTAGCAAAATATGGCATTATGAATTGTTATTTGTCCCTTGATAACAGCATCCTGATAAGAATACTGGTATCTTTAGACAATCTAAAATGATTCCTTCTTGACCTAGAGGTTAAAATGTACTCCTTTTGACAAGAGGTGAAATAGGTGCTTTTCTCCCATCCTAAGAAAACAAAATAGACAATGACAAATACTTGTGAAGCTAATAAAGAAGTGAGCACAAACACAGTATATAACATAAGCGATGAGAAATCACCACTTTATGAACAAAGTTCTTATTCACAGTACTACTGTGAAAGTTAAAGATGCTTAACTCTTATAGAAACCTACTATGATGTAGGTATTTTCTTTCTTTCTGTTTTTATTTTATTTTTAATGGTGCCTAGAAAATTGCTTAGAAAATAGAAAGACTGGAGATTTTATACTTATTTCTAAAATCATTAATGAATATAATTTACTAACAATGCCTCTGTTATAATGATCTAATTGATTATTTTAATTGAGGCTGGAATTAGGACCACTAGTTCTGCTTTAGTCTGGAAAATACACACATTGGTGCATGCATACAGAGATGGCACAAAACCAGTTGTTTCACTCTAGTATCCACAGATACTTACCTTTGCTCAAAGAGCCTGGTTAGAGTATCTTATCATCACTTACTTACAACACACATGCTTGCTAACAAAGGAGGCTATAATTCAGGATTCTGCAAAAACAAATCTACTTTCAGACTATATGCATGTAATGTTACCCTGTTGCATGAAAACATAAGAGCCATTAAAAAGCTGAACATCTTTTATAAATTCACGAATCTGGAAATACTGAAGACAGGTTGACATTTCTTAGACATCTTACTGCAATTGACAATTATCTGAAATAGCATATGAAGGTGGTAAAAACAAAAAATTACAAGTCCCAAGTACCTTACATAGCAGTCTATCGAGTTTTTATTTTTATTTTGCAGTCTATCGAGTTTTTATTTATATAACATGATGACAGTAAAATAATCTCTATCATAGCAATATTAAAACAATATTAAAATGTTTTGTTATATTCCCTGTTAGTAATAAAACCAAACACCTTAGTTACCAGTGTATAGACAAGAATGTTTTCATCAATGCACATGTTAGTGGTAGCAGATAAGCAGAATAGCAAACAGCTAACTAAACAATCTTATTCCCTCCATAGCAGAGCTTTTGACAGAACTGTGGAAAAAAATCCATATACTGTGTGTGAATACATATACCATATGCATGTATATATGTATATATATATCCAGAAATTCAATTTTATATCTATCTGCATATATAGAATATACGTCTTTTTCTTATTATATGTGGCCATGCTACCATCTTTCCACTGTGTATTTCAGAAAGATTTTCCCCAGGTTTATGAAAGCAGATGCTATTTAAATATTCTGTTTGTTTACAACTCAACCTCCAAGGTACATCAGCCACGAAATTTCCCGTGGTCATGATATTTTCTTTTCTACTTAAATGTCCACTTTGTTGAAAACTGATTAGATTGGTTGTGGATTCAATCTAAAGAATTCCTTAAGGTGTCAGCAACACCTTTACTTTTAAATTCATGTTCAGCTTTGGTATTTTTAATTATATATAATCAAGGAATACATACTTAACTCAGTTTACTTAAAAAGAGTTATATTTTGATGAACATTAGTAGGGTGAATTTTGACTCCTTCCTTCAGATGGCCAAAAACTGACAAGATATTTAAAATTTTGCATTTGTGGGATTTAAACATATTCAGATTTCTCAGATTAGGTCACCAATATTCTGGAATTTGAGTTCCTTGACTTTTCCCCTTTTCATTTGCCTACTTTGATACTTGGCTACAATACTTTCTTTTTCATTTTTTCCTATTTCCTTTTATATTTTTTTAAAGAGTAGTAAACAAAACTGCTCTATCCCTGGGACCTAAAACATTTATTTGGTATAATATGTCTTCAATAACTATTTGTTGATTAAATAGTTATATTGTCAATCTATAGTCTTAAGTATCTTACCTACTTATTATTAACATCTTAGGTAAATTTCATGATTGATTTCAAGATAGTTAATTGAACTCATTTTCTGGCCATAATTCTCCACCCTCCCATTCCTAGACTGTACTTCTCATTTCAAAAATCTCAGCCTTGCTTGTGAACATTTGAAAAGTGTAAAGAAGAAACAGAAAGGGAGAAGATTCATAATTTATTTTATGAACGCAGATTTTTTAACCCAGGGATGTGAAGATTGCTGGGAATCTAACCAATTCCTTTCATATAAGTCAATGAGCTCATGTGATATGGGACTGAATTTAGTCTATGGAAATTTAAAGAGTAAAATCAAACCAAAACTGATGAATAAGAAGCGATAAATATTATGCTAGTCATATAAAAGATATTTCCAAGAATTAGATCTTTTTAAAAGGAAATGTAATACATCAGTAGATAATATGTTCCCTGTCATATTACCAGTTGGTAGGAATATTTTATAGAAATATAAAACATTGTGGTTTGAACCAGAAGACAATCTCAGAAAAACTCTTACAAAACTGTTTCTAAGTTCTTCTGAATTTGACCTTGTTTCTTTGTCTCTTTCTCAAAAACAGTAACTATCATATCTGCCCTTCAAAACTTTACTACTCCTTGCCTTTAACAGTATTTATTTCAGCTCACCTTTAAATATATGCTCTTATTCAACCCTTTCCAAACCCTTTGAGAAAGGTGGCAGTCAGCATTGATTTCATCTAGTAGATTAGTTAATTTTTACAGTATTTCTTGCCACTTAAGAATTTCTCAAAGATAATAATCATCGTCTATCTCATCAGGAATCTACTGACTTATAGCCTTAAACCACAAGACAAACACATTTCTCTATTAACCATCTCCTGCCTGCCTTCTTAGACTACCCATTACCAGCTGTCTGCAGTTGCATGTTACCCACACACTGGTTAACAGTTTTTAAATTGAATTTGCACGGACATGAGATCTATTATTTCTACAGTCCTGACCACTCCCTATTTGTTATGTGTGACTTATTTTACTAATTTATATTACTTCTTTGGTCCCCGTAGGTATCTGAATTACGACGACATACTTAGACTGAAAAATCAGTTTGTATTCTGGCAGGAATCAAATGAGTAATGTGTTTTCCTTTTGTTCCATTTGTACCTTTTAGTGTTTGAGTTATCTTTAAGTGTTTGTGGCTATAGGGATATTGTTGATATTCTACTGAAGATTTGATTTGTATAAAACAGTGGACAAAAATAAACTTGGGACTCAGTGTATTTCATTTCTAGTCCCATATTTTGCTAGTGAAATTGAATAAACAACATTTCATGGAAGCTCAATTTCCACATTGTAAAAAACAGGATACAATTACGCTTTCCTTATTTTTAACCCTATGTTAACATTGAATTTATACAAGAGAATATTGAAATAGTACTACTTGACAATTAGTTGCCATCATTATTAGCATTAGCTATGTTAATAGATGGGTAAATTCTGCCTTCTTATTGCAATCTCTGATCCTACGTATTTATATTACTGTTTATCTTATGTGAACCTAATCAATCCTTTTTATAAACCCCTTCCACAATAGAAGCCAACCACAGCTTCAGGTATCAGAACCTATCCCTATGGTTATTTGAAGGATTGAGAAAAAATGCTAGTCTCCTTTCCACAAAGAGGAGGTATGAGTCAACAGTTGTATCAACCTTTTGGCATATTTAAAATAAAGGGCATTGAGGAGATAACCAATATTAATAGCATAGGGAATTGAACGATAACCAATATTAAGAGCATAGGGAATTTAACTGAATCAACTAGGGAATGAGAAATTAATCATGAGCTATTTCAAGTAAAGGCTACGAATATTATTAGAAAGAACCTACAAAAATAAAATATTAACAATATTCCACAACTGTAATAGAAGAATTAGTCCTCTATATTCTTCCTTTCAAGGCTCTAAAGTCTTAAAATATATCCAATTTAATTTATAAAATAAGGATATTATAAAAAGCTTTAAAGAGTGATTTTTTTATGATTTTTGCTACCACCTAGATAGTTAAGTTATGGTACTATTATGTACAAATGGTTCTTATAAATATTCCCCTCTCAGTAGTTAATTAAAGCCTAATCCCACTAGCATATAGACAAGAAAACTTATGAAAGAGTTTTATGATTCTTCATGAAATAAGAACCATAAACTGTCAAAGGCAAAGGGTTTACCACCTATTTAAATAAATAGTCAAGATATTTACAAACTCTAATTTTGCCTTTATGTGAATTCCTATTCATATAATATGTGATGTGGGCTTTATGCAGAACTCATTTGAAAGAAGGTACGGCAGAAATCTTCAGTAACAAATAATATTTTATCAATAAAAAAAATGAGCATTTAAATCAAAGATGGATTCAATAACACTGCAAGTTTTTTTTGTATTAAAATAATAAGTTAAACAGTGAGAGGCAGGTCTACATGACAAAGGGTAAGAAGTGTGTCCTGAAGTTATGATTACATAATAACAAAACACCAGTTTTAACTTGCATGTTTATTATGAAGAGATGTTGAATATTATTGATTTATCAGCATCCCTTACTAAGCCCAGTCATTTTTCGTTACAGTCTCTGTTAACAGTATTAATCTTTATTTTTAAAGGATGATTTTATAGCCATAGAAAGAGAGTTGTATAAGATGCTTTGGAGTCAGAGAAGTCACATAAATCTGTGAGTGTTTAAAGAATAGACATAGCACTTTGTAGAATTGTTTAAGGGTTTAAGAATATTATTCCTATAATGGAATTTCCTATTATAATATTGGAAATTTTATATGACAACAAACCTCCTATCAATAAAAGCCAGGTAAAACACAAAAATCCTTCAATCTAAACAATCTAGATAAAATACAAAATTAAAAAAAAAAGTTTGAAGTTGTTAACATTAGAGAGCTGTTGAGGTAGCCAGGACATGAGGGACCAAGATCCCCAAAGAAGAAAAACTCACTGAGCTGAACTCAGATTTCTACATGTCGTGTTTTCCTTTTCAGTGTTTACCAGCTATTGCTTCTGGGCAAGAGACAGAGAAGCCAGGCAAAGGGCAAGTGTTAGCAGCCATAGAAGCCAGTCAGCAGACCTTCTGTAGATTAAAAGCTTAACTTTGGTACTGTCTAGAGAGCCAGGATATGTAAGCCAAGATCTCGTGTGGAATTCCACTTGAATTTGCTGCTTTTTCAGTTCCATAGGGTAGCAGTAGTAGTTTAAAAGCAGAGCAGAGTTTTCTGTAGTCTACCAGTTGGGAATACAAAAATTGGAGTTCAAGACCTGCAAAAGAAGTGAACCAGATTCTAACAGACTGATGTCCTCGATTGGGAACCTTACACAGCTACATTTAAGGAACATGGCTAATTTGATGTCAAGTCAAATTTACATAGTCTATAATCCAGCCTTTAGCCATTTAAGTCTTAAATTGGATTGAGGTGAACTGCCCCCTGGGAACTTCCAGAGGTTGGACAAATGATGCCTTTTTGTAGAGAGAGAACACCATCCACAACCTCAACAATTTTTCTTACAATATATAGGGTGTTCAATAAATGACTGCCAGGTGTAACGACAAATGGGATGAAGAAAAAGGCTGAAAACTGAAACAGACCCATAGGAGATACAGCTTTCAGAATCAGAGACAAGGAAATTAAAATAAATATAATTTATATAATCAGGAAAAACTGATAGCAAAAAGAGGATTTCATCAGAAAACATTCATTCATTAAAAAAGTCAAATGGAAATTCTAAGAATTAAAAAATACAATAAGAGGAATTAGAAATGTATGAGTTTAAAAGCAAGTTGAACACACGGAGCGAAGATATTATGTTGTATGAAAATATTCTAATAAAAGCACAGAAAAAAAGAAAAACAGACAAAGAGAGAGAAAATAGTTAAAGGTATAATGTGTGTAACTGGTAGACTCTGAAAGTAAGGAGAGAAAGAACAGGGCAGAATTAAAGCTTGAAGATAATGGCTAAAATTTTTCCAAATCTGCAGAAATATATCAAGCCCTGGATTTAAGAAGCGCAAATGAGACCTAACATGAAAACACAATTAGATACACTGAAAATAAAAGACAAAGAGAATATCTTAAAAACATCAAAAGGAAAATTAAAAAGACAGTATTTCCAAGGAACAATATAACGCTTCAAGCTGACTTTTCAATAGAAAGAACAGAGCCGGAAAAGAATGGAATGGCATCTTTACAATATTGAAAGAAAAAAAAAGTCAAGCAGAATTCAAAACTCAGGTAAACATTTTCAACAGTGATGTGAAATTAAAAAATTTCCGAATCACCAAAAACTGACAGACTTTACCACCAGCAAACCCAAATCAAAAAAAATATTAAAGAGAACTCAGCACAAAGAAGGAACATGATCCAAGAGGGAAACAGGCAAATGGAAGAAGACAACAAGAACAACAAAATTAGGAAATATGTGGGTAAATACATATTAATACTGATTACACAGAACAGTACAATAATATCTTGTGTGCAATTTAAATGCATGACAATAATAATACAAAAGTCAAGAGCTGGTAAATAGTGCTTACATGTTCTCAAAGGTCCTAACACTGCCTGGGTAGTAGCAGTTAGTAATTTATAATGCAAGTTACTTAATATTATATTCTAATAAATCAGATTCATGTTAAGGCAACTACAAAAGCTAATAAAAGCATTTAAAACTAACAACAAATGGAGGAGACAAATGGATAATAAAAATATTGATTAATACAAAAGAAGACAAGAAAAGGGAATAAAAAACTTGAACGAGATAGAGAAAACAAGAAACAAATATTTAGATGGTAGATATGACTACATATATATTGGCAATTTTATTAAATATAAATGGACTAAATATCCAAAGAAAAGTCTAAGATTGTCATACAAGGAAAACAAACAAACCAAAACTCCATATGTTGTTTACAAGAGATTTACTTTGAATATAAGGTCACAGAAAGATTGAAAGTAAAAGACGAAAAACGACTTTCCATGCAAATAATTACCTCAAAAAAGGTAGTGTACATGTCTTAAATCTAATATTACATGCTTCGAGCTATAAGCATTGCTAAAGACAATAACCACAAAATGATCAATCCATTATGAAGATCAGCTATTATAAAAGGGACACCTAACAATTTGGATTCAATTTATATAGTGCAAAAATTAACAAAAATAAAGGGATATAGATAAATTCACAATTAGAAAGGGGTATTCCAATAGGCCTTTCTCAGTAACTGATTAAAAAAAAATAATATTCGGTTAAATATATCAGACAAACTGGTCTATTTGATACATAGAACATCCCACCTAACAACAACATAAAACTTTTTCCTTTCCAGTATACGTGGTACACTTGTCAAAACTGAAAATATTCTGAGCCATAAAACAAGTCTCAACAAATTTCAAAGTATTTTCTCTCAACAGTAGAATAAATAAATAAACTGTGGTATATTATTGCAATGGAATGTTACACAGAACTAAGAATTAGTGAACAACTATCATATACATATATAATATATGTATATATATTTCATATATATATGAATATATATATATTTTCAATAAAAATAATTTTGCTTCTATGTGCTCAAGTAACTCTACTTCTCATTTGCACTGACACTATATCTAATTTGAGAGCTCTGCTCTCAAAATACGGTGATATATTTACTACATATGGTGATACACTTATCTATCTATTCCCTAAATTTATCTCAGAGGTGACCTTCTACTGCTGTAGGATAGGATTGGTAAGTATTATACAAATCTCTCAACAACAAACTCGCTTACATATTTGATAATATTTAGTCTTTGAACTTGCTGGATCTGCCATCACACTTCATTTATTGTCTTTTATCTTGGGCACCCTCTTTTCCTGTTCCTCCAAAGTTTTGGAGACATGGAGTAGTAGTTATGCATACTGGTGTATGTGTGATAATCCACAAAATGGCACCACAACTGTGCCACAAAAATTATAAATTCATTTTAGGATTAAATTATTTATTTTTTTCAGACTTAAACAAGAAAAAGCTTATATGTGAAAAATATTTTTCACCCAGAATCAGTCACGTTTATTTACACAGGGCATATCCAAAATAGCTAATAAAAATAAAGATTCTAAATATTTAATATTAAAAGTCCAATAAAAATATTAGAAGTCTCTATGAATATGAAGTAGGCACAGTGATTAATGGCAATATATTAGATTAATAATCTTCCCATACTGTACTTTATGTTCATATTTAAGTTGCTGAATATTTATATAAGGTAAAATAGAAGAACTTATCTCTATAAAATAACAAAAAAGTTATTTTTACTATTACCTTTTCTTCTAGTGTCACACTATAATTTTTATTATTAACAGCAAAAGCCACATTTTCTTTCTAAATATAAAATTCACAGGTTTCTTGCCACAAATTGAAAATGCACAATGTCAATTGTTTACTTTCCTTTATTAAGTAAACTATTTCTTTGCAAATACAGCCCTAAATAGCTAATTAGATTTCCTAATAGCACTAGAAACCATCATGGGGATAATGTACAAGAATTGTTCCATCAGCAAAATTAAAGGGGGAGACCACCTAATACTTTTTTGTTTGTTTTGCTTTGCAATTTAAACTTCAATGGCTTTTTTTTTTTTCATATTTTTTAATATGGCACATCATTGCTCTCTCTAGAGCTTACATTAATGGGCAGAGGACCAAATTACAAGAGGAGGCTAATTTGCGCCCAAGCATTTTATATTAATAAAATAGATTTTTCAGATCAAGGAATATATACCCTTTTTAAGTTATTCTTTCTCAATTCCTAGTATAATGGGAAGTCCTACTGACTAAATTGTTTCCTCAAAACACCTCACTAGATACAAGTAAAGTGTGTATATTCCCATGGGAGAGACGGTGCTGCAGCTGTTGTAAATATTTGTAGAGAGTTTCTTGTGGGTAGAAAGTAAAAGAAAAAAAAAAGTATTGTAAATATGAGATAGGAAGAGAAATTACAATGTTTACCTAAAGAATGTCTTTGCAATATTTCCATACAAAAGGGAAGAAAACTTCATCATGTGCAAATTGTTTAATTTTATTTAAAAGCAGAAACATGTTTTTACGTTATGGTTGACAAATCATATAAACCATTTTACACATCTTTGTTTTTTTCATTATCAGCCACCAGAATGGCTTTGTTTATGTACACAAGCTGCTTAATGAGAAGCAGGCAAGGCAGTGTGCATTGTGGAAGAAAAGAGAAAGAAAAGATGGATGAGCCTTCTTGTGAATTCCCTGCAACTGTACACAGACAGAATGTTTCCTCTACAGCATATTAAGACAAAATGTTTCTTAAGGTACAGATACTCACTTATTTTTCTAAATAACTTAAAAGTGTATTAAACCAGAATGATCCTATCGGTGTTTGACCCAATGTTTAACTGAACTACAAAATGAGCCTGTTTCACTCTAGTATTGATGAATGTTTTTGTTCAAGGGCAGTATAAAATTATTCATTATAGTTTTGCTTATAAATACTCTTTAATCCTCATAATTGTAAGCCTATTGGGTGTAGCAATGGACTGAGAATCAGGAGACATGGGTTTGAGTATCTCTCATGGCAGTCTTCTTCCCATAGAAAGAGGTGGTGATTAGTGCAAGAGTACTCAGACAATGTGTAAAATGATTCAAAGTGTGTAATACTAATATAAATTGTGCATTTAGCAACAGACTCAAAGATTTAGTGTAAAACTCCTGTAACATAAATTGCAACTTCTTTTGTTTATAAATGGAACCAACTGAGTTTGTTAATTCTTTTGATTTAATTTACTGCTGAATTTTTAAAACGTTAAACTAGTCTAAGTCTCATCAATTGCCAAACACACACACACACACACACACACACATACACACACCTCTACATCTTTTAAGTTCAAGAACTGGTATTGCACATAGTCAGTACACCAGCTTCTTGTCTCTCATGATAGATTTTTGCCTTCTCTCTTTCCCAGGGACCAAATGGAATTTCCGCTATACAAATGTCTCTTGTCTCTGGCTCTTTCTCTCTCCCTCTCTCCTTATTAATCACCTATCAATAAAGTCTAGCTATCTGAACAACTATGATAAAAACAGGACATATATTAAATGGATTTCCCCAAATAGATAATAATCCTAAGGAAGTTTCTATTGCTGTAAAAATCATTTTATTACCATCAACCAGACAACGGTGTGTGGGGAAGAAGGAGGTTTCCTTCCGGAAACAAAGACCCGAAGGATATAACCTCCAAATACTTCCTTGTCTTTCTTGTTAGCCGTCTCACTTTTGAGCACCGTGTGTTAGTCCCACAGACAATGCAGGTGGGCATCTCATTGTGATTTCAGTGAACTGGATTTCTGAGGAACACAAACTGTATAAGGACAAAGTACCGTACTAATTTTGGCTTAGATTTAAAGCACTTAGTGAATCTGTTTTTGTGCACTTTTCTAGCACAGAGGTCCTACTCTTAAGATACAATTTGGCTTGTCTTTCTATGGTATAAACCAATCCAGACAAAAGTCTTATGGCCTTTACATAATTTATTTGACTGAGTCCATATCTGTCAGACGTCCTGTTATCTCTTTCTCTTGGATCCCAGATCCCTATCTGTTTATCCTTTCTTGCTCCTATTTCTTAAAATGTTTACTATTAGAGTGAAACCTCTCCCAGATGAATCATTTCATCCTATAATCTCTCCAACTGCACTTTTAACCCGCAATTTCTTTATCTGAAAATTTTGGATTGCCCCTCAAAACAGGTTGAGTTGTAAAATCAAGGTGGACTAATCCATACAACCTTGGCATGTTGAGCTGCTGATACTTAAGTGTGACATAGTCATCATAATTGCCAGGAGGTAACGCTAACTGTAGTTGCACAAACAAAAACTTTATGAAAATCTCCTATAACTCACTTGAAGCAGAAATACAGCCAATGACTAAAGAAGGACAGGTTCAATTTCCTGGAAAGAATAGCTAAGGATTTGTCCCTCCTCTCAAAAATGTATTGATACTCATTTCACATCTTTCATTCAACTGTTGGAAGAATACATTGTATCACAGTAAGGAAACAAAGGTAGGACACAGCCAAAATTACTGTGCTATGCTAACAAGGGATAATGGAAAGGCTTTATTCCATGGAATATAACTAGTTACATGGGTCAATCAATACAAAGGGAGCCAAAAAGCTAAATGAAGTCATATTCTGAGAATAATGTCATATTCTAAATTGAAAGTTTTGATAAGCTGCAGTGATTACTGATAAAGTCCACTCTTCTGCTAACTAAACATTCCATTAATCTCATTACCATGTGATAAGTTATTCACCCATTCCCCAAGGGAGACATCCAATGTGCCCTCATTCAGTTACTGGATCAAATTCAAAGTTCACAATCTCTGGGTGATGCTCAGACTCAAATGTGATTCATTTTAATCGGAAATCTATGAAGTAAAATGATCAGTTTTAGTTTGGAAATCTATGAACTAAAAATCTAATGTATAATGATAAAACAAGATCAAGATAACCACAATTTTTTTTTCTGTTTAAAAGGAAAAGAGGGCTTCCCTGGTGGCGCAGTGGTTAAGAGTCCGCCTGCCAATGCAGGGGACACGGGTTCGATCCCTGGTCCTGGAAGATCCCACGTGCCGTGGAGCAACTAAGCCCGGGTGCCATAACTACTGAGCCCGCATGCCACAACTACTGAAGCCCGTGCACCTAGAGCCCATGCTCCACAACAGGAGAAGCCATCACAATGAGAAGGCTGTGCACCACAACAAAGAGTAGCCCCTACTTGCCACAACTAGAGAGAAAGCCCGCGTGCAGCAACGAAGACCTAATGCAGCCAAAAATAAATAAATAAATAAAATTTTTTTAAAAAAAGGAAAAGAATGAGAAACACACAAGAGTCACTGTTCCATAGCAATTCTGAAATCCAGCTGTACAGATGAATGAAGGTGCATTATCATGTACGTAAGGAATTGGGCCCCTTCTTGTTCTCTAGGAGGGCATCCCATCCATGGTTCTCCTTGGCCTTCAGTGCCACCTTCTGAAAGACCCTTTCTTTTTCATTAACTTCTCTGACTCCATCTGAAGTGGGCACTGGAGAATGTGTTTCCTGGAAAGACTGAGCAGCTTTCTCAGCATGCTTTCAGTAAATCAATCTCTTCTCCCGGAGCTATTTTCCAACTGGAAAGATTTACTGGGTGCTACATTAATTCATTCAGAAGTTTAATAGTGGGTGTGACAGCCATATTCTTTATTTGATCTTTGCCACACGGTGAGTTCTAATAAGATTTTGTTACTCAGTTGCCATTTCCATTGCACTTTTATTGGGTTGGTATAAGAAGTAGCTGCTTAGAAAATTATGAATTTCTGAATGCTGTTTTCTTTCTTTTCTGCTTGCACACCAGGTGCTGCTTTATATGACCACTCATCATTCCTACAGCACTTTGTCAATACCACCAACATTAACCAACACATACTACTAACCTGTTCTCCCACGTCTTCTTCTATAATGTATCATTATGTTTGAGTATGACTGTGTGTGTGTACAGTGTAAAAGCATATTTATCATTAGATGAATTGTCTGCCTTGCAAGTTACAGCAGGCAACAGTTCGCCAAATGTTTTGCCACTGCATAGTACAATAGCATACATTTTCATTATTTAGCCATTCAATATCTGTTTCTCTACCATCTACAGAGAAAATGTGTGTATAAAGCTCTTCATTTCTATGTACCCATTTGTGTACAGATCAGCATAAGATAGCTTATATTGCAAAAATAAACAACTCCTAAATATCAATGTTTTAAAATAGTACTCTTTTCTTGCTTCTGCTACATGTCTATCCAGGTCAGTAGAAGTGAACACTCTACATAGTCCTAGAGGTATCCAGACTAGTAAAACAATAACCATGTCATATGTTCCCAGTCTCTGTGTCAAAGCAGAAATAACAGCTTTGGAGATCTCATACAAGCAATTGAATGCTCCAATCTGGAAGTGCTACTAGAAGCTCATCAGCCAGAACTGGTTACAAGGGCTCACCCAACTACAAGAAGACTAGAAAGTGCAAATCTACCTGATGCCCAGAAGTAGGAAAAACTGAGAATATTTACCAAACAGCTCAGCTTCTTCAAGTTTAAACAATGGTAAATCCTGTTTACTTAGATACTATTTTTTCCCAGATCACTTTCACAAATAAATTTCTTCATTAGTCTAAGAATAGGTACTTCCCTATTTCGTATTCAACCTTACAATTCCATATTTTCAACTGCAAGTGGGATAACAACAATCTTATCTCAATCCAAATCCAACACAACGAAGTCCCAAGTTTAAATATTTTAACAGCAAACGTGACACCGTATTTAGATTGAGGTTAGGCTAGGTTAAATTTGTAGAGTGTTATGACACTTAGGCCTTTGGAGCACACTATGGTTATTATCTCATATCTAGAGTACAAAACAAATGATAGCTCAATTAACTACTTCATGAATAGAAATTACAGATACATTCCTTTTAACTAAGAGAAACATCATGTCTTTACTGACTGATATTATTCCTGACATATTTGTCAATCAAGTTTCAGATGTAGTCCTGGCTTTTTTATGACCTAAGGCTATTATTGCATTTAGTTCATACAACATCCAGCCCCATCTGCTGGAGCCTAACATTATTTCCCTAGTTGCTATTTCATACAACACGACAAAATTAAATATAGTTTATAAAATCCTCATAAGTTATCAATTAAATGAAAACTAAGGAAACAGAATAAAAATAGATGAAAGATGGTCAGTGAGCCATTGGCATTGCAAATTATTTCAAATTGACCTCAAAGATTGTACTTAGATTTTACATTGAGTTTCTGGACAATTGTTTTTGGTCCAAAAAGTTAGTAAATCATTGATATACAGACACAATAGAGATGAATTCTAAAAATCGGCAGAAGAAAACTTGTGATAGTTAGCATTTTTGAGAAACTTATTACAAGAACATATATGTATAACCCATGATACAGTTGAAACTACTTCATTTTTTTCTTGGTTATCTCCCAGTGCTGCTTTCAGGGAGCTGCCCATTTATTGAAAATAGAAGAGAATAGCATTGGTTTTGTTCTAAAATCGGTTGCCTTAATAAGAGTAGTTTAGAGTAATGCTTTCTTAAGTTCAATTAAACATGTTGGAACAATCACACAAGGCATCTTAAACATTCCTATTAAATACAGCATTTTCCCACAGAATAAATTTATACCAGGTATAAGCTGAGAGGAGGGTGAACACACATGTGGTTTTAAAATATCAGACACTCTTTCCTTTAGAGTTGAAAAAGGCAACATTTTTTTTACTGGAAAACAATTTATTTTCAGTGAGACACTTTGGAAAATTCTGGATCTCATCTCAACCTTCAATCAGAATGGAGAGAATTGTAAGGCTTGAACTGAAAAACACAAATGTTAAAAATGAACAAGAAATGTAGAGACAGGAAGAAGTGGTCTAGCTGTTAACTAGCTGTGTGACCCAGAGATACAAATAGGTCTGAACCTCAGTTATTTCACTGTAAGTTAAGGGTTATAATACTAACCCAAAGAGTTTTATAAGGCCTGTTACTTGCTACTACATGCAAGAACATTGGGTAAAGGGCAAACAACATATTATGCACATAAATGTTATTCCATCCTCTTCCTTTACATGTTTTCACCTATAGCTACAAATGAATACAGTGGATGATTCCTTATATTACATCAATATTATAAAAGCTAATATAAAGTGTTGGGAAGAGCAGTAGAACCTGCTTGCATTGTAAATTTTTTTCTTAAGTAATCATTGTTATAGGCTTTTAAATTTTATTTAGCAGATTCAAATAGTATTCAGGACCATGAAGTTTAGTCATATAGCTTGATTTAGATTATCATACAATGCTTGAAAAAGTTACAAACATACTTTAAAATGGTTACAAGTGTGTATGTACATATGTTAAGTGTATTTTTACACAACTAAAGAATCTACATATGTGTGTGGATATACACATGCATATACACACAGTGATATGTAGCAGCATAATGTAGTAGGGAATTAAAAGCAGCAACTTTGGAGCAAAATGGCTGGGTTTGAATGTCTGCTCTTTAGTAGTTATGTGACCTCAGAGACATTATTTAGCCTGTCCATTCTTCAATGTGTTTATTGGTACAATGGGAAAAAGAATAATATCTTCTTCAGTGGGTGTTAGAAAGATTTAAGATTGAGTGAGTTATTATGTGTAAAGTTCTTAGAATAGTATTTAACATAGTAAGAGTGTGTTAAATGAATAAAATCCTTTAAAATTAGGCTATAATATTAGATAACCTGTTTTTAACTTTTTCACCTAATATATCATAACATGGAAATAGCATTACTTTTCTTCCACAACATTTTGATGATTGAGTTATATTCAACTGGACTAGAGAGTACCTAGCAATGCTTTCTACTTGCATACGTATGCTTTAAAAAATTATTTAAGTAATGGGATCCTTGTAGCTCACTTTTTGCATATATCTGTCACAGTTTTCTTAAGGTAAATTCCCAGAATTTCTGGATCAAATGATATACACATTTAAAAAAACTAATATATTTCCAAATATCCCTTTCTAAAGATAGTACCAATTTGTACTCCCGTCAACTGTATGAGATTATTTTTGCATAGAAACTATACATACTAGATTTGGATTTTAATTAAGTACTGAGTATATTCTGGGCTGTGTTAAATTTTAAAAAAGTTAAAAAGTAAGGGCTTGGAAATTATGTTCCATGTAAATATATAGAGAGAAAACTGAAAGAATAGATGCTGAAATTTTAGCAGTCATTATCCTTGGATGGTGTGATGAAAAGCCTAGTATTTTTTTCCTCTGTTTTCTACTTTTTAAAGTTGTGTTGAGGGCTTCCCTGGTGGTGCAGTGGTTAAGAATCCCCTGCCAATGGGGATCCAGGAAGATCCCACATGCCACGGAACAACTAAGTCCGTGCGTCACAACTGCTGAGCCTGTGCTCTGGAGCCCACACACCTAGAGCTCCGCGACAGGAGAAGCCACCACAATAAGAGGCCTGCGCACTGAAGCAAAGAGTGGCCCCCACTCACCTCAACTAGAGAAAAGCCCGAGTGCAGCAACAAAGACCCAGTGCAGCCAAAAATAAAGTTCTATCGAGATTGGTTCAAGATGGCGGAGTAGAAGGACATGTGCTCACTCCCTCTTGCAAGAGCACCGGAATCACAACTAACTGCTGAACAATCATCTACAGGAAGACACTGGAACTCACCAAAAAAAAGATACCCCACATCCAAAGACAAAGGAGAAGCCGCAATGAGATGGTAGGAGGGGCACAATCACAATAAAATCAAATCTCACAACCTCTGGGTGGGTGACTCACAAACTGGAGCACACTTATACCACAGAAGCCCACCCACTGGAGTGAAGGTTCTGAGCCCCACGTCAGGCTTCACAACCTGGGGGTCTGGCAATGGGAGAAGGAATTCCTAGAGAATCAGACTTTGAAGGCTAGCGGGATTTGACTGCAGGACTCTGACAGGACTGGGGGAAACAGAGACTCCACTCTTGGAGGGCACACACAGAGGAGTGTGCACATCGAGACCCAGGGGA
The DNA here is from genome assembly GCF_009873245.2 of Balaenoptera musculus. Lineage (NCBI taxonomy): Eukaryota > Metazoa > Chordata > Mammalia > Artiodactyla > Balaenopteridae > Balaenoptera > Balaenoptera musculus. The sequence goes on along the minus strand of NC_045796.1, from coordinate 66,013,242 downwards.
AGGAGCAGTGACCCCACAGAAGACTGAACCAGACCTACCTGCTAGTATTGGAGGGTCTCCTGCAGAGGCAGGGGTGGCTGTGTCTCACCGTGAGGACAAGGACACCGGCAGCAGAAGTTCTGGGAAGTACTCCTTGGCATAAGCCCTCTTGGAATCTGCCATTAGTCCCACCAAACAGCCAGGCAGGCTCCAGTCCTGGGTCACCTCAGGCCAAGCAACCAACAGGGGGGGAACCCAGCCCCACCCATCAGCAGACAATAGGATTAAAGTTTTACTGAGCTATGACCACCAGAGCAACACCCAGCTCTATCCACCACCAGTCCCTCCCATCAGGAAGCTTGTACAAGCCTCTTAGATAGCCTCATTCACCAGAGGGCAGACAGCAGAAGCAAGAAGAACTACAATCCTGCAGCCTGTGGAACGAAAACCACATTCACAGAAAGACAGACAAAATGAAAAGGCAGAGGACTATGTACCAGATGAAGGAACAAGATAAAACCCCAGAAAAACAACTAAACGAAGTGGAGATAGGTAACCTTCCAGAAAAAGAATTCAGAATAATGATAGTAAAGATGATCCAGGACCTCAGAAAAAGAATGGAGGCAAAGATGGAGAAGATGCAAGAAATGTTTAACAAAGACCTAGGAGAATTAAAGAACAAACAAACAGAGATGAACAATACAATAACTGAAATGAAAAATACACTAGAAGGAATCAATAGCAGAATAACTGAGGCAGAAGAACAGATAAGTGACCTGGAAGACAGAATGGTGGAATTCACTGCCATGGAACAGAATAAAGAAAAAAGAATGAAAAGAAATGAAGACAGCCTAAGAGACCTCTGTGACAACATTAAACACAACAATATTCACATTATAGGGGGCCCCAGAAGGAGAAGAGAGAGAGAAAAGACCTGAGAAAATATTTGAAGAGATTATAGTCGAAAACTTCCCTAACATGGGAAAGGAAATAGCCACTCAAGTCCAGGAAGCACAGAGAGACCCAGGCAGGATAAACCCAAGGAGACATACAGCAAGACACATAGTAATCAAATTGACAAAAATTAAAGACAAAGAAAAATTATTGAAAGCAACAAGGGAAAAACGACAAATAACATACAAGGGAACTCCCATAAGGTTAACAGCTGATTTCTCAGCAGAAACTCTACAAGCCAGAAGGGAGTGGCACAATATATTTAAAAGGATGAAAGGAAAGAACCTACAACCAAGATTACCCTACCCAGCAAGGATCTCATTCAGATTCGTCAGAGAAATCAAAAGCTTTATAGACAAGCAAAAAGAGAATTCAGCACCACCAAACCAGCTCTACAAAAAAAGAAAATTACAGACCAATATCACTGGTGAATATAGATGCAAAAATCCTCAGCAAAATACTAGCAAACAGAATCCAACAACACATTAAAAGGATCATACACCATGACCAAGTGGGATTTATCCTAGGAATGCAAGGATTCTTCAATATACGCAAATCAATCAATGTGACACACCATAGTAACAAATTAAAGGAGAAAAACCATATGATCATCTCAATAGATGCAGAAAAAGCTTTTCACAAAATTCAGTACCCATTTATGATAAAAACTCTCCAGAAAGTGGGCACAGAAGGAACCTACCTCAACATAATAAAGCCAAATATGACAAACCCACAGCAAACATCATTCTCAATGGTGAAAAACTGGAAGCATTTCCTCTAAGATCAGGAACGAGACAAGGATGTCCACTCTCACCACTATTATTCAACATAGTTTTGGAGGTCCTCCCACGGCCATCAGAGGAGAAAAAGAAATGAAAGGAATACAAATTGGAAAAGAAGAAGTTAAACTGTCACTGTTTGCAGATGACATGATACTATACATAGAGAATCCTAAAGATGCCACCAGAAAACTACTACTAATTAATGAATTTGGTAAAGTAGCAGGATACAAAATTAATGCACAGAAATCTCTTACATTCCTATACACTAACAACAAAAGATCAGAAAGAAAACTTAAGGAAACACTCCCATTCACTATTGCAACAAAAAGAATAAAATACCTAGGAATAAACCTACCAAAGGAGGTAAAAGGCCTGTACTCAGAAAACTGTAACACTGACGAAAGAAATCAAAGATGACACAAACAGATGGAGAGATATACCATGTTCTTGGATTGGAAGAATCAATATTTTGAAAATGACTATACTACCCAAAGCAATATACAGATTCAATGCAATTCCTATCAAATTACCAGTGGCTTTTTTTTACAGAACTAGAACAAAAAATCTTAAAATTTGTATAGAGACACAAAAGACTCCGAATAGCCAAGCAATCTTGAGGGAAAAAAATGGAGCTGGAAGAATCAGACTCCCTGACTTCAGACTATACTACAAGGCTACAGTCATCAAGAAAATATGGTACTGGCACAAAAACAGAAATATAGATCAATGGAATAGGATAGAAAGTCCAGAGATAAACTGACACACCTATGGTCAACTGATCTATGACAAACGAGGCAAGGATATACAATGGAGAAGAGACAGCCTCTTCAATAAGTGGTGCTGGGAAAACTGGACAGCTACATGTAAAAGAATGAAATTAGAACACTCCCTAACACCATACACAAAAATAAACCTAAATGTAAGACCAGACACTATAAAACTCTTAGAGGAAAACACAGGCAGAATACTCTATGACATAAATCACAGCAAGATCTTTTATGACCCACCTCCTAGAGTAATGGAAATAAAAACAAAAATAAACAAATGGGACCTAATGAAACTTAAAAGCTTTTGCACAGCAAAGGAAACCACAAACAAGACGAAAAGACAACCCTCAGAATGGGAGAAAATATGTGCAAACGAATCAACCGGACAAAGAATCAATGTCCAAAATATATAAACAGGTCACGCAGCTCAATATTAAAGAAACAAACAAACCAGTAAAAAAATGGGCAGAAGACCTAAATAGACATTTCTCCAAAGAAGACATACGGATGGCCAAGAGGCACATGAAAAGCTGCTCAACATCACTAGTTATTAGAGAAATGCAAATCAAAACTACAATGAGGTATCACCTCACACCAGTTAGAATGGGCATCATCAGAAAATCTACAAACAACAATGCTGGAGAGGGTGTGGAGAAAAGGGAACCCTCTTGCACTGTTGGTGGGAATGTAAATTGATACAGCCACTATGGAGAACAGTATGGAGGTTCCTTAAAAAACTAAAAATAGAACTACCATACGACCCAGCAATCCCACTACTGGGCATATACCCTGAGAAAACCATAATTCAAAAAGACACATGCACCCCAATGTTCATTGCAGCACTATTTACAATAGCTAGGTCATGGAAGCAACCTAAATGCCCATCGACAGACGAATGGATAAAGAAGATGGGGTACATATATTACTCTGCCATAAAAAGGAATGAAATTGGGTCATTTGTAGAGATGTGGATGAACCTAGAGACTGTCATACAGAGTGAAGTAAGTCAGAAAGAGAAAAACAAATATCGTATATTAACGCATATATGTGGAATCTAGAAAAATGGTACAGATGAACTGGTTTGCAAGGCAGAAAGAGAGACACAGATGTAGAGAACAAATGTATGGACACCAAGGGGGGAAAGTGGCGGGGGGTGGTGGTGGGATGAATTGGGAGATTGGGATTGACATGTGTACACTGATGTGTATAAAATGGATGACTAATAAGAACCTGCTGTATAAAAAAATAAATAAAATAAAATTCAATAAAAATAAAAGTAACAGAAAACGCTGAAAAAATAAAATTAAAAAATAAAGTTGTGTCATTTTGTAATAAGATTGTCACAAAAGTGCAGATTCATATTTTATTTTCTGTAATGGAGGAATCTAGTGATGCATTCAAGTAGTATTTGATGGTATCATCTATGCCATCAATCTATCATTTTGATCTACTTTTGATAATTAATTACTTTTGATAATTAATTTGCATCTTGAAGAGAGTGGAATCTTTCAAATTTATTAATTATTATAATTTATGCATTTTAAGACACTGCTTAATTTTTCTGAGATTTTTGTTTAGGGTTCTTTTATTTTGTACGTACATTTTGTCCTTTGTTTTCTTAGGACTTTGCTAAGCTTATTTCTTGAACATCTCTTCAGACACATCAGATTGACAGGGCATCTTGCTGTTCCTGATGCAGATGCCATGAGTTCCATTGTGTAACAGAACTTTCCTAGTTAATACATACAGGTCAGCATGTTGTGTACTGAGTTGACTTCCTTTGTTGATTTCATTCTTCTTTACCAGTATTGAAGTCTCCGGTCACTATGCTGCTCCTATGCCTTCAAATATCTGAGTACTTTTCTGGTGGAAAAAGAAACTCCAGGAAACACTTCTCACTTCAGACATTTTCCGAACCTGTAATACGCACAGGGATGCGGGCACTTTCTCCCATGGCAGCTGGGTTGCAAGTAATAGCAGGAGCTGCAAGGCTTTTAGAGACCTAAGCTCAGAACTCACACAGCACCACTTGTGCCACACTCTTTATCAGTCAAGAAAGCCATAGGACCCGCCCAGATTCAAGGGGTGGGAAAAGACACTCTACCTATTGATGGGAGATACTGCAAAGAACTGTGGCCATCTTAGCAATCTGCAATCTACCATGTACCCCATTCAAGGTTCTACACTTATCTATTATTATTTTTCCAATAAAAACCATTTATGAGGTATTGTAATTCTTGGAATTTTGTCTTTCAAATCTACCTCTCTTGATTCTCTTTCTTCACAAATATAGTCTACAAGTTTGAAATCTTTTAAAATTATCTGATTTCCTTTTTATAACAAAACTGTGACAATTTTTATCAATAATTATGTCTATTCATTAAGCTGATAAGCAGCAATTCATTTCTCATTAGTAGCTCGTTATTTAATTTACTTATCTAAATATCTAAAAGACCTCTAATAATCAGTGAAAACAAATGGATTGTACATTTCTTCTTTAAAAGAGTATAACTGATTCACTTTGTTAAAAGCAGAAACTGACACCATTGTAAAGCAATTATACTCTAATATAGATGTAAAGAGTAAATAGAGTAAAGCAATTATACTCTAATAAAGATGTTAAAAAATTTAAAAAAAAAATAAATAAAGTTAAAATAAAATTAAAGGAAAATAAAAGAGTACCTCTCAGGTATCTGAAGCCTGCAAATAAAATCTTGAGCCAATGAACTTTCTGAGACCACAAATCTGAGAGGCTCTCCTTGAATTTGAATATGAATGAGAAATGACTGGGTTTAATAGTTGATGATTTTATCCAAGTTTGTTCTATTGTTTCTTAGGAAGTAATTACTGTCAAAGATAATTCCAAGTCTGGTCTGACTCCAGTTATTTTGACTGTTATATTGCAATAATGATAAAATCTCGCTATGTAGTTATATGTTTAAACCCATATGTATTTCCTGTTGACGCTCTTGTAGTTGTAAATTGTAGAATTTATTATGAGACGATTTTTTGCCAATACTATCATACAAAGTCTTAGTGTTTATTTCTGCTAACTCACATGTCATTTTGATGCTTATGTGTTTAATTGGTCTTAGGAATAATAACGTATTAATAATTAACTTCTCTATTGCAAGCTTTAATGCTCTAGAATTTTCAGCCTCTTACCTATAGCTTAGAGATGACAGACGTGGCCCGGTGGTCGTGTGACACGTCGTATTAACATATATTGTTACAGAAAGGTTTTTAAATATATATTAGTTTGTAGCCATTATAATGTTTTTTGTTTCAGTGTCTCTGCTCATGCTGCCTTCTTCCTGTACATAAATGTACCTGTCTCTGATTTCACTGAGTTGTTTGTATTTCTCTCTCAATCTCCCCCTCTTTCTGTGTGTGTGTATCTACACAGGATCTGGCTCGACTCCAGTACTTGACCACCATGTATTCACTTGACTTAAGGTGATATATTTAAAACATCTTCCCAACTAGCCCCTTTCTGTTACTGATGTGCGGCCCTAACAGGAAGTAGTCTGCTCATTGCTGACTTATAATATGTACTTGTTTCTGTGTTAGGCATTTTGGTTATGTTCTCTATGTTATGGTGTCATCAGGAATGCTATCTTGGAAAAAAAATCCATCATGTTACAGTTTCCTTTGCACAGCAATGTCATTTGACAACTCTATTATTCTTCTCCGGTTTAACTTTGGTGAAATTAAGTGTCAGCAGAAAAATATTTTGTTGGTTTTTATTTCCCAAAGTACATATTAAGTTTGTTTTTAAGAAGCTGTAGCATATTGTTTCTATTCATCCATAAAACAAATGACTCTCAAACATTCCATAAGATAAAGTGAAAAGCAATATCTGTTTTGTTTTGGGTTTTTTTTGGAGTTTTTTTTCCCCCTATCATCATAGGATAGTTTACAACATAAGCAGCAGAATGATGTTTTATATTCACAGGATGGTGAAAACCCTTCTGAAATAATTATCTTTTATGGATTTAATTTCTTAGGTGATATGGCTTGTGTATCTCAATAAATGTACATGTGTCTAGCTGTGATTAACAAGGAAAACTTGCAGGTAAAACCCAGTAAGGTGATATATGCTCATTAAGGACGAACACCATAATATCCTGTAGGATCATTTTGGCTCCGACTTCATCACTTGACATGAATTGTCAATATACAGAAGAGTTTAAATATAAATATTAGTATATTTGAAACTTCCACTTGGCTCTGCTGCCAAAAGTTTGGTTCAGTTATCATGACTGTGACATTTGTGAAGCTATTTCCTTAGATATCTTAGATAAAGAATTTAATTTCTATACTGGCCTATGTACACATAGGATAATAACACTTGGTAAAATTTTATGAGGGAGCATGGCTAATCAAAAAGTAAACAGTTTTGAGTCAGTCATATCTGGTTGGAATTCTGTATCCTCTATTTTACTTTTCATATATTAGACTCTTTAACCTTGAGTTTTCTGTTCTGTGAAATGGGGTTATCAATATCTAAAATATAGGAATGTTGAGAAGCATAAGTGGATGTATGTAGAATGCCTTATACTTGGAAGCTGCTAAATCATATTAGTTTCCATTTTGTCTGTCACTATCCTCAGCTATCAAAACATTTTTATACAGTCATTGTTATCACAACATACTAGTGCAGTGATTTTTTTTCAATGTTCAAAGGTGAGGTATGGAGAAATTTTCAAGCCTTTTCCTCCTATGATACACGGTTACAGAAAAGAATATTAAAGGAATATTAGCCAAAAATCTTGTCAAAGAGAAACCGAGTAAATCACATATTGAAATTGCACATAGAAAGTTACGTTTTGGACTTCCCTGGTGGTGCAGTGGTTAAAAATCTGCCTGCCAATGCAGGGGACATGGGTTCGAGCCCTGGTCCGGGGATGATCCCACATGCCAGAGAGAAACAAACCCGTGCGTCACAACTACTGAGCCTGTGCTCTAGAGCCCGCGAGCCACAAATACTGAGTCCGTGTGCCGCAACTACTGCAGCCCGCGCGCCTAGAACCCATGCTCTGCAACAGACAAGCCACCACAATGAGAAGCCCACGCACCACAACGAAGAGTAGCCCCTGATCGCCACAACTAGAGAAAGCCCGCGCACAGCAACGAAGACCCAATGCAGCCAAAACTTAAATAAATAAATAAATAAAAAGAAGGGTTATGTGTCAAAATAATCCTGTTTTTTTTTTAACAGAAAAATGAACTTGGAACTAGATAATATTTGAAAATGTTTTTAAATTAATGTATTTTTTTCATGCACCAAATTTTATTATTAAATACTGATATCATGCTAGGCACTGATCTGGGTATTGCTGTGTAAACTGAAAAGTATACATCCATGTCCAAAGACATATTTGAGTGTAATTTCTTCACCTGTCAATACATATATGAGAGTTGCATTATATAATGCTACTACTAAGAATATAAATTACTTTTTAAAGAATATATAGAATATGGAAAAAGAAACCTGGTGTCGTAAGCATTTTTATATATCAGGTAACAAAGCTGGAGGCCAATTTGGCTCTCTAGCCCTTTAAGTGTTTTCTCTGTAGTTACTTATGCAACGAAGCTGGCTTAAGATGTTCAGTATTTCTGATTTGCCAGCTGAATATCATCCATATACGTTAACTGGCATTTAAGAATTTTCTTCACGTTGCCTCAGCTTTCTGTTGCAGATTTTTCTCTAAGGTCTTTCTTATGTATATGGTTCCTCTAAACAATTTGATCTTTGTGCTTTTGGACCTGCCCTGCCCTTTCCTGCATCTGTGATTTTATTCACACATACCTCTTTGTAGATTATCCTACTCCATGTTATTTCTTAACAAAACCAACTCCTCCCTTTTTGAGGAAAAGCCCAGTTTCTGTGTATGAAATCTCTGAACCCCTTAATACAAAAGTAACAACAAATTTTGTACCTACTAAATACTTAGATCTTTAAATAAACTCAGTCCTTAAACAGTTCTACAGAACACAAGTTCTCCTAATTTTATTGATAGAAACAATATACCTCAGAGATTTAAGAAAACTGACAAGTAACAGAGGTATAGAGTGGTAAAACTTGACAGTGACCAAATTTTAGAAGATCCAATTTTCTTTGTTTTCTCTCTCTTATTTTCTTTTTTTACAGGAAATCCTACCTAACAATGCTTTTCCAGGCACTTATTTATATTTCAGTCTACCATTCATAATGCCTATTTTATCATCCCACTAAGATATAACTGTTTTAAAGGCAGCAATTGTATATTACTCATCTAGGGGAGCTAAATAAAATACTTTGAAAAAATAAAGAAACCTAAAAATTATCACAGATTTTCAGACAGCCCCAGGCAAAAAAAAAAAAAAAAAAAAAAAAAAAGATAATAGGCCATTTTCTTGTCAGATTTCTGCAAGCTCTAGACAACAACCAATAATCAAGAATTGCTGATGTATTAAAAAAAAACAAAGAAATATTCTAAAAATAAAATCATGGAATGTAGTTTAAAAATGCGTCAGCATCATTTCAACAAACAAGTCTGTAACTAAGCATCCAGATGCTAAACATATCAGAGAATAATAACAGAAAAAGGTCAACTAACTACAAAGCTGAAAGTACAAGGCAGAACAGAGAGAGAAAAGGCTGTTTGATTCAGAAGACATTAATACAAGCTATGTTTTTGTTGTTATTGTTTGATTTAGAGAAGTATGAAGATCCGCAAGTTTTCCTTCTGTTTTTATTGCTTAGTTTGTTATGGGTCATAATCTTTTACAAGATTTAAGGGTGATTCTCTATTGCTATTTGCCTGGAGCTAATATGTAACCTTTGGGAAGCGCTCTGTGAGCAGATCTTACATCTTTGACTTTTTTCTCTACTGTTTTTTTGCCGAAACGTTTCTCCTGTTTCTCTGCTGGCTCTGACTTTAATCTTTGTATGTGTTCTTTTAATTATTTTGATGATTTTCATTAAAAGCCTGAGAACCTTTTTAAGGACTCATTTGAAGAAAATAGAAGATTTAAGCAGAATAAATGTATTCTTTGAAGAAAGAAACTATTACTACAACTTTCAAGAATCTTTATTTCATGTTGTAGAGCTCAAAAAAATAAAACCCTCATATATGTTACGTAAGTTGGATACATAAATTAAAATTTTGTTTCAAGCTTCTACACCACTGATTAATAACTAAACCTTATTTGAGGCCAGAAATCATTCTCCTCAATTCTAGTATAACTTGAATAATCATACCTGACTATAAATGGGCAGAGGGAGCTGACTGTGATTGATTAGATCTACTCCAATTCATATACTTCAGGTTAAAATATCCAAAATATTTTTGTCAGTTTGTTTGTTGTTTCCACAAAGAATCAGAGAAAATTAGGTGAGAAGAATCTAAATGCTATGGGTAACTATTTAGGTTTTTCTACATAGCTGTCTATCTATCTAGCTAGCTATCTAGATCTAGATCTAGATATAGATATAGATACATATAATCAATTAAAGTTGTTTTCCTGAATTGTGTCCCAGACTTCAGACCTCTGTTGGACTCTGGATTTTTAAGGAGTTTTCAACTCATGTGTCAAGAATTATCTGTAGATAAATAAACATTTAGATAAATAAATGCATAGCTCATCTTTTTCATATAGATATGTAACCGAAAAGAACAAACCTGACTCCATATTGAATCTATTCCTTTAGCTCTAACCTTTGTGCTCTGTTGCTTATGCTTAGTCATGCTGCCTCTGCACCTTCCTTAAAAGAGTGTTGCCTATAGCCTGAAATATACAGGGTAGCCCATTCTAAAGGCTCTGACCTTTAAAGGTATAACACTTTTCCATTCATATAGAGATAAAAAGTTGCAAATAGAGAATAACATTTCTCTAGTGGGAGGTTTATAGGAACACCATGATGGGAGCTATGTGAACAGCTGCCAGACCAAAGGATTCTGGCACCAAGAAGTGTGCAACAACCATCCACAACTCCTCCCCTTTTAGTAAAAAAGAAGCCTGAATTCCAACTCTAGTGAGATGGTTCTTTGGGACACTAGTCCACCATCTTTCTCAGTCTGCTGGCTTTCCAAATAAAGTCACTATTGCCTGCCCCAACACCTCATCTGTCTATTTATTGACCTGTCATGTGTCAAGCAGTACAAGCTTGGACTTGGTGACAGACAGATGCTAGTATGCTCAACAAAGTAGAAGAAATTGAATGTTACTAAATTCACAGTCATCTTTTGTCATTTTGTAACTGCTAAATCAACAAAGACTACAACTACTGTCATGTGGAGACCACACTATTTTTTTGAGATCAAATTTAAAAGGGCTTCTCTAATTGGAAATGACTGGGAAGTATAGTTAGAGAGAAATGTATATTTATTTAACTACATACCTCTTCTGTAGGTGTATGTGGCTTTGTAACCCAGTTTCAAGAGTCAGCATCTACGTTAATATGTCTGCTTTTAGTTCAAAATGCCTCCTGTCTTTCTGCCCTGTTTTCATGTAGGCTTCACTTGGAATTCCTTGTCTATCATTTGCTGGCATTCTCTCAGCAGCTCTCTGTGCTGACTGGTACAAAAATTCTATTCAATTAGTATACATTTTAAGGAGTCAACAGAAGATTCTAAGTATGCTTGGAGAGATTATCTGACAAACTTAATTCTTTATAGCACCAAGAGTCAAAATTCAAACTTCTGCTTTATCCAAAGATGAAGTAAAAGGGACCACATTTACCCTTTTTCTTAAACAACCAAACATTAGAAGGAAATGTATGGAACAATAGTTTAAACCATTGGACATCAGGCAACAACAGACAGTGATCCATGAGAAATGGGAAACAGAAGAGATGAGCCCTATGACTAGGGCAGCTTATTTCCTTGATAAGAGTTTTTAGGCTGCAGCATAGAGAAGAAGCCAGACAAAGTTCAACAGACTTTCTGAGTTTAATGAGGTAAGGCGGAGAGTCTGGGGAAATTGAAGTGAATGGAGTACATTAAACAGAGTACAGGGGAGAGAACTTTACAGGAAAAGAACACCTGAGATCTGTTTATGTAACCCTCAGGAATTGCCTGGTGGTCCAGCGGTTAGGACTCCATGCTTCCACTGCCATAGGCCCGGGTTCAATCCCTGGTCTGGGAACTAAGATCCTGCAAGACACGTGGCATGGCCAAAAAAACCAAAAAACAACACCTGTTTATGTAACCCTCAAACATCCAGTCAAGTACTGATTATCACAGGACTGTGAAGAAACTACCTGAAACTGGAAAAAGAACCACCCAAAAGGATTAGAGAGAATAGCACCTGGTACATACATAGGGTCAGGAATAATGTCTGGGCCCACCAGCCAGACTGAAAAATTATCATAATTCATAGTCATTGAATGGAGTAAGCAGAGGAATCTTGCCTCAGTTGTAGGGCAAACACTAGACTAAACACTGCTCCGGCTTACATAGCACATCTTAAAAGTGAGATCTGAAAGAATCAAATGTCCCAAGAGATTTAACTGTGACCCAGAACAAAGCTCATGAATATTTATAGGAAAACAAAGATATCTATTGCCTAACAAGGTAAATTCACAATGACTGGCATCCAACCAAAAAAAAAATGGCAGAGGTGTAAAGAAGGAAAATATAATCTATAATGAGGAAACAGATCAATCACTTGATATAAACCCAGAATGATATAAATATTAAAATTAGCAGATAAGGATATTAAAAGAGTTATCATAAATGTTTTAGTATGTAGTGAATGTATGCATGTATTCCATATTTTCAAAAAGAGACATGAAAGGTATATTAAAGAAGATTAATTAAACTCTTAGAAATTAAAATGTCTGAGATGGAAAAAAAAAACCACACCCTGGATTGTATTACCTGAGTAGATATTTTAGAAGAAAAGATTAGTGAACTTGAAATTAAGACAGAGAAAAAAAGTATTTTTAAATGAACAAAGCAATCTGTGGGAAAATTTTAAGCAGCCAAATACACATATATTAGGGTCCCCTAAAGAGAGAGAGCTGGAATAGAAAAAAAAAAATGTGAAGAAACAATACTCTAAATATTTTCAAATTTGATGAAAAAATATAAAACCAGAAGTCCAAGAAGTACAATGTACCCTAAGTATTAGAAACCTACAAAACAACAGCAAGGAATATTGTAATCAGATTGCTCAAAACCAGTGATAAAAATAAAATCCTAAAAGGAGCCAGCAGAAAGAAAGCACAATTTGTACAGAAGAACAAACATACAGATGATGACAGATTTCCCATTGGAAAGAGTCAAAGGGAGGAAATGGTAGAGCAATGTTTTTAAAGTGCTGAAAGAAAAAAAAAAAAACTGACAATCTAGAACTCTATATTCTGTAAAATCTCATTCCAAAACAAAAAAATAAAGATTTTTTCAAATCTACAAAAGTTGAAAGAACTTATCAGAACAGACCTGCACGAAAAATATGTAAAATTAGTCCTTCAGGCAGAAGAAAATGCATGCCAGATGGAAATATGGATCTACACAAAGGAACTGAGGTCACTAGGAACTGAGGTTACACAGAAATATGTGTAAGATTTGTTCTTATTATTTAAATATATTTAAAGTGTAATTGAGTGTAGAAACAAAAATAAAAATGTATACTGTAGTATAATGTAAGGGATTTATGGAATATGTATTAGCAAAATGTGTGAAAACAATATAAGGCAATGAGGGGAGAGAGGAAATCTATCATTGTGAGGTTTTTATACTATATGTTAGGTTCTTATAGACATATATCTTGAAGGTCGACTGTGATAAGATAAAAATGCATAACATAAATCCTAAAGCAATCAACAAAGAAAATAAAATTGGATTCAAAAAATATTTAGTTAATCCAAAATAATGCAGAAACCCCCAGAGCAAACTCACACAATTATGTATATTGTGATAGCAATTTTATAGGCACAGAACCACGAGGGATAGTAACTTGCCTGAGGTCCCTCAGCTAAGTGTCAGAGTCAGAAACTGACTTCAGAGCTCAGGCTCTAGGCCGTTATGTTGATAGAAGACATACTTCAGTTGAGGATGGTATACATCTTCCCACTAGAGAAATAAAATCACCCCTACATCTCTGTCTCACACTGACTCTGAATCCAGGATTAATAGTCAAAAGAGACTTACGCTTCTGTCAAGAAAAATTATGAAAGACTTTAAAGTGGGCAAAATAATGATTATTAGGTATCCAATCTGCAGTACCTTTCAGGGTCCACTTCTACCTTTCATAATCTTTGAGCTATGCTATCATTTTGTATTTTATAGAAGTTTGATAATAATGCAAGTGAGCCTTGTCTATAGCAATGCAAAATGAACTGTGTCTGGTGGAATGCAACTGACTATTGGCCTGTGGGTATTGATCTGTTCTTCCTCTATTCTTAAATTCATTTCAGCATTCCTGATGGCCTATATATATCTGGAACTTGCAATTCTCCTTTGAACCTATTATAATATCCCACTGGTTTTCTCTCTCTCTCTTTTTTTTTTTTTTTTTTTTGGCTGCATTGGGTCTTTGTTGCTGTGCGGGGGCTTTTTCTAGGTACGGAGAGCAGGGGCTACTCTTCATTGGCGGTGCGCGGGTTTCTCATTGCAGTGGCTTCTCTTGTTGCAGAGCACGGGCTCTAAGTGCATGGGCTTCAGTAGTTGTGACTCACTGGCTCTAGAGCGCAGGCTCAGTAGTTGTGGCGCACATGGGCTTAGTTGCTCCACAGCATGTGGGATCTTCCTGGACCAGGGATCAAACCCATGTCCCCTGCATTGGCAGGAGGATTCTTAACCACTGAACCACCAGGGAAGTCTCTCTCTTTTTAATTAATTAAAGTAATTGATGCATATTCATTTTGTATTTTTATGAGTTATGATACTATCTTTTAAAAAAATTATACTTTAGCATTGTATAACTACTAGATAACAAAATCGAAGTAAACAAGAGAGTTGACTCTCAGATGGATGTCGAGCAGGAATTGTGAAGAGTTTTATCTTCCCCATAAAGATACTGGTTGCTTTTAAGTAAAACTGACATTCGCTGCAGTTGATGATTGTTTTTTTAAATTGATATGGTATTTGATAACCAGGGCTTTCAGATTATGTCATTGACAAAATTCTGCTTCATCCATAATGGCACACTTGGTTGGCCAAGCTCTATTTGGCTGTTGTCTTAACACCAGCCCCTTCCCTAACACACACATAAAACTTGACATCTGCAAGTAGTTAAGGCCTGTAGAGACGCCCTCCTGTGACTGCAAAACCTTACAAATATAGTAGTTCGGCCTGAATGACCTTTTCAAGAACTAACTCCCCATAACATAGCTCCCGACAAAGGATGCAGGATTAGAACTCACTTTGTATAAAAATGGCAGTGGGATCCAACACCTATCAAAGACATACCTAATGTTCCAGTGTGATGCCAATCACACTGGAAATTGTTTAAGTAAGTACTTCTCAAAACTTACTGGGTACTCATGTTAAAATACCCACAGTTTTGGAGAAGATGAATAGATAAACCAATAGCTTATCTTTGCATTTCATAAGACTTCTTCCCCTTGTAAAATGAGTCACTGAAATCCCATTAAGTGATAAGTCCTCCAGTGTATTAATGGTTTTTGAAATAAATTATTTGATGATGAGTTAAGAAAAGAAATTTAAAACTCATATGTATGGAGTATGCATGTATTTAACCGAGGGTCAATAAAAATGAAAAGAAATCATTGGGGAAATTATAATGTAAATCAATGGAAAAATTATTCAATTTGAAATGCTATCCAAAAAAATAATAATAATAAGGAAAGAAGGAAGGGAGAGGAAAAGAGATTCGATACGAACTCTGAGATGTGTGAGAGTTTTGCAACAGTTAAGAAGTTGCAAGATCCTAAACCTTAGAAAAAGTCTGATTTATTGGGTTTATATTCTATCCCCAGGTATGTTAGAGATTTCAGAGACTTTTCTTGACTCCCTTGTAAGCTCAAACCCATGTGAAACCCCATATGTCTAAAAAAATACATTCTAAGCTCCAATCAGATAGCTCACATATAAATATTTAAAGCACAATTCACTCCTAAGTTGCTAAATGCCTTTATTACTTTAGTTGAAGGGAAAAAGTTTATTAGCCATTTATCTTCCTTCATCTTAATGATGTCAAACAAGCTTCTTTTCATTCCATAAATCAAAACTTAGCAACTCTTAGCATGAGTTCTTTATCAGACATTATTCTATTATTTTCTTATAAATATAACTATTTCTGGGGTTTAGCTGTCTGATTTTGATAACATGACAATATGGTAGTAACAGTTCTTATAGTTTTAAACTACAGTGATTTATTAAGGTGACAAATTAAGATGTCCTAACAAGATAAGTTTTAATAGCCAAGTTCAGGTATAAGGAGGCCTTGTCTATGGAAGTGCAGGACCCAGAACATATCATTAAGTCATCTATTCTATAAGCTTAATATCTCTATGCAGACTAAATGTGGAAGTTGTGTTATGGTGAGTGTTTTAACCAATAGTTAGTAACCACTGACAACAAGAACAGCAGCTGGTCGGCAGGTAGATGATTTGAGGGAAGAGGTATCACAGATGACCAGAGACAGCTGAGGCAGGCCTAGGGAGCAGGTTGCATGCTGATGCTAATTGTATTTTACATATTGACACTAATTATATTTTAACCACCAGCTGCTGGCTGCCTTTTGGTTTTCCCCTCCCCTCATAGATCCTGAGGGTCTGTGGGCAATTGCATCAATTTGCCTTTCCAGGAGGACAACCCTGCATACAATTAAAGTCACAAGTAATCAAGAAAAGGAATCACTTCTAACTGAAAATGGACACGTACCCTATGTAAAATCCATACACTAAACCAACCTTTGACATGTTTTAAATGAACTTGTGTAAAGGACTAACTAAAAGACAGACTTAAAGCTTTCTCCTCCTAAGGCAAAACAAGTTGAAAAGTGACTGATCCCGTCAATGGTTGTCTGGCTTTTTATTACGTGCAATTAAAACTCAGAACTGATTTGACTGGCTGTTTTCACATTATGTCAACGCAATGGAAGGGGACATAATTCCAATCGCTCCCCTCCGTAATGTTTTATGGTTAAGTGTTTCTTCTTATGAAAATATATTTTCCCACTAGGAAACATTATCTACGCCTCCCATCAGCAGTTGTTCTCTGTTAACCTTTATTTTCCTCATTTTATACTGCCAAAAACCATCTTTTAAATGCTTTGGTGGACAATGAATTCTGAATAATGGGTCCTGAGTAACTCTATAATTTTCACTTGCTATTTTAAATTAATTACTTTGATAGCAAAATAACTTTAAAGATGGCTTTGTAATTTTCAGCATAAAATAAAATTATTATGGTTTAATTTCTCTCTCTTTCTGCTTCATTCTCCTTCTGTCTGCAGCACTAATGAAGTTCAGAGTAAAACATGAGTGAGAAGAAATGAAACAACTCTCTCTGGTTCTTGTGTGCTAAAGTATCTTCATTAGAACTAGTCTAATGTTACTTAGAAGCATCTTTAGAATTTCTTTCCTCTTCAATTTTTTCACTCTGCAAACATACATTTCATTCATCATGTGTTCCCTAGCACTTAGCACTTACAACATTGCAGGTACATCATAGGTGCTCAATAAATGATCCTTGAATAAATAAATGACACTGCAAATGAATACTTTTGAAGGTTTTCATATAACTTCCAACCCATGAACTGTGGTCTTGCAGAATCGCAAGCACATGAGAATAGCTCATGTAACAATTAGTCGATTCTTGGCTGAATGATTGGTTTTCGTGTACCTATTTTAGAGAGATATTGGTGATATTGGCTTGGCTGCTCTCTCATACAAAGACTCTCTCATCTTCATATGTCTATCTTCTAACAAATATGTAACAAAAAATCATTAATCCCCTCAGATGTTTTTCCTTGATTCAGATTTCATAACTTATCTGAACACTTAAAAATGTTCCAGGGGCCAAAGAAATCTTGGGGGAAAGAAGGAGGGTAGGCTTTGCTTCACGGTTGTTTTAGACATACCGTAAGAACACAGGCTATCAGAACATGTAGAATCAAGCCATGGTTCTGAGAAACAAAATCAAAGTGTTGCCAATATCTGGATTGTTATTTCAGTGGCAGTCTCTATGAGAAATCTACTACTGGGTAAAGCATAACCTCTCTTGAAATCTACGTTCATGCATTCTCAATTAAATATGATAAACATCTCCAAAATTCTGAAATAGCACATGGAGAAGTCTCATTGATGATCATGAAGAAGTTATCAATATCTGTGAGTACCTTGGAGTCAGTGAACAATGAAAAATGCCTCTTGTTCTCAAATTTCCCTTTCACTATTGTCCCATGACCCTTAAACTCACACTATTAAGGTGATCACTTCCTAAAAACACCAGATCTTCATCCATCTTTTCAAAAGTGCAAACGTGTGACCAAGATGACTATCCCTTTAACAGGTGCAAAAGTACCACAGAGTTTACTATTCTGGGAACTATAGGTTGCAGTTCATTAGTGGATTGAAAAATCAATGTATTGAGACCCACCCAGCATGTTCAGTGGGATGAAATCCTACTTAATAGGAAATGTTATATTACACATAAGACACATACGGTTTAGGAAAATGTTCTTCCAAATATGTGTGTGTGGGTGTGAGCACTGAATGGCAGGGTGGATTTCTATTTCTCACTTTGGATGATACTTAAATGTTGCAGTACCCCTATGTCAAACTGTTTGAATCATGGGATGCCACTGGGTGTCTCACTGTGCTTGACAGGGCAGTGTTAAAGTACTGGTATCTGAAGTAAGGGAGAGAGATGTTAAAGAAAAAAGCAAGGAAATCACCAAGCACAATATTACTCAGTAGTTTTTGCCTGGAGCAGTTCCATTAGGATAATATAGCAGAAGTGTAAACTGGTAAAAAAAGAGAATGAGATGAAATTATAACACAGTCGGAAGTTAACTGATAACGTAATCTAGCACAAGCACCATACTTAATAGATGAAGAAAATGTGTCTGAGATACTATAACTTGAAGAGTTTACAGATTGTTTGATTTTTAAACCCGGTGGATATCCCTTCAACTAAAATGCAAAAATTTCCCCAGAAGAAAAGTAATCTTTTGGAGGGTGAGGGGAGTAAAGAGAAATAGATGAGACTGGAGTATGGCAAAGGAAGAGATGATTGTAGTAAAGTGGAAAGACAGTCTTCCCACCTTTGGGTCCCAGTTATTTCATACACATTCTCAGGTGTTAGGACTAGTAGATTGCTAAAGTGCCTGCATTTCACTTTACCTTTAATTTCGATGAATGGAAAGTCTTCCTGAACATTTCAAGCAATAATCTTTTGACCTTTAATTTACACTTACTATATTTCTCCTGTTGTGCCTTGTGATTGATAAATCTAGGGGAAAGAGGAAGTTCATGGGCTCTCCATGAATACTTATTAAGGGCATTTGACATCAAAATAGAATTAAAAATTGTGCGAAGCACTGGCGTTACACTTTGCTACTCAAATATACAGACTTTATGTTCATAAGTAAGCAGATGAGGACTTCCCTTGGGTGCAGTGGTTAAGAATCCACTTGCCAATGCAGGGGACATGGG
This sequence comes from Balaenoptera musculus, assembly GCF_009873245.2. NCBI lineage: Eukaryota > Metazoa > Chordata > Mammalia > Artiodactyla > Balaenopteridae > Balaenoptera > Balaenoptera musculus. Next base: position 65,994,145 of record NC_045796.1, on the reverse strand, counting down.
TTCAATCCCTGTTCCGGAAGATCCCACATGCCGTGCAGCAACTAAGCCCGTGCGCCACAACTACTGAGCCTGCGCTCTAGAGCCTGTATGCCACAACTACTGAGCCCGAGTGCCACAACTACTGAAGCTGATGTGCCCTAGAGCCCGTGCTCCACAACAATAGAAGCCACTGCAATGAGAAGCCCGCGCACCGCAACGAAGAGTAGCTCCCACTCGTCAGAACTAGAGAAAGCCCACGCGCATCAACGAAGACCCAACGCAGCCAAAAGTAAATTAATTAATTAATTTAAAAAAATAAGTGGATGAAAATCAATCAAAACTATTCTTTTCTTAGTAGACCAAGCCACTTTTGTCGATTACAGCTCTCAGACAGGCAACCAGCTGCAGATTTCTTTCTACCATGATCTAAGACTTTTTGTCTATAGTTCTTGAAGCTCTGCACCCGTGCTTCATTTAAGCTTTTTCTTTTCCCCTACAGGCACAGGGCAGCTGGACCTTGGACAAATAAAGTTCTCACTGAAGTCAATTGGAGTTTTGACTGCCTGAGGGCTGCAGCATCAGGCCCCAAGTCATCTATTATAAATATTTTTGACACATCAGATTCATACACATTCAACTCCAGCTGAAAAGGTAAAAAGGTACAGACTCTTACCAGTTATTGCATGTCTTGAAGGAAAACAACTCCACTTAAGTGATATTCTTTCTTCACCTCAGATCCACTTGGGGGTTAAGACAGTCGCCAAAGACCCTGTCTACAAACTGGAAAGAGATGAGGTATTTCTCAGTAAAAAGAAATTAGTTTTGTGCTTAGGCAGCCTGTAGTGTAGCAAGCAAATTCCCATTCTCTACCATATATTACTCACCTTATAAGAATATTTCAGGTAGTGAGTAAAGACATCCATTGTGAATATATATACTCTGATATATTTTTAGTAATACAACTATAAAAGCTTTCCGTATTTCTTGATGGTTTACAGAAAAAGAATGACAAATAAAAGAACAAAAGAAAAATACAAAACCTGAAACTACACAAGAATTCCTCTTGTTTTTTTTTAATTGGGCTTTTTATTGCCTGAAACTTTCCTTACTCTTTTAAATTTCTTTTGAAGCGAGTTAATGCACAACTGATTTTTCAAACTGTGTAATTTCTCATTTAAGCTTTTGATAGGGAGGAAATTCTTTGTGGTTTTGTCTATTCTGCATTACAATTTATATCAAAAAACATCAGGACAGAAGAAATGCCGAAATATTAATTCCAGTGGTAAGGCTAACTGTAATTCCTAAATAAATATGATTCTAATATTTCCACTGGAAATATTGATTCCAGTGGTAAGGCTAACGGTAATTCCTAAATAAATATGAATTAATGGGGTGTACATATTTGAATTCCCTTTAGTGACAACTTTAATTTTTGGTAATTGAATGCTCTATAAATTGCTTCTCATATATTTCTATTTCTTCATTATTATTGCCCTATTTGTGTAATTCTGAAAGACAAGAATATTACAGTATCATGTTATTTAAACAAGTAATATGAGTATTTGCCTTTTAAATATTTGAAAATATTTTCACTGGCTATATTGAAAGACATATAGTCAGTCTTTAGTGCAATGAGCAAATTTCACCCTTTACTGTTTATCACACTCCTTATAAGAATGTAAGAAAATTTCAGGTAATGAGTATAATTATATATGTGTATATATATTTTACATATATTAGGTACATATAAATGTGCACCATTTGGAGACTATATTATACTATGTGATATATGTAGTATCCAAAATATAATAAATAGTAAATTTTTTTAAATTCATACTGTATTTTCATGGATGAAGTACAGTTAGACACAACAAAAAAATGTCCTCACTGTTAAAATTGTCTGCAACCTAACTACACAGTCCTGTGAATGGCAGGAAACCAGAAACAATTCTGTTGCTACTTATAGTTAATGAGTCATGACAAATCTAAACAACTAAATCATTCAGTAGCATCAAATTTGACCATTCTAGGCTCTGTCTACCCAAAGTCCAATTATTTGAGCAATTAAGTAAAAATGTGGCCAAACTAAATTGCTTGTACTGTGTAAACAGACCATTGGAATGAATAATTACATTTTTAATTGAATTGGCTTATTTGTGGCAAGTTGACACAACATAGGTTGTCAAACATCTGGTTAATTTCTCCACATGATTTTAAGCAACAAGTCAAATTAAATAAATTAATTAAAAATTTTGCTTAGTTTAATGAGTTTTTAAACTTAATATCTTAAGCGAGTATGTATTATATACATACGTAACTTGACAGCAGTTCTTGTGTGCATAAACATGTAGACACAAGTTAATTATGATGATAAAACAATAGTAAATAAGCTTACTTTGTGCCAGGTACTGTTCAAGCTTGTTGGATATATTATCTAATTGATTTATCTTAATAATCCTAAGAAATTCATTCCATTATAATCTCCACTTTACGTATGAGAAAACTGAGACAAAATAAGATAATCCAGTTATTTCTGGAGGAGACAGGATATAAACTGAGGTCGTCTGACTCCAGTGCCCATGTTAACTATCTATGCTGCAGCTGTCCACATACAAGCAAATGTACAAAAGTGGCCAGTGTATTTAATCAATATACTGAAAGAAGATAAAACTCAAATTTGTTGTTGGACCAAATTGATCAGTCAATTGAATGAGAATAGTCAATCTTGTAGTTGTGTTTATACACAGCCAAAAATCTATTCCTTTTAACTCAACTGAATGACTCACCTTTGACTCTTCCTTTGTGTTCATCCTATGAGACATAACAAAGCAAGTGCCAAATCCCAAACAGCTCATTGTGGTATAAAGGAAAGCAAGAAAAGTCTATAGATTTTCCTAACTCCACAGAACTCTTTCAAGTCAGGTGGCTATAGCAGATATGATGAAACACAGCAGTCAATCATTCTGACAATTTTACTTCACCTTTAACCATAAAACCCACAAAAATTCCAAAAGTTATCTCCATAGTACCAGTATTCATCTCACATTTTCTTTACAATAATATTAAGCTTTTTACAACAAATATCAGTTGACAGGAATGCCCATATAACAGATAAATATTCTCATGTTGTTCTGCAACAGTCCCAGTAGTATAGCTGGGAGAACCTTTTGAACCACATGAAAAAATTGTTTTTGCATTTACAGAGGAGATTCAGTTCACTATTTGTGACGGATACAGATGTATAGCACTAATTTCTATTTCCTTCTACTTCTAATTAGGAAGGAAACCAAATATATGCTAATACGTAAATCTGTGGATATAGAATAAGATCATCAATTTAAATCTACATAACAGTCACACAAAATAGTAATTATTATTGACATTTACATTCTTATCTCATAACTCCAAGCATTTCCAAGCTTTCATATATTTTACTAAAAATGTTGATGTCGTTTTCACTTATAAATACTCAAAATTAAGCTAAATATTTGATTAACTGATTAACTTTATAAGGTCATACCAGAAATTGGTGAAGAAGTCAATGTTAAAATTGTCTTCTCCACATTATGAATTAGCATGTTATTCCCAGCCAAAGCTGGAAAAGATTAAGAGAAATAAGAAAGGCTAAGTTTAATCTTAGTGGAAGTGTTCCTATCTTTGTATGGAAGGAATTAGGAAAACACAGATTGAGCAGTTCTAGCTACATAACACAGCTATGGAAAGACAAAGGCTTCTTGATTAACTCAGTGAGCAAGATGGATAAGCAAGTTCTTTGCTGCCCTGACTTGAGAATATTGAGCAACCACATGCTGATGAATAGGTTCTGACTGGAGAAGGCAAGGGTAGCCTGAGAGAACGCTTATTCCAGGGATTTAGGACAGGTACATTAACAACAAATAATCAGAGAGGCAAAAACAGACAATTTGTGGAAATGATGAAACAGATTTTTAGTTTAAATTGTGGTAAAAGAAGAATCAGAATCACATGATTCTGAAAACATATAGGCCCTTGAGCCAGTTCACTGAAATCTGGGGGATCCATTTTTCTTACTAAAAAATAAGGTGGTTAATATTTGCAGGATTGTGATGCAGATTAAATGGGAACATTATTATATGTCATGTAATATGTCTGACATATAGTGAAAAATGAACCAACAGTAATTATTCATATATCTTCAAATACTATGATAAAAATGAGAAATCTCTTGAAAATAAGAAAGATACTATGGTGTTGAGAATTGTCTGTTTCAGGTAAATAGATATTTATATCAGTGGCTGACAAACAGGTTGCTTTGTTAGCTAAGAAATTATTAGTTCATTAATTTATCAAAAATCAATTTCTTCAGGATTTCTTCAGAATAGCACTATGCTATCTACTGAAGATACATTAGTAAGACAAACAAACACCTGGGTTTGCAGTTCAATGGAGACAGTTACAACATAGCCTTCACGGGCTAAGATCAAGTAACTATATGAGCACAAAGGAGGGAAAATGTCACCTGCCTTCAGCAGGACCAAGCTACAAGTATAGTCACTGTTCCAATCAAAGTCAGACTGTTTTTATTATTATTATTATTATTCCAGACATATTACTCTAGATATTTTTTTGACATATCACACATGGGTCTCTATATGTATTTTCCAACCTCCTATCCAAGAAACATTTGTAAATTTTATGAACAGCCAAAATAAATCAAACATCTCTCTTCTTGTTCACACACTGATATCTAAGTTTCTAGCATCTAGTCTAGCCCCCCATTTAATTTGTGATTAAATTTTACCCAGAGAAGACAGTGACTTGATCAAGGTCTCACAGTAAGAAGAAAATAACAGAACTTGAAATAGAAACAAAGTTCCTAGTTTCCTGGTCCATACAGTGGTCTTTCCATGACACCATATTGGATATGGCTCATAGAGTTAAAACCACCCAACAATCCCGCAATTTCACATTCTGCCCTTTCCCCTATTTCTTCCAAGTTTTATTAGTTGCTTCTTTGTCTCTTTACCACCCTTTTCCACCATTACACAGGAACCAAAAATATAAATTACTGTGTTTAAGAGAAAAGTGGTATTTTTCATGTATAGCTATACAACACACACACAAAAGATCAAGTGAACATATATGTGGGTGTTCTGGTCAGGAGACATGAAATGATTCCCAGGTGCAAAGAGAGTTGACCCACCTCTCATTCTCCTCCAGGAGTCATGACAATGGCACATGTGGTGACCAGCATCCCAGCCTCTGTCTCCAGCACTGCCAACAGTGTGTGCCCACACTAGGCTTTTGAGGGACAATCTCTTCCCTCTCTCTCTTCCTACTTAGGAGCCTGCCCTGATCCCGGCTCACACATGCTTACATACACAAACAGCTGTGATATTTTCTCTTCTCTCCCAACCTTCCTTTCCTTGCTCTACCCTTCCATTCTCTTTCATTTTTACTCTTCTTTCTCTTCCCCCTTTTCCTTCTCCTCTTTATTCCCTAACCTGTACAGTGACAACCAATGAACTTTTTCTAGTTTATATCAATAGCCTCCTGATCTGGGTGGAAGACCTAGAAAAAAAAATTCTTCTCAATAGGCTTGTTTATGTACTAAGGCTTGAGCTTAAGGAGAAAGAGTCAAGCTTCTTGGAGTGACACTTGGGTCAAAGAAATACCCATGTCAGACTTGTTATGTTCCCAGTGGGTTGTACTTAAAATCTCTCTCTCACACAAATGAAACAAGTGCAACATCTCACTTCTAATTAATTAAAAATTAGACTGCTTTTGTAGAAAATTGTGAATTTGTCAGCTATCAATTGTTATCCAGATACAGTTTGTCTAGCCCCTGGACTACTTAACTCAGTGTAACAGAACAGAATAGTTATTGTGAAAGACCCTGTGCCAAACACAATAAAATATTAAATTATAATATTGAATATATCTAAGAATATACAGCTGTTTTAAAGAAACAGATATGCAATGAACTCTAGCAAGTGCCCCAAATGGGCACTGAATCGCTTGCACCCGGCTTCCTTAGGACTTTGATGAACAATTGTCCCTTCTGTCTTCTATGCCCTTAAGCTACCTTCTCCCTTGGTCCGTTCCCTTCAGCATAGAAATATACTTAACATACCTACAAATGCCCTCATACATTTCAATCAGTTATTCTCTTTTTTCCCCCTCTTCTAAATAATAAATTAATATCTTCAATATATAGTCTACGATAACTGACTTTAATTTTTTTCTCTTTGAATCCATCTCCACGTAGTTTCTTCTCCTATCACTCTACTGGGGGTCTTCTCCCAAGGGTCACGTGTGATCTCCTAACCACCATGTTAGCATTCTAGTTTTGGTCTTTCTAGAATTCTTAGAACAATCCAACAATGTTGACTATTAACACCTTTGTATATCTATTAAAATATACTTGAGCTTTCTGGATTATAATACCAGCTCATTTGTAGAATCAAGTTGAATTAATTACAATAATTATAATTTTATAACACCCCAAATAAGAAGTCTTGACTTTTTTCTAGGAACTTTACTTATTTGGGATTATAATTCTTATATATCACATTTTCACTTAATTTATATTGTTAGGTTTCCCTATGTCATTATAAATTCTGTAACAATATCATTTCAGTGACTACATATTAATTTAGCATAGAGATTAACCATGATTTACAGGGAATGATTATTCCCCTATTTGGGGAAGCTTAGTTTGTTCTCACCAGAAGTTGTGCTATGAGGAAATCTTTGTCTGTAACATTTATTTCTGGAAGGGGACTCACCATGTGAAAGGATATGAGTATTTTAATGGTATTAAATATCTGCTACATTCCTTCTCCAAAAAGTGTAAATAATATATCCTCCCCAGCATTACAAGAGAAGGTTCTTCTTTCTGTATATAGATATTCCTGCCAGCTTAAAAAATTGTTTGTAAATATGATATGCTGCATATTGAGCTCTCTTTCTTTGATTTATGAGACAGCATTTTGCAACTTCTGCTCCTTTTACTACTTTTTCTGAATAGAAAGGGCCTATTCTCACCTACTGTTTCACCTGGATCCTCTTCTAGATATGTTTTATTCTGTACCAATGAGTTATCTATCACTTTAATTACTACCCTGATGTGACACACCTTCCTACTTCATTCTGAAAGCCAGGCCTATATCTACGACCAGCTCTGGCTCATCTATGCCCGCTAGAAAATTTCTCCACCACTCTTAAGCTGCATTTTCCTGTGGCAGCCATACCGAAGCCAAAGGGGCCTAAATCTTAGCCTTGAGGGCCTCTTCTGAGATCCTTCTCAGTTCATTCGCCCTCAGACCAGAGGTAGTAACTACTTCCTGCCCTTGCAATTCTTTTATCTTATATGATTCTTTTAGTAATGTTTAACATTTTAAATTAAGAATTCCTTACATTAAATCATCTCTGTTCAAATTACTGATGTGTTTTCTGTCTCTGCCTGGACCCTGGCTGATTCACCAGCTTTCTTATGATTGATGTTGACATGGTATATTTTTTGTTCATCCTTTTACTTTCAGCCGATTTCTAAATGTAATTCTTTGTTCACCTATGTAGGATTTGTCCTTCTTTTAAATTAGTTAATGTAAACTTATTTATGTCCATCACTCTTTGAGGATTTTTAAGAAAAGTGTGATTTTAGTTTTCTGGGGTTTTTTGTTTGTTTTTTCTGGTTGTTAAGATGAAGTCATTATCTTTCGTTACCTTCTACACCTTAACTAGGAGGGGACCTTCTCTCTAGTACCTTAATTGGGCACAACGCTACCTTGAAAATCTGTTAAAACCAGTCCCCAGTCACCATAATCGTAATTTTTTTTTTTTTTTTTTTTTTGAAAGTAAATCTTTTTTTTTTTTTTTTTAATTTATTTATGGCTGTGTTGGGTCTTCGTTTCTGTGCGAGGGCTTTCTCCAGTTGCGGCAAGCGGGGGCCACTCTTCATCGCGGTGCGCGGGCCTCTCACTATCGCGGCCTCTCTTGTTGCGGAGCACAGGCTCCAGACGCGCAGGCTCAGTAGTTGTGGCTCACGGGCCTAGTTGCTCCGCGGCATGTGGGATCCTCCCAGACCAGGGCTCGAACCCGTGTGCCCTGCATTGGCAGGCAGATTCTCAACCACTGCGCCACCAGGGAAGCCCCATAATCGTAATTTAAAACCTCATCATTTCTCAGTTTGAAATAAAAATAACTGATTAACTTGTCTCTCTCTCACCCTCTGCATAACTCAGTCCACCACACTGCTGCCAAAGTTATGTCCCTAAAAAGCAAATGTGCTGATGTCACTCTTCTGTTTGATGACCTCTGATGGCTGCTTCTTGCTGAGAGGATAAAATCCATAGACAGCCTTTCACAAAGTGAGGCAAACGACTCTCCATCCTCTCTTGTTGCTTCCTACTAAGTAGTCCTATTAGTTCACCACTCAGATTTTCTTCACATGCCTCAAATAGACTTTGCATTCCTGTGAGAACTTACGTTCTTTTCGATCTTGATTCTCTTTATTTCAACAAAATCCTCCTGAACTTGTAAAAGATGCTTTTTTTTAAGTTGTTTACATTCCATACTTACTGTGAAGTCATCTTTGATCCCCTTAGTTGTAGGTTACTTCTCTACTCTTTCAACACAACGGTTCAGACTTCTGGTTCTCAAACGTTACTATGCATCAGAATCACCTGTTAAGCCTTGTTAAAACACAGTGTGTACTGGGTCCTGACTGAGTTTCTAATTCAGTAGATCTGTAGGGGTGCTAGAGAATTTGAATTTTTAACAAGCTTCCAGGTGATTCGTCCACTGCTGGTCCTAGAACCATATTAAAAAAACAAAACAAAACAAAACAAAACACTGGTCTAATGAGTTTAGGAAACTATTTCAATAGTTCAGGTAAAAGATAACAGCCTCCTCAATCAATCTGCTATAGAACTGGAAAAGGTTACACTGTTTTCCATTTAAATAATTTTAATTATTTTTATTAAAATATAACTTAAAAATTAACTTGGTAAAACAGTTGAGGATGTGGGTAAGGGCGATTAAAAGGAGAGTAACAAGCCAAAGGCAGTTTCACTTTTCCAGCTATATGCCCCAGAAATATCTCCCAATAGCTAATCCTCAAAGTCTGTAACAATAGAACAACATACAATTTTAAAAGGAAATTTTAGCAAACTAAAGTTTCTTTTCAGTAATTAAGCTGCTTTCCTGTGCCAGAAACCAAGGGTATTTTACAAATTGTTCCATCATTATGACTGTGTAAAACCTTGCATATCGGTTTTGAGATAATTATATTGGTTATCAGGAACATAAATGCTTTTCAGATAAAGCTAATCTATGGATAGATTTCAGGGTCTGTCGCATTTCAGTTGCCTAGTGTGATTCTTTGTAAACCTCAGCTTATTAGGAAAGAATGGCCCTTGCCATATGTGCAGCATTAAGAACATCTGGAAACACCATCAAAGCAAGAAATTTTTTACTTTCCACTGGCATGAAGAAGGCATTGGAAATTTCACAGATGTTTGAATCTCAAGATCCCTGGATAGCAGGAAATTGATGCAGACTGCTGGCGTTGACCAAGTAATTTCTCCTAGGAACTGCATTGTTGCTCCAATGAGAAAAAAGAGAGGTGTTCCTAATGGGAATAAGTTTCTTCCTAAATAAAATTATAAGTGAATAATCTAATTTGTCATTGAATGTCATTGTAATATATATGAGGCTAAAATCATTAACGCACCCTCAGTGGTTCCAATTAGAATCATATGAATGATGGAATATTAGTGAAATGCATGCATTTCTTGGGTTTATTTCAGTTTGGCATTTATATTCATGATTTGGGGTGTTTCTCTATTTTCCAGGGAGCCTATTTCCAGTTTGTCATTCTAACAAAATCAAAATAACTCACTCTATAGTCATCCCAAATTTAATAAAGTCAGTTTAAACTCAGTTAATTACAGGTTCACATCTAGGATCTGAGGATTTTGTGTATGACTCTGATTTCTAAGCAATGGTTCTAAACCCCCAGTGAAAATATGTCATATTAGAATCATGTGGGTATTTTTACCTATTTTGATTTTTTTCAAAATACACATGACCAGGTCCTCATCTCTGACATTATTGCTAAGACTTCAACTCTATTTGGAGAAGTGAGGAATGGAGGCAAGATGGGATTAGCTATGTGCTTTTAGAAATGGTTCCTCCAATAATTCTGTTAGTATCATTTGGTTAGAATCATCTGCTATAAAGCCTCAGTACTCAAAGTGAGGTCCATTGACCAGCAGTATCAGCATCAACTGGAAACTTGTTAATAATGTAGATTCTCAATCCCTGTTGCATAATGTGCATTTTAAGGAGAACCTCACATGATTTGTTTGCCCATTAAAGTTTTCAATTAAGTACTACTGTAAAAAAAAATTATTGCCTTTAATGTGAAGATAATTGTTTTTCATCATTTCTTTTTGGCCACCGAAAGCTAAAGCCCTTACATAAAAATAACATAAATATCTATGAGGATCACTACTATTTGTCATACAAAGTCTATAATTACAGAGAGCCCCTCTTCTAAATTTGGAGAGCATAGCATTAGTGGGACTGAAAATTTTACCTCATGCTACCAACTCAGAGAAACGTAGCTCCTTTATTTTGTCTATTTATGATCTATTTTATAGCACAACTGCCATCTGCCAGCTTGAAGGAAAGAAAAAAAAAATGTCCAGTATGAGTTAGAGTAGTCTTTAGTAAATTAAAGTCTATGAAAAGGATTTAAAAAAATTATTTCCTTGGTTATATGGTTTACCACCACCCCCCACCCCCACACACACACTTCTCTATTTAGGATGCTGCCATCCTTATTATGCATCCTTGTGGATGTTGGGAGGTGGTGGGCATTTTCACTGCAGTTCCTCTGCCTCCACAAATCTCCAGAGTGATGCTTTCACCTCCTGGAGCTGCTTACCCAGCTGGCTCTCAAGGTTGAAGTTAAAAGGTGAGTGTAACTCAATTTCTTCTAAGTTTTCTCAGAGTTTAGTTGCCTTCTTCCCTGCCTCAGATACACCTCAGGTCTCCCTGATTATAGTTGCCTGAATATTTCAATTAACTCCAAAGAACATTCTTTGGATAGATTGTTTTAACATAGAACTTAATCAAGCAAAACCTTTTAATAATGTCATGCTTTGAAAAAAATTGGAATCCATCAAATTCATTTTAAAATGCTAGCAAATCCATGATATTAAAATTTGACATTTATAGCTTAAAAATACAGTCTCACTACTGAGTTTTTACTTTTAAAATTTTCATGTTAAATATTAGTAAAGAAAGTTAAATATTATATTAGAAATATTACCCACCATGACCAAGTAGGGTATAGCCCAAGAAATCAAAGATGATTAATATTAGCAAAATTACTTATATAAGAAACTAATTCCAAGACAAATTATCCAATTAAAAAATGGGAAGGATTTGCATAGAAACTTCTCCAAAGAAGACATATAAATGCCCAATAAGTACATGAAATGGTGCTCAATATAATTAGCCATCAAGGAAATACAAATCAAACCCACAATGAGCTAGTACTTCACATCCACAAATATGGTTATAATTATATAGTTAGATAATAACAAGTGTTGGCCAGTATGTGAAGAAATCAGTAGCCTAGTACACTTTCAGTAAGAATGTAACATAGAAACACCACTTTGCAAAACAGTCTGACAGTTCCTCGAAAGGTTAAATATGGAGTTACCATATAACACAGCAATTCCACTCCTAGGTATTTATTCAAGAGAAATGAGAATGTGTCCACACAAAGATGTGTAAGTGAATGTTCATAGCAGAATTATTCCTATTACCCCCAAAATGGAAACAAACTAAATGACCAACAATTGATGAATGGATGAATAAAATTATAAGATGGAATATTAGTAATAAAAATGAATGAAGTATGATACATGGCAAATATGGATAAGCCTTGAAAACATGCTACTTATGAACATTTTTTTCATAAACTTTAGGAACAAACTTAACCAAGGAGGTGAAAGATCTATACACTGAAAACTAAGATATTGATTTAAAAAATTGAAGAAGACACAAAAAATGGAAAGATATTTTGTGTTTATGGACTGGAAGAATTAATATTGTTAAAATGGCCATACTACACAAAACTGTACAGAGATTCAATGTAATCCCTATCAAAATCCCAATGGTCTTTTTCACAGAATCCTAAAATCCATATGGAACCATAAAAGACCCAGAATAGCTAAAGCAATCTTGTGCAACAAAAGCAGAGCGGCAGACCTTACTTCCAGGTTTCAAACTACATTACATAGCTATAGTAATCAAAACAGTATGGTATTGGCATAAAAACAGACACATAGATCAATGGAACAAAGTAGAGAATTCAGAAATAAACTGAAGCATGTACGATCAATGAATTTTTGACAAAGGTGCCAAGAGTACACAATGCAGATAGTCTTTAATAAATGGTATTGGGAAAACTGGCTATCCATGTGCAATATGAAATAACCAAACTAGCAAGTCCATGTTTAGACTCATGAGGATGTTTATTTCAAGATTTTTTGCAGTGGCAGCACTTTGGAAGAAATCTGAATACCTTTCATTTGGGAAGATTTGGGTAAAATGTGGTAGATGCAAACAATGGAGTATTCTGTGGCAGTTAGAAGTAACAGACTACATGTGCACACACAAAAAAATGGATAGATCTAAAATGCATGATGAGAATTTTTTTAAAAACTTGGAAAGTGATATGTGATAAAAAAACACTACTTGTGTAAATTAAAAATATATGTGTGAATGGAATTACTAATTTTTCCCCACAATCTTTTCCTCCTTTCTTTAACAGTAACAGACTTAAGCTGGGTTGTGACCTGGTTAGGATACATTTCCCAGGCCTCCAGATACTGGATACATTTTATCAAGTTCTTGCCCATGCGACTTCACATGTGCCACCTCTGTGCTGGGGCCTCTGAGCAGTGGACTGATTCCTCCATACCCTCTCTCTCTTTCCTATCAGCTGTAACTGCCTTCAAGTAAAAAGAAAATCTCTGAAGAGGATGGCACAGAAACAAGGTGGAAGAAACCCTGGTTCCTAAATACCCATTTGAAAACCTGAAACTTAGATCTGGAGCAACCACTGGGACTGGAACATGAGAGAGAAAAATAAACCTCTTATCAGTTTGAAACATTGCAGTTTTGTTTGTTTGTGTTGCTGTTGTAGAAATTAAGCCTAATCTCACCAGCACACATGCAAACATAATCTAATGCACATATATAAACAAAAGGATATATAGTAAAGGTATTCAGATAGCTGCTGGCTGCTTTAAAGGGTGGAAAAAGGAGTGGAAATAAAAAGGAGTCTATATGTCACACACATTCTCAACAGTGGGCCTCTGCTTAGATGAATGATGATGATGTGCTACAGCATGTGTATATGATAACACAAACCCCTGTAACTAGGTTAAAAAAAGGATAAAAGAAAAAAAGGAAAGAAGGCAATAAAATTATAAACTATAGACAATAGTTACTTCTTTACTCAAGAAAAATCTTCATACTTTATTGTATAATACTACAGTCAATAGATTGTAATTAACGTGCATAACTGTGAAGATCAAAACACTCCAAAAATGTTGAAAGGACAAGAGAGCAGGAGAGCTGGGCAGCATTGCATTGGTTAACTCAGCAGTGGCTGTAGCCTCCAACATTCTTCACAGGTGTCTAGTGCCAGAGCATCTTATTTCCCTGGACAGTATCCCATTGTACCATACTCTCTAGACCACTTTAAATTGCTTTTTTCTTCACATCCAACCACAATCATGAAAGAAACTTTGTTCAGCTGTCATAATCTTTATAACTGACCTTTCAGAAGCTTCCTACTTATTGGTCCTGATAACAGCATTTTTCAGTTGATGTTTTGGTGTTTTTTAGGAACATAATTATAGTTGAATTTTCTTTATTCTAGTGATTAGTACTAGATATTTGTTAAATATGAGTCATTGCTGATTAATTTGGACAAATATAGACTTAGATACTTAGCATAACTTTTTACTAAAGCTGAAAACCTCTTAACTGAAAATTCACTTACCAGAATTTTCATGGCCTTTCCTTCCAGGGTGCATCTGTTGCTTTGAATTCTGGGTGGTCATTCTTCCCTAAACCTCACTCACCCATTATTCCAGCACAACAAATTCCAGTGCTGTATCCTTTAATGGGAAGGGAGAATTGTCAAGCAAAATCTGAATGGCAAATCTTTCCAGATTATAAACCCATTTTTTCAGTTATCTCACCCATACATATTTCAGCAGCATTTTTTAAAGTTTTGGCCTGTCTTTTTACAGTCTTTAGAAATAACTCAACTTTCAGAAGAACAGGTCTCTCTCTTTTTGCATCTATCTTTCATTATTTTACATAATTAAATAATGCAATTACAAGAATGAGAAGAACTGGGATAAACAGACTTGTGTACAAACCAAAGCAGCACTTATTAAGCATAATCAAAGGTATGCAGGGTCCTAAGAGAAACCAGCTACTATTCATGAACATTAATTGTGCCTAGAACATCAATGACTTACTAAAATTTTGTTTGCATCTATAATTATATATACCAGTTTATTTTTAACTGTATATATTTTAGAGAAGAGAATGGTAGAACATTAGTTAACATAAGTTGTTTCATTAGATGAAAGTGTTTGTTTTTAACTTTCACGTAATAATAAACAATTTGCCTATACTAATTTTTGAAATTTCTTCAGAAGAAAAGATAATATTTGGGGTAGATGAAATCCATCCTTAGCTTAGATCATAAGCCTTTTTTTGAAAAGGTGGTAATCATATAAGAATTTCATAAACACATGTTAAATATTTGAAAGTACACCTTAAACGAATAGCTGTTAATTATGGCACTGCCTGGCTCACCAATGATAGTTTAATGTTTGGTGATTTTAGTTATCACAATTCAGAACAAACTTTCTTCATTGGAGGATCTACCTACCAAGATGTTGTCTGGTTTCAAAAACTGAAAACTTGATGAGTGAATTTTAATTTTTTTTTCTTTTATTTTCCTTTTAATTAGTATCTGATTTATTCATATAAGCTGATATTATTCATGAAGTACACATATGTGTATGAAATACCATAATTTCCTTGTAGCTAATAATACTAATCCCAACTCTAACCCAGTTTTCTTATTTATATGTGACAAACTACACACTGCAAAGTGTTGCTGGATCTTGTAGCTGTGTGTTCTCTTCTGGTAAGTGGCTTTGTGGTCCCTCCTACCCCCTGGGTGTACTCTGCTACAAGGATTTTTTAGTCTCCCTTTTTATGCCCAGAAGCATAATGAACTACATAATTGAGTATATTACATAGGAAATCTTACATCATGTGTTTTAAGATTATAAATTCTAGTTTTAGCAGCATATTAAAATTATTTATATTACAAAGAAATATATGCCACAATTTTTTTTAAAAAAACTACAACATCAAAGCTCACATTCAAGGAGGATGCACTTTATATAAATAATGTTAAGTATTATTATTCAGCTTAGCTTCTTTTTCTTCGTATCTAGAGTTCAGCCTAGAAATGCTACCTTTCTCATTCCTTAGCCTCAACTCTCAGCTCAACCCAACATTATTTTAAATATATAGAATTTTTGTGAAATGTATAAATTTTATACTCATAAAATTATTACTCATTTATTTGTTGCTTACTTATTTTTAATGGGGGTTTGCAGGCAAGACATTTTGCTATTGACTAAAATTATTAAAGGGTAAACAAAATCACTATTAAAAATTAACTTTATTAAGAAACCACTGAAAACCTCTGTGTCGATAATGACAAAAATCATGGGAAAGGTAGAAAGAATGATACTTGGGTAGGTTAGATGAGACTATTGAAGAATTCTTCTCTGTGCTACCGTTCTCACTGATGCATAAAAGGATAAATTCTGGATGAGAATCACAGACATCTTTCAACTTCCTTGTGTTCAAGTTTTGTCAAGTATATACTTGACGCAGTATACTTGCATACAACACATAATACTAAATTCTATTAATATACAGTGTGTCAGCATGCCAACTAATTATGGTAATTCCCTTTTCAGAAGATTGGTAGTCAATTAACATCCACAGATATAGCTAATGATAGGTCATGCATACCTTAAAAGACCAATAATATTACTATGATTTGATTACATTTCAAACATTTGAGAGCTTTCTCTGTAACAGACATTGTGCTGAGTACTTAATAGTTTATGTAGGAATACCAACCATAAGAAGAGGATAAGAACAAGTTGATAAATATATCATTAAGAAATTAGTTTACCTGTGTAACCTTTTATATTATTAGTCAACTTGCAGCCAACCAACTCAAAGTTATTTAGGAAAATGGGGAAAAGAACTTAGGTAAACAAATTTAAAGATAATTCCACAATTAATTGATGTTATGATTCACTCAAATCCATTTAAAACTTTTTCCACTAAGTAAAAAATGACATTTAATTGATTTCTCTTTATAATATTGGCCCTTCATTTTATGGACTTAAAAGACCTTTGTTTCAGTCTTGCATTAGCACTTCTAAGCTGGAAGACTTTGGCCTTTTTACTTAATCTATAAAGTAGGGTTAATGATATCTGTCTACCTACTTCACAGAACTTTCATGGGAATTAAATGGAGCAACAAAAAGAAACCCATTTCTTGAATTATAAATGTCATACAAATATAATTTATGTTATCAATCAAGTGGGAATGTAATGAAATATTATGTGGTAGAAGATAAAAATGGTAGATCCAAATATTCTTTGAATAATTAGTAACAAGATATCTAAAAATTATCCGTAACCTTTCTTGTAAATTGAATTCCTAAAGTAAGAGTCCTAATTTTAGGTTTTAGAAAATAGGCTTTCTTTTCATACCAGAGTAAATTCAACTACTAAATTAATAGAACTTTTGCCCTCTTTCTAGATTTCTATTATGCTGGTTCATGAAGATATATTCAATCATCCACCACCTCTTTAGTTTGTATCTATAATAATCTATGCCTGCATATTAATTTTAAGGTGATGGAATAAAAGAACTCTTAAACATAAGAAGCAAATGTTTGCCAATGCAGAATTTTAGTTAACTATCCAAAATAATGATTGAATTGATAAAAGAAGTACTTCCTTTTATGTTGCAAACAAATAGGATGCTTTCACATTTTTTTAACTGTCTTTTATTTTAGGAGGAAGACTCATATTACATACTTATCACTGTCATCTCCGCATTGTGCCCCCATTAATATTAAAGGGAGTTCTATTCAATGCATTAACATCTCAGTGAGAATCTGTCTCATTATAATTACCACTGACCTTGTCAATTTAAAATTTTAGCTTGGGTCGAAATTAAATCTCAGCTATTAAGAACAAAGTAAAAGCAGAGTGAAAGGTAGAGCATTCCTAACTAAAGGACCGATAAATTAATATATTAACTATAGAACTTGAATGTAAACATTAACTATATGTTTGTATGGATGCACATATATATGTATTTATAAGGTTGAAGTGTAAGCCACTTTCATTGATCTTACATTTAAATTGCTCTTAATCTTATATATCATAATCCCTACAGAGCTTTTAACAATTAGGGATACAATGGTAATTCCTAGAGTTTCTGATTCGGTGGGTATGGGTGAATCTCATGCTTGTGTGTTTTTTAAAAGTATCACAGATAATTCTGATACACCCCGCAGGGTTAAGAACCTCTGTTCTATGTCATAGAAGATTTAAGTGCATCGACTTTAATATATGAATCTGAACCCTAAATCTAGTTGCAGCTCCACTAAGCCTCTCTAATTGCACTCTGAATTGTCATTTTTGGCAAGACTTTGGAGACATATTTTCCATCAACACACAAATCTTGCATTGACCTCAATGACATTTAATAAAGCTACAATTTTCAACCACGGCTCCTAGATCAGATAAATAAATAACTTCTAACTGAAAAGCTGCTGCAAAGCTACTATTGAGATAGATAACTGAACTGAATTCCCATTTTAGAAACAAGCAGAATTCAGTAATAAATATTTTTCTCCATATCTCCTATGCAACAAATGTTTATTGATTTCATTTTTATACCTATGTATAAGAATTTGTTTTGGCCTTAGGGAGCTTCATGAGGGAGTGAAGGAATGTGGAAAGGGGAAGGAGGAAAGAAGGAAAGGGAGGCAATGAGGGAGGGCTGGAGCAAGAGAGGATGGAGAACAGAGAGGGGCAATTGGGTTGAGTGCTTTGCTTTGTGCCTGTTGACTTCCTTGACTGTTTTCAGTCTGAATCTTGCCAAAAACTCCACGTACAAGACAGATAACAAGGGAGCTACCTGCTGAAGTGTGTGTGGAGTGAGGCAGGGCAGGTTTGGGGTGGACAGGGGTAAAAAGAATCACCCACTAAGTCTCTTGTTCACATTAGGGACCTTTGGGACCTGCAGAAAATGATTTGAAAAAAACAAAACAAAAACCCTTGTCTTCAGAATAAAGGGATCTGTTCTAAAATCTGGACTTCACTATTTAATAATTGTATAATTTAGGTCAATTTTCTTAAAAATCATTTTGACTCAGTTTCCTTTTTTATAAAAGTGGTATTTGAAAACCCACTTTCAATATTTTTGTGCATAGAACTAGTGTATACAAAGTTCCTAGCACATGATAGATTTTAATTAATAGTAGCTACTACTACTATTATTATTATCACTTATAGGATAAGACATACACTAAATATCTTCTAGTGTGTGTCTTCTATGAACAAACAGTGTTAGCTATTAGGGTCGGAGCATGTCATCATCTATTCTGGCCAAATATTATTTTTGTACTTCCTTGTTCTCAGCAATATGTTCATGGGAGGGTGTTTTTAAAACACATCAAGAGTATACAGCTGGTCTTCACCACTGGAATCTCAGCTAAATCTCACCTGTTTGGAAGAGTTGATTCATTTCCAACAAGTTCTGTATAAAAAAGGTTTTACTATGGGTGTGCATCTATAGTTACCTGCATTTGTATGTCTAGATATTTTCCTCTGAATATATAAAGTAAAGGCAATAACAGTAAGGGAAAGTCCATTTTGTAGATCTATTGCCTAATTTTCCTGAGGGGTATCAGTTAAAGTAGATGTTGATATTTGCTGTGGGGTTTCAATGTAACATTTATTGTTCTCTTCTGATTATAAAGACATAGCATTTAGAAAATACAGAAAAGTAGAAAAAAGACAAATTATCTCAATCCTTAAGGCTAATTCCTAGAGATAAACCTCTGGGGAAAAAAGTTATGAACTTTTTAACACCTCTAATAGATGATGGCAGTTTGTTTTTTGGAAAGATTATGCTGATTAATATCCTTATCATCATTTTATGAAAGTAAACGTCTACCCCTAATTTGACTAAAAAAAAATTTGTTTTGTTTTACTTTTCAAATATCAGAGAACTTTATTCAGCCATGCATAGGCCTTTTAGATGTATTTTTCTGCTCATTGTTCAATCATGTCCTTTGACTATGAATGTTAGCATTTTCCTTAAAATGTGTGGATCATAATTCAATTGATTATCTGTCCCGTTGTCATATTTGGAACAACTATTCAGTTTAAGTTATTCTAAGTTTCACTATTCTATATATTTCAGAACAGAAAGTGTTTGTAATCAATACTCCTATATAAATATTTCCTTACTTTCTTTTTTATGTTTTTTTGACACCTTTATTGTAGGATAATTGTTTTACATTGTTGTGTTAGTTGCTGCTGTATAACAAAGTGAATCAGCTATACGTATACATATATCTCTATATCCCCTCCCTCTTCAGTCTCCCTCCCACCCTCCCTATCCCACCCCTCTAGGTGGTAACAAAGCACCAAGCTGATCTCCCTGTGCTATGCGGCTGCTTCCCACTAGCTATCTATTTTACATTTGGTAGTGTGTATATGTCAGTGCCAATCTCTCACTTCATCTCAGCTTACACCTCCCCTTCCCTGTGTCCTCAAGTCCATTCTCTACATCTGCATCTTTATTCTTGTCCTGTCCCTAGGTTCGTCAGACCCTTATTTATTTATTTATTTTTTTACATTCCATATATATGTGTTAGCATACGGTATTTTTCTCTTTCTGACTTGCTTCACTCTGTGTGACAGACTCTAGGTCCACCCACCTCACTACAAATAACTCAATTTCATTTCTCTTTATGGCTAATATTCCTTTGTATATATATGCCACATCTTCTTTATCCATTCATCTGTCGATGGACACTTAGGTGGCTTCCATGTCCTGGCTATTGTAAATAGAGCTGCAATGAACATTGTGGTACATGACTCCTTTTGCGTAAGGTTTTCTCAGTGTACATGCCCACTAGTGGGATTGCTGGGTCGTATGGTAGTTCTATTTTTAGTTTTTTAAGGGACCTCCATACTGTTCTCAATAGTGGGCTGTATCAATTTACATTCCCACCAACAGTACAAGAGGGTTCCCTTTTCTCCACGCTCTCCAGCATTTATGGTTTGTAGATTTTTTAATGATGGCCATTTTGACCAGTGTGAGGTGATACCTCATTGTTGTTTTGATTTGCATTTCTCTAATGATCAGTGATGTTGAGCATCCTTTCATGTGTTTGTTGGCAATCTGTGTATCTTCTTTGGAGAAATGTCGACTTAGGTCTTCTGCCAATTTTTGGATTGGGTTGTTTGTTTTTTTGATATTGAGCTGCATGAGCTGCTTGTAAATTTTGGAGATTAATCCTTTGTCAGTTGCTTCATTTGCAAATATTTTCTCCCATTCTGAGGGTTGTCTTTTCGTCTTATTAATGGTTTCCTTTGCTGTGCAAAAGTTTTTAAGTTTCATTAGGTCCCATTTGTTTATTTTTGTTTTTATTTCCATTTTTCTAGGAGGCGGGTCAAAAAGGATCTTACTGTGATTTATGTCATACAGTGTTCTATCTATGTTTTCCTCTAAGAGTTTTATAGTGCCTGGCCGTACATTTAGGTCTTTAATCCATTTTGAGTTTATTTTCGTGTATGGTGTTAGGGAGTGTTCTAATTTCATTCTTTTACATGTAGCTGTCCAGTTTTCCCAGCACCACTTATTGAAGAGGCTGTCTTTTTTCCATTGTATGTTCTTGCCTCCTTTATCAAAGGTAAGGTGACTGTATGTGCGTGGGCTTATCTCTGGACTTTCTATCCTGTTCCATTGATCTATATTTCTGTTTTTGTGCCAGTACCATACTGTCTTGATTACTGTAGCTTTGTAGTAGAGTCTGAAGTCTGGGAGCCTGATTCCTCCAGCTCTGTTTTTCTTTCTCAAGATTACTTTGGCTATTCGGGGTCTTTTGTGTTTCCACACAAA
Organism: Balaenoptera musculus; assembly: GCF_009873245.2. Classification (NCBI taxonomy): domain Eukaryota; kingdom Metazoa; phylum Chordata; class Mammalia; order Artiodactyla; family Balaenopteridae; genus Balaenoptera; species Balaenoptera musculus. The sequence goes on along the minus strand of NC_045796.1, from coordinate 65,972,829 downwards.
TTGTGAAATGTTTTGTTCTAGTTCTGTGAAAAATGCCATTGGTAGTTTGATAGGGATTGCACTGAATCTGTAGATTGCTTTGGGTAGTATAGTCATTTTCACAATGTTGATTCTTCCAATCCAAGAACATGGTATATCTCTCCATCTGTTTGTATCATCTTTAATTTCTTTCATCAGTGTCTTATAGTTTTCTGCATACAGGTCTTTTGTCTCCTTAGGTAGGTTTATTCCTAGGGATTTTATTCTTTTCATTGCAATGGTAAATGGGGGTGTTTCCTTAATTTCTCTTTCAGATTTTTCATCATTAGTGTATAGGAATGCCAGAGATTTCTGTGCATTAATTTTGTATCCTGCTACTTTACCAAATTCATTGATTAGCTCTAGTAGTTTTCTGGTAGCATCTTTAGGATTCTCTATGTACAGTATCATGTCATCTGCAAACAGGGACAGTTTTACTTCTTCTTTTCTGAGTTGGATTCCTTTTATTTCCTTTTCTTCTCTGATTGCTGTGGATAAAACTTCCAAAACTATGTTGAATAACACTGGTGAGAGTGGACAACCTTGTCTTAGAGATCTTAGGTCTCGGAAGGTTGTGCTTTTCTAATAATTTGTCCATTTCTTCCAGATTGTCCATTTTATTGGCATATAGTTGCTTGTCGTAATCTCTCATGATCCTTTGTATTTCTGCAGTGTCAGTTGTTACTTCTCCTTTTTGATTTCTAATTCTGTTGATTTGAGTCTTGTCCTTTTTTTTTCTTGATGAGTCTGGCTAATTGTTTATCAATTTTGTTATCTTCTCAAAGAACCAGTTTTGCTATCATTTTCTTCCTTTCTTTTTCATTTATTTCTGATCTGATCTTTATGATTTCTTTCCTTCTGCCAACTTTGGGGGTTTTTTGTTCTTCTTTCTCTAATTGCTTTAGGTGTAAGGTTAGGTTGTTTATTTGAGCTGTTTCTTGTTTCTTGAGGTAGGATGCTATTGCTATAAACTTCCCTTTTAGAACTGCTTTTGCTGCATCCCATCGGTTTTGGGCCATCGTGTTTTCATTGTCATTTGTTTCTAGGTATCTTTTGATTTCTTCTTTGATTTCTTCAGTGATCTCTTGGTTATTCAGTAGTGTAATGTTTAGCCTCCATGTGTTTGTATTTTTTAAAGTTTTTTTCCTGTAATTGATATCTAGTCTCATAGTGTTGTGGTCGGAAAAGATACTTGATATGATTTCAATTTTCTTAAATTTACCAAGGCTTGATTTGTGACCCAAGATATGATCTATCCTGGAGAATGTTCCATGAGCACTTGAGAAGAAAGTGTATTTTGTTGTTTTGGGATGGAATGTCCTATAAATATCAATTAAGTCCATCTTGTTTAATGTGTCATTTAAAGCTTGTGTTTCCATATTTATTTTCCTTTTGGTTGATCTGTCCATTGCTGAAAGTGGGGTTTTTAAGTCCCCTACGATTTTTGTGTTACTGTCAATTTCCCCTTTTATGGCTGTTAGCATTTGCCTTATGTATTGAGGTGCTATGTTGGGTGCATAAATATTTACAATTGTTACATCTTCTTCTTGTATTGATCCCTTGATCATTATGTAGTGTCCATCTTTGTCTCTTGTAATAGTCTTTATTTTAAAGTCTATTTTGTCTGATGAGAAATGCTACCCCAGCTTTCTTTTGATTTCCATTTGCAAGGAATAACTATTTCCATCCCCTCCCTTTCAGTCTGTATGTGTCCCTAGGTCTGAAGTGGGTCTCTTGTAGACAGCATATATATGGGTCTTGTTTTTGTATCCATTCAGCCAGTCTATGCCTTTTGGTTGGAGCATTTAATCCATTTACATTTAAGGTAATTATCGGTATGTATGTTCCTATTACCATTTTCTTAATTGTTTTGTTTTTGTTATTTTAGGTCTTTTCTTTCTCTTGTGTTTCCTGCCTAGAGAAGTTCCTTTAGCATTTGTTGTAAAGCTGGTTTGGTGGTGCTGAATTCTCTTAGCCTTTGCTTGTCTGTAAAGGTTTTAATTTCTCTGTTGAATCTGAATGAGATCCTTGCTGGGAAGAGCCATCTTGGTTGTAGGTTTTCCCCTTTCATCAATTTAAATATGTCCTGCCACTCCCTTCTGGCTTGCAGAGTTTCTGCTTAAAGATCAGTTGTTAAGCTTATGGGGATTCCCTTGTATGTTATTTGTTGTTTTTCCCTTGTTGCTTTTAATATTTTTTCTTTGTATTTAATTTTTGATAGTTTGATTAATATGTATTTTGGCATGCTTCTCCTTGGTTTTATGCTGTATGGGACTCTCTGCACTTCCTGGATTTGATTATTTCTTTCCCATATTAGGGAAGTTTTCAACTATAATCTCTTCAAATATTTCCTCAGTCCCTTTTTTTTTCTCTTCTTCTTCTGGGACCCCTATAATTCGAATGTTGATGCATTTAATGTTGTCCCAGAGGTCTCTGAGACTGTCCTCAATTCTTTTCATTCTTTTTTCTTTATTCTGCTCTGTGGTAGTTATTTCCACTATTTTATATTCCAGGTCACTCATCCATTCTCCTGCCCCAATTATTCTGCTATTCATTTCTTCTAGAGAATTTTTAATTTCATTTATTGTTTTGTTCATCATTGTTTGCTTGCTCTTTAGTTCTAGGTCATTGTTAAACGTTTCTTGTATTTTCTCCATTCTATTTCCAATATTTTGGATCATCTTTACTATCATTACTCTGAATTGTTTTTCAGGTAGGCTGCCTATTTCCTCTTCATTTTTTTGGTCTGGTGGGTTTTTACCTTGCTACTTCATCTGCTGTGTGTTTCTCTGTCTTCTCATTTTGCTTAACTTACTGTGTTTGGGGTCTCCTTTTCACTGGCTGCAGGTTTGTAGTTCCCATTGTTTTTGGTGTCTGCTCCCAGTGGTAAGGTTGGTTCCGTGGGTTGTATAGGCTTCCTGGTGGAGGGGACTGGTGCCTGTGTTCTGGTGGATGAGGCTGGATCTTGTCTTTCTGGTGGGCAGGACCGCATCCGGTGGTGTGTTTTGGGATGTCTATGAACTTAGTATGATTTTAGGTATCCTCTTTGCTAATGCATGGGGTTGTACTCCTTTCTTGCTAGTTGTTTGGCATAGGGTGTCCAGCACTGGAGCTTGCTGGTCGTTGAGTGGAGCTGGGTCTTAGCATTGAGATGGAGCTCTCTGGGAGAGCTTTCGCCATTTGATATTATGTGGGGCCGGGAGGTCTCTGGTGGACCAATGTCCTGAACTCAGCTCTCCCACCTCAGAGGCTCAGGCCTGACGCCCGGCCGGAGCTTCAAGACCCTGTCAGCCACAAGGCTGTCCGGCCACCCAGGCCACTACTGCTCCAGATCCCCCGGGGGTGCCGTCGGGCTGCCGCTCACGGTACAGCACCTAGAGCCCCATGTTTGCAGAAAGACCAGTGCTGCCAGCACCAGCGCCACCGCCTGCAGAAGCCACTTCTCCTTCCACCTCATCGGGCTGGTCAGCCCCGCAGCACACTGATGGCCCAGCCGCACCGCCCCCAGTGCCACAGGTCCACCCGGCAGCGGCATTAGCTTAGCAATGAGAAGTGACCGCGGTGCCGGCCCCGTGCCAACTCCCTTACTGTCTCTTTATATGCAACACAGGTCCCTCTTCTTTGATTTCAGTTCTTCATGATTTTATGTATACTTGGTTCCTTTCCTGCATTTGAGGGGAGGTTTTGTTTTTCAGAAAAAAAAAAAAGAGGAGACACATTCCCCATTTTGCCTATGATCTCTTTTCTTCCTCATATTCCCCACCTCTAAATATTCATTTGTAATTTGTAAATATTTTTTAAGATTTTCCTAATTAACCTTTATCCATCATTCTTTGACTCATATTAAGGACTATTTTGAAGTTCTTCAAAAGTGGTTATTCAATTTTCCATACACCAATTATGATTAATCCATTTTTATGCTTCATGGATTACTAAAGATAATGACAGATAGATAAATAGAAGGAAAAAAGATGATAGATAGACAGAGAGACAGATAGATAGGACTAGAAGTATTGACTACTCCTTCCTTTACTGAAATAGGAGACTAAAAGAGAACAAGGGATATTGGGCAAAAATATACTGCTGTGCTTTACTAGCATGGTCATTTCAATATTCATACCTTGTAATTAAAGAATAAAAGAGCCCTTTTATTATTCAAACAGGTCTAATTAGAAACAGGAAAATAGATACTATTCTGTATTAACATAAACTAATGGGTTTATGGAAGTTGTTGTTTGCCAAATTCTAAGTAAGGTAATCTTATGTTCATTTTGCCCTGGGGCAGTAAGGATTTACATATGTCCTTTCACTCTCATAAATGACTTGCTTTGGATGATTAGTTCATGGTTACATTATTATAATGCATTTAGAACTACAAAAAAGCAAAGAAGCAAAATGACTAGCATCAGTTAAGACAAAGTGAAAAATAGACCTAAATGGGAGAGCCCATATATACATTGAATCAAGAGACCTGAAAGTAAAAAATCGGTCTTCATGCACTTTACTCTTGAGAATTTTGGATGTCCTCAGGAATTATAGACTGCCCTGGTTAAGTCTGTTGGGTGCTACCCAGACAGAGTGAACCAAACTTTGGAAATGTACTCATATAGTACAAAGGAAATCAAGAAAATGAGAACTTTACTTGTACTGAGGTTTCTTGCAGAGGAGTAAAATTTGCAAGGAGCAACTGAAGAAGTGAGGTGTGTTGGATGGGTGCTAAGTTTAGCAGTGAGTTTCAGCCCACAAAGATAATCCTTATTCCACTTAAGTGTTTTCTTTTTGAATGCTGAAAAATCTCCAAGTGTTGTACAGCTTCAAATGTTGCTCTTGTTTATAAAAATTATCACGGTTTGAATTTAAAAGAAATGTGTCTACATTGGATAGCCAATTCTGAGATCTAAAGGAGTGGGAACATTTTATCAAGGGAGATTGATTCTCTTCAGAAGCCGTCTTGTGGTAAGGGGCTTAGCAATGGAGGCAAAACTGAGGTAACAGGACTGAGTATTAGAGAAACCAGTTCTTAATGACATTATTTGAACCTAGCATCACACTATTCATGAATCTACTCAAGCACTGAAATCGTCCAGGTTTATAAGCCAATAGGTTTAAGTTTTCTCTCTCTCTCTCATCTATCTATCTATCTACCTATATATCTATCATCTATCTTTCTCTTAAAAGTTGTGTTTTCTATCACTTGAAACCAGAAAGACCCTGATTCACTGATTCAGACGGTCAGAAACAGGGTGCTAAATATAGCATTCTAATATGCGGATTTGAGTTATCTGGAGTCAGGCAGCCGTCAAAAAGGAACTCTCTAGCCTGGGCTGAATATTGACAACCCCTTTTTATGCTGTAGAAAACCGGTTAAACAGGTGCCTCTAGTTTTTCAGAAAATCAGACCTTGGTCATTTCAATGCTCCAGCATCAGGTGATTTTGTAGGACACGTTCAAATGTTGGAATGCACTGAGTACCTGTAATCATTTTCAATAACACTGTACGAGAAAAAACTGTCCTAAACTGAAACTGTCCCATTTCAAGTTGAGAGTAAAAATAATACAACTTTAGTAAGATAGCATCCCCCTTCTGCCTGTTTTGTAATCTGAGATGGTTGCAAATCCATTAATTTGTGTTTGAAGAGAACTCTTTATCCTAAACTAAAATTATTGTTAGCAGGGACTGGAGTTGGGGGGGCGGGGGGGCGGAGATCCCTAGCAGGAGGTAGGATCAGGTCCTGGAAGAAGCCTTATCCACTAGTTAGGATGTGGCCAACCCATATATCAGATTTAGTCCTGTTTGTGTACTGCCCACAACTAATAATGGCTTTTACATTTTTAAAGTGTAAAGTAAAACTAAGAATAAGAGAGAGAGGCCTTACGTGGCTAGGAAAGCCTTAAATATTTACTATCTGGCCCTTTATTTGAAAATTGTGCCAGTCTTGCCAGATCACTCTCAAGAACCTGCTGTTTGGCTTCTCTGCCAGATAAAGGCAACAATCATTCTTGCTGACAAGATGCAATTGGAATGTCTCCATGAGAAAAGAAAGAGATTAGTAGTTCTTTCCCACTACCGTCTATTTTTTTTTTCCCAAAACTGTCCTAGGAGAGAGGCTAAGATTGACATCATGTAAATGAGGGCTTTGGGATCGGTGGAGTACTGAGGCCAAGGCTGCTTTCTGAGAACTAAATATTTCTAGGAAGATTTCCATATTTAAGGCTCAACAAAGTCTTTGACTTTTCTTAATGACCTCTGAGGCTCAAAATATGAAAATTAATTGGAACCATCCTATTTTTTTAAAGAAGAGGTAGTATGAGAAAAACTTCATGATTGAACAATAATGGTAAAATGAAATATCTGACTTCTTGAATACATGGTAAAGTGAAATGGCCTCTAAAGGAATGCAGGTCCCTAAAAAGACATTCTGCTAAATGCCCATTTCCAATGTGGCCATGGAACATGATAAAGAGAGATTCTGTCAGAAATGATACCTAGGACTTGCATAAACTGGCTGGTCACGGAACTAATTCCACTGCCAGAAGAATGATCCTCTTATTTCTGTCCAGCATGCCAGGATACGTGCTGTGCTCTGGTGACTACCATGTTGTTTCCTATGCCACCGCTCCCCGTCCCCATTTCAAATGGAGTTGACTTTATCACGTTTAGTTCTTCTCTTTCTACAATGTATGTTGGGTGTTTTGGGGTGCCTGTAAAGACTACATGACATGTTGAAATCTCTGGCATTTGGAGTTATACATAGGAATGGAATGAGACTCCTAGTTGTCTAGATTAGGAGTTAGCAAATGCTTTTAGAGATGTGATCATTTTTAGGTGTATTTATGGGAAGTGTGTGTATGTGTATTTCTGTAGATATGTACCTTGAATATGTGTGTATGTTTGCGTGTATGAGAGAGACAATAAAAATAGTGGACTTTATGAATAACTTCTGTTTGTTCCCACATCATCCAGGCTTCTCTTTCTCGTTGCTTTAAGTAGGTTTCTCTTTGAGGATCAATTCTATTCCTATTCTTATCCTATATGTTCCTGATGGAGTTGACCTTATCCCTGGTTACTCAGAACTAAACCACCAGAGTATTTCATATATTGATTGGATAAGGATAAGCATATTATTCATGTGCTTCTTTACCAATGAAATTAAACAAGACTTTTGCTGGAAGTCCTGGAAAAGAGAGTTTCACTCTTTCTTCACCAAATTTCAACCTAAAAGAGCAATAATTGGGAGACTGGGATTGACATATATACACTACTATATATAAAATAGATAACTAATGAGAACCTACTGTATAGTACAGGGAACTCTGCGCAATGCTCGGTGGTGACCTAAATTTGAAGAGAATCTAAAAAACAGTAGATATATGTATATGTATAACTGATACACTTTGCTGTACAGCAGAAACTAACACAACATTGTAAAGCAACTGTACTCCAACAAAAATTAATTTAAAAAAAGAACAATAGCAACAAGAGCTATATAATTCTTCTTGTGACTGCCTGAGACCTAAGAAGGGTACTGAAACTGAGTAAGTGGAAGAAAGAGAGAGACAGAGAGAGACAGACAGACAGACAGACAGACAAACTAGTTTCCAGGGACAACAGTTAAGTCCGGGATCAAGTCAAACTACTTGGGTTCTTCAACCACTTGAGCAAATAAATCCATTTCAATCTTAAAAGCCAGTTTCCATTGTAGTTTTGTCACATGCAGCATATTCACTCTCTGATGAATAAAGTGAAGTTTTTTTTCATTCAGAGTGTATAAAAGTAAACAGTTAACTAACTAAATGAATAAATAAACCCAACAAGTCAGTGCTCCTCCCCTTACAGAATCCAATCTAATTTGTACTCCACATTAACTAGGACACTCAAATTCTTACTTTTCCACTGTTGTAAACTCTGTGAGTTATTTCCAATTTTCCAACTGACCTGCTTACATCAGGCACAGTCTTTATCAGAATAAGTTACACACAGTAAGTACTAAGGAGCTCTTACATCCAAAACGATGTTTGAAATCTGGTCTAAAGCCAAGAATTCTGGTCTGAAGAAGTTGAAGCTTTCCCAATAGTTGTCAAATTGTTTTGAAAAGAGATATTCAGAGCAGTCAATAATAAAGCAGAATTGTCCCACTGAATGACTGTTTACAACTATCATGCAACCAAAGCCTTGTAAAAATAAACAAACAACCAAACAAAATCTTGTGATTATGTGGCCTTTCAGAAACACCCAGAGACTGGATATGGGGTTGTGGAAATTGGGAGGATGACCCTGAGAAAATTTTCTGTGCCATGTATATGGTGAGATTTCTGTGACAGTTTTATCATGTGTGACAGCATTTCAAATCATCATTTGCATGGTTTTTCATCAGCCAGTGTATACATAGGAGTAAACATGCACTGATATGTGGCTTTGTCCGCCACTGTCAAGGGTCTCCTTTCTATATTTTTAATCTATACCACCTACAGTTTTACTTACCCAATTGTTATTTTTCTAATCTGTATATACCTAGGTAGTAAGGGGAAATTTTGCTCAATAAAGATAGTCACCAGGACTTGAAAACTCTATTACCCTTTGCTCTTAAGAAGTTTAGGGGTAGCCTTAAGATCAAGTTCTATCCAAATTAAGTAAGGGGCCAACTTGATGGTATGATATGCATATACATTATGAAATGATCACACACAATTAAGCAACTAACATATAATCAACCCACATAGTTACATTTTTTTCTTTCTTTTTTTTTTCTTTCCTTTGTGGTAAAAACATTTGAGATCTACCCTCTGAGCAAGTTCCAAGTATTTCAATTATTTCTGTCACAGAGTGTCAAAACACCTTGGGATTTCCTGAGAAGTAGGAGTGTCTCTGTTACGGTAATGGGGTGACTCATGGTGGGCTCTCTAGATAGCTCAGGAGGACTGTTCACCAGAAAGTCCAACCACATGATCAGAAAGTTGGTCCAGCCCAACTTCTGGAGAAGAGAAGGAGGCTAGAAATTGAATTCAATCATGTAGTCAATGCAGTTAATAAATCATGCTTAAGTAATGACCTCAATAAAAACTCTGGACACCAAGGTCCAGTGGTGCTTTATGGTCATGGAATGCAATCATGTGCCAGGAGGGTGATATGCCCAGATTATACCACAGGAGAGCATAAAAGCTTCATGTCCACCTCTTCTGCCAGACCTTGCCCTATGCATCTCTTCAATTTGGCTGTTCCTGAGTTGTATTCTTTACAATAAAAATGTAATAATAAACATAGCACTTTCTTGAATTCTATGAGTTGCAGTTGTTCTAGTGAAATATTGAATCTGAGAGATCCCTGGGCTGGTCAGTCAGAAGTACAAATAGCCCCAAGACAAGCTGGTGTCTGAAGTGAGGGCAGTCTTGTGAAAGACTGAGTTCCTTAATTTGTGACTTGTTGTGATGCTAACGCTAGGTGGTTAGCATCAGAACTGTATTGTAATCTACCTTTGCTGGGGTAGAAATGGAGCATTTTGAAATTTCCAGCTTCCTGGTCAGACGTGTGAATTTGGTTGGGGTCACCAACACTTGTGACTAGTGTCTGTAGTGTGAGTAATCTTATTAAGGTCTTGGCCCTTAACTTGTATCATCTGAGCTATCTCCAGGTAGTTCATGTCAGAATTGGATTGAACTGTAGGACACCAATGGGAGTCAGAGAATTGTGTAGGAGCATTGTATGATGTTAACTGTGGACTTATTGTGGATGCCATTTATCAGGTCAAGAAAGGTTCCTTCTATTCTAGTTTGTTAGTGTTTTATCTTGAAAGGATGTTGGAGTTTTTAAATGTGTTTGCTACATCTATTGAGATGGTCATGTGGCTTTTGTCCTTTATGCTACTGATACAGTGTGGTGCAACTCTGAGATAAAGGTTATGGTATATAATCCTTTCTATATGTTGCTGGATTCAGTTTGCTAGTATTTTACATATATTTTCATAAGACATAGTGGTCTATAGTTTTTCGTGTGATATCAGTGTTTGTATGGGGTATCAGAGTAACACTGGCCTCATAGAATGATTTGGAAAGTGTTCTCTTCTATTTTTTGGAAGAGCTTTTTAAGAATTAGTAATCATTCTTCTTTCAGTTTTGATAGAATTCATTACTGAAACCATCTGGGCCTTAGATTTATTTTGCAGAAAAATTTTAAATCACTAATTGGGCTGGGTTGAATAGTGTACTCTCAAAATTCATGTCCACCCACTCACAATCTGACCTTATTTGAAAATAAAGTCTTTGCAGATGTAATTAGTTAAGATGAGTCCATACTGGATTAATATGGGGCCTAAATCAAATATAACTGGAATACTTATAAGAAAAGGAAAGAACACAAAGAAAAACAGACACACACAGGGAAGGCTGTGTAAATGCAGCTACAAGCCAAGAAATCAATGATCGCCAGCGGCAACACAGACTAGAAGGAAACAAGGAAGATTTATTCCCTAGAGCATTCAGAGGAAGCATGGATATGCTGACACCTTTATTTCAAACTTCTGGCCTCCCAAACCATGAGAGAATAAATTTATGATGTTTTCAGCCACCTAATTTGTGGTAATTTGTTTCAGCAGCTCTAGAAAATTAATACTCTGACTAAGTCCTTTATTTGCTATAGATCTATTCAAATTTTCAAAAAAAAAATCACATTTTCTATTTTGGGGAAATCAGTTTCAGTAGATGATGTCTTTCTAGGATTTGTATATTTCATCTAAGTTGCCTAACTTGTTGACATACAATTATCCATAGTGTTTATTTATGCTTTTTATTTCTGTAAGATTGGTAGTAATCTCCATTCTTTAATTCTAGATTTTAGCAATTTAAGCCTTCCTATATTTTTCCTTGGTTAGTCTAGATAGAGCCTTGTCAATTTTGTTAATTTTTTTCAAAGAACCAACTTTTGTTTTCAGTTATAGTCTTTATTGTTTTTCTATTCACTATTTCACTAATATCTGTTCTAATCTATTATTTCCTTTCTTTATGGATTTAGGGTTGATTTTCTCCTTTCTACAGTGCCTTAAGGTGGAAAGTTATTAATTGATTTGAGATATTTCTACATATTAAAAGTATTTTAATGTGGCATTTACAGGTATATATTTCCTTGTAAGCCTTGCCTTAAATCCCAGAATATATCCCAGAAATTCTGGTATGTTGTGCTTACTTCAAAATATTATCTGATTTCTCTTTTGAGTTCTTCTTTGACTTATTGGTTACTTAAGAGTATTTTGTTTAATTTCTATGTATTTGTGAATTTCCCAAATTTCCCTAAGGTATTATATTCTAATTTCATTCCATTGTGGTCACAGAACATACTTTGTATTATTTTACTACTTTTTAATTTATTATGGTTTATTTAATGACCTATATTGAAATTTCATGATGATTACTGTGATGATTACTGTATATAATTTTATGTATTTTAAAGAAGCTGAGAGAATAAAAGAACAAGTAAACTTAGAGAGTTTGTTATACTAACCTTCTTATTTAACTTCTCTAGTTCTTTTTATTTCAAACTGTGGATTCACATGGATTCAAGTTATCATCTCGTGTCATACCCTCACTCCGGTACAGCTCTATTCCCACTGATCTCTTTCATGCTGTTATAGGCAATATATTAAATTTTTCTACATTACAGAAAATCTATGATACAAACCTAACAGTAAAGTTGTGTACATGATGCTTTACACAATTATTTTTTAAATCACTTAAGAAAAGAAAGGAGAATGTAATTATACTGTCCTTTATCATTCCCTACATAATTACATTTACCAGCACTCTATTTTTTCACAGGGATTCAATTTACTCTTTTACATCACTGGCTTCCATTCTGAAGCAATTCCTTTATTATACCTTATTTTCTCCTACTATTTGTTCTTTTATTGAAATATAGTTGATTTACAATATCATATTTATTTCAGGTATACAGCAGAGTGATTCCGTATTTGTACAGATGATTATACTTCATTAAAAGTTATTACAAGATAATGGCTATAATTCCTTGTGCTGTACAATATATCCTTGTTGCTTATCTGTTTTCCTTTGTTATATCTTGTAAGGAGACTTTGCTAGCAACAAAGTTTTTCGGTTTTGCTCATCTTGGAATTACTTTATTTCACCTTCATTATTGAAGGATAGTTTGCTAGATATGATTCTTTATTGACAATTTTTTTTCTTTTAGCACTTTAAATATGACCTCTCACTGTCTTCTGCCTTCCACTATCTCTGATTAGAAGTAAGCAATTAATATTAGAGACATTTTTTTGGTAATTGGGTCCTTTTTATCTCGTATCTTTCAAAATTTTTTTCTTTTCTTTTGTCTTTTAACATTTCAACTGTTGAAGTATCCGAGTATGGATCTCTGTGTTTATCCTAGTTGGAGTTTGTAGTTCTTCATGGATGTGTAATGTTTTTCATTATATTTTGGGAAGTTTTCAGCCATTATTTCTTCCAATACTTTTCCTGCTCCTTTTCCTCTCTCCTCTCTTTCTGGTACTCCTATACATACATGTTAGTGGACTTAATGATATCCCACATTTTTTTGAGGTTATTTCCCTCTTTCTTCATTCTTTCTTCTCTCTGTTCTTCATATTGCATATTTATCTATCTGTCTTCCAATTCACTGATTTTTTTTCTGCCAGATAAACTCTACTGCTGAGACCTGTTAGTGATTTTTTTCATTTCTGCTATTGTATTTTTCAACTCTAGAATTTCCATTTAGTTTCTAAAATAATTTTCTTCTTTACTGATTTCTCTATTTGATGAGCCATTGTCATTATACCTCCTTTTACTTCCTTAAACATATTTACAACAGTTCTTTGAACATGTTTACAATATGTTCTTGACACCTTCGTCTGCTATTTCTGACCTCGGGCCTTCTCAAAGGCAATTTCTGCTGCCTGCCTTTTTTCCTGTATATGAGTCAGACTTCTCTGTTCTTTTTCAGGTCTCTCTCTCTCTTTTTGGTAGAAAACTAGTCATTTAAGAAACTATGTTGTTGCAACTCTGGATACCCACACAGAATTTGATATTTATTTGTTTAGTGACTTAGCGGGACTATTTCAGTGAAGTCTATTCCCCTGCAATGTGAAGGCTGATGGCCCTCCTTAGGGTGTGCAGCTGGGCTGTGCACACAGTCACTCTGACTCCCTTACCCCTTGCTACCAGGGAGCTAGTGATGTTAGCCGGCCTCTTTTTGATGCCCTTTCTCTTACCTCTCTATTACGATTCAAGCTAGCCTCTACTGGGATTGCATCCAGCAGCTAGTCTCCACTAATTGTTAGCTCATTGTTCTATTGTTTTTGACACGTCCTTGGGACGTAAATTGTTCCACAATTTGATCCAATTGAATTCAAGCTCAGTTGCAGGGGTAGTCTTCTAGGCATTTCTCAACACTAGGATAGCTCTTCTTAGCTGTCTCTTTCCCTAGTTCTCCCTGTGAAACTTTTACCTTGTTTAGTGTTTTCATTTGTCACTGTTGTGGAGCAACCAGCGTCCTGTTAAAAAAATCTCCAAGAAAAAAGACAGCGTTGCTTGTGTGGGTACAGAAATAGTCACTTCAACATCTACCACCCTTACATGGCAAACCACTCTCACCTCCCCACACCTAGGGATTATGCAGATTCCTAAGGATTGTTTAGAGCATACATACTTTGATTTCTTCTACCTTCTTTATAAAAGTATTGGTATTGACATTATGATATCTCTGGTCTATTTATGTGATTTTTATAATGAAAGGAATAAGTTACAAAAAATCTGGAGGATAGTTATATCTTGCCAAATGTTATACACATTTTCTTTTTCTAAACATTTTAAAAAACATTTAGCTTCTACACACTACAAAATCATTGGTATAACAGAATATAATTAAATGTAGTTTCCATAACTGCTGAAGTATGAAAATGAATTACATATTTTGTTCGTAAAGTTTAAGGAAAAAACCTTCTCCCTCTCTTTATGTGTGTATGTGTGTGTGTGTGTGTGTGTATTCACACTGTATTGCCTTTATATGTGTTTATACATATTTATTTATTAATTTATTTATACATTTTTGGAGGGGTTATTAGATAAGGAAGTGAACATTTCTCACTAAAGTGTATTGAGAAGTTTTCTTAAGTTTTAAAACGTCATGCTTATTATAATCCCTTTAATTTTATATTACTAAATTTTTTTTTTTAATTTTAGCTATTCTCCTAATTTTCCATGGACCACCTTGTCTCTTTTCCTTTATTCTGCTAATGTTACCTCCTTCTATGAGAACATAGAGGCTGCCAGGCTTGAATTTACCTTATATCTCATCTGTCTACAGTGTAACATCCATATTTTCCATACCTTTTGCTTTCCTTTGAACAATCTTAAAGGTAGTTTTGTCTCTATTATTTCTTTTGGTTATTTTTTTTTTTTGTTCTCTGCTCACTGCACAATTAAATTTCCTTCATAATATCAATTTTGTCCCCCTAACTTGACCTTTATACTCTGCCTAAAAATATCTTCAAGACTTCTCCATTCTAAATATAACATCAATTTCCCCAAAGTCACCAGGCTGATCAGTCATATTCCTTTTTAATGTCCAATCATAAGAGCCTAAACCTCTTTATCATTGTTCTGTAAGTTTAGTGAATTATCAGAATCTTCCCTGGGCTGTTCTACAAACCTGCCCTGGCTCACATTTGCACCCTTAGCTCGTCCTCCTCTGCCATGTGTCATCACCGCCATCTTGAATTCGGTTTCTCTCAGGCTGCAGTTTGTGCTCCCCTAAATGTCTTTGGCTCAAGTGTAAGCATAGATTCTTTTCTTCATTTTACATACTGAAAGAAAAACCTAGGCTATGCAAGGTAGTTAACAAAACCTACCTGAAATATAAAAGATTTTAAAACTGTAATAATGCTACAGATATATTTACAATTATTCAGTAGAAGTGCTTGGATTCTGTGTCATCTGATGGTCACCTTTTTTATTCCCTAGTGCCTAATCTCTAAAAATGGTTCGAGTACTTAGGCAGTGGAGTCCCACAGGTTTAAGGCTTAAGTTGTTAGTATCTGGCAGGAAAACATCTAAGTCAGCAAAGCCAGACAGGTGAACAGAACTAAGAGCTGAGCTAGAGCCAAGTCCAAAAAGGAAAGAGGATAATCCAAGGATTCTATAAACTAAAGGGACTAGAAGGTGATATCAAAACTAACATGAACATTAGGACTCCGAGATAAAGTTTGTTGAAAGCACCACCTGATAGTGACTGACTTTAGTCAGAAGAGAAAATGAAGTAAGTTGATGCAAGAAATTGTCTCCAGCTTATGTTAAGTGTCAGCAAGGACATTTATGTAAGTAGACTGTACCACAATTCATTGTAGACCTTTCATTAAAAAACTAATTGCTTACCACATTGTAAGTGTTGTGCTAAGCACCTGATACAATTGTGAAAAAGGCAGACCTAATTATTCAATAAATATTTACTGGGTACCTACTATGTGCCAGAGATAAATGATGAATAAATTATAGCCAGTGACCTTGAGGAGCTTATACTCCATTTAAGAAGACAGAGTTGTAAACAGCTCATTTCAATACAAAATGACCAGGCACACAAACTGAAAAAAACAGCAAAAACAAACATCTAAGAACAACATTTTTAGGCACATAGAGAAACCATCGGCATGTGTTATTTCTTTTCAAGACTGCCACAAGAAGAAAAGACTAAATAGGCCAATACAAATATGTTCTTCCATGGGGGCATTTTACATGAAAGGAAATGGTTAGCTCATCATTGTTAGACTGGATATGAAAAAAAGTGTCTAATGATTCTTAGAACCCCTCATTCTGGTCCTCTATGCAATTGGTTAAGTGGGGACCTAACTTCTAAACATAAGGCTGTGCAAAGAATGTCACTGGCCATCAAAATAAATGACTCCAAATAACTGCTTACAGAGACAGGCAGGCATACAGAAAACTGCCGAAGCAATTATACAATTAGCTAAAGATAATTGCAAAAACAGACATAAATACATATACAAGCAAAACCCTGCAGACAAAACACAAAATAATTTCCTGCAGCCAAAACATTTCTGAATATAATTATGCAACTTCCTGGCCTCTTTAAGGACTTGGTCATTTCTCACTAACAATATAACAATATAATCCCAACCATGGGATTCTTCAAAACAATCACGGAATTTCTCAAATATAAAACACCGGCCAGATATAATTAGTTATATGATTTCTCAAAGATCCAGGAATCTTTCAGACATAAAACACGGACAAGAAACCTATTGTTTTCAGCACCTGGCTCCCCTACAGAAGACGCCCCCCCCCCCAATATTAAATCATTTCTGTAGGTATTTACTCCAAATTCTTAACTTGGATTGGTCTCAAATTCAATGGGACAAACATCTTTAAAATGGCCATAAAACTTTGATTAACAAGGGCTCTGGAAATGAGCCAAGTTTGCCGAGGGTTAGCAAACCCTCACTAGCTGATCTCAATATCTGAAAAGTTGGAGAAACACAAAATAATCTCAGGGGTAAATCTGTTTCGATTTTTTTTCATTCGGGCATAGCTTGAATGTGTCCTCATGAAGCACGTGAATATTTATGAGACGTTCACGACGGTTTTAAAACAATTTCTTTGACAAATTAATTATCTGGACCTGTCAGAGTTTTGTTCCAGCCTGCTGCAAGAGGAGAGCCCTGTGCAGTCCTGTTTCAAAATTTCTTCTTGCAAAGGAAATTTTATAAGAAAAGAAGACAATTAGATAATGACAGGTTAAAGATAAGACAAAAAATAATGTAGAAAATCACTGTCAGTTGAAAGTCAATTGGACAGGTGAGTCATTAACTTATTAGGTCAAAATATCATTTACCTCCATCAGAAAATCAAATGTTTTAACAGAAATGCTAAGCTTTTCCAAGAAAGAAATTTGCAGAGTAGATTCTGTTGAAAAGTTATATGAGAAATGAAGTTTCATGTAATTTTTCAAGGTGATAAGTATACAAGTCTTTCCTTTATTGCCTATGTATTGAATCTACAATGTGTGTCAGGTTCTGGTGCTAGGAAATGAGGATCCAGGAGGAAACCAGACAAAGGAAAATTGATGGAGGTACAAGTTGGGGAAGAGGGTGTCACATAAAGCATTTGAGAAGGTCACACTTAAGCTAAATCCTAGTGGGACAAACTTTTAAAAAAAAATTCAGGGAAGGAAAATCCGCCAGTCAATGGAAAAATGTGACAAAAACCCCCCTGAGATAAAAACAAATGTGGTGGGATGTGAGAACCAGAAGAAGGCCAGTCTGACTAGAGGACAGAGACCTTGGCTAGCTGTAAAAATCAATCACCAGGGTCCAGATGACCCAGTGTTGCCAGCCTGGCCAGGAGATTGACTTTTTCCAAAAGCAATAGGAAGCCATGGAAAGCAACAGAGTTTTCAGCCAGAGCATGGAATAATTTGATTTTGTTTTTTAATTGACTTATTGATCGTGACACTTTATTTTTTCTTTGATCTCCTCCTCAGTCATACTCTGATAACTCCTTGTTTTCTGTCCTCTGGAAAAAAACAAACCAAACCAAACAAAAAACTCTTGAGCAAGGAGTTTAGATATTAAAAGCTTTTCAGAAATTAAAAGCCTAGGTCAGTTTCAATCTTGGTTCTCAAACTTGTTTTAACTCCCCTCCCTTGACTTATGACTGAGCTGGAGCTTACTCCTGGAATGCACAGTGAGTTGGGGGTGAGGGAAGCTGGTTTCAACTTCAGCCTTTTCTTTTCATAACCTACTTTCCTTCACTCATCAGTTTTCGCTGCTTCTTTAGCCAATGCTGATTGGCTCTCAATGCCTTCTCCACGGCAGGACAACAAATGCTAACCTTTTCAGGGGTGTTGTAAATTCTTCAAAGGGCTCTGCAAAGTCTGTCCACTGCAGTGTCCAGACACATGAGGAATCCACTTCCTGCTGGAGTCTTTCATCCGACTCCTCAAACTCCCAAACTCACTGGTCTTCCCTAAAGCCCCTTAAGCTGGACAAGCATCCTGGGTGAGATACCAGTCAACACGTCTCTATGATGCTGCAACATACTCCTTCCTTCCTCCATACAAGGGAAAAGTCACTGCAATTCTTGTCAGGCCAACAAGTCTTAACTTGAAAGACTTGGTGAAGGGAGGCTGGTGGAGGAACTGATTTTGGTAGAGCCAGTTCTGGCAGTGCTTCATTAGCCCCTGGCTAAATAAGCTCAACTGTCGGGCACTCTTTGGGGATTTTAGTGCCTGTTTTTTGTTTGGCTGTTTGTTAGTTTGTGGGCTTTGGCTCCGGGCCATTATGCTTTTCCTAAGGCAGCAGTAAATGTCCGTATTAAATATCCAGTCACAATTGCAAAGTTCATTTTGTTTGCTGCATGGAGAATGGCTTTAAAGAATATAAGAGTGGGAACACAGAGTGGACAGTGCACAAATCCGGAGGAGCATGATGGCAACAGTGACCTGGACAGAAATAGCCAATCAGTCAATAATTATTAATGAGCATCTATTGTATGTCAGGTTTTGTTTTGTTTTTAAGCACTTACAAACTTGAAAATGAACAACACAGATAGAAGCCTTGCTCTTCAGGAGTCTGCATTCTAGTGGGAGAAATGGACAAAGTAAAATGATAATAATAATAATATAATAATATCACTTTTAATAAAGATAACTGCTATAAAACATGATAGTGAATTGGAAAAAAAGTGGATAGATTTGAGATTTATCATGGACACCTACTTTTTGGATTTGGTGGTATATAGGCTTGGCTGGTGATGTTCAAAGATAAATCCGAGATGTGAGACCTGATCATGCCCATGGTGTGAATGGTCATGCCATTAACTGAGAAGGGGAAGACAGCAGTGAACAACAGGCTTTAGGGGAAATTAAAAATTAAGCTTGGGATATATTAAGCATGAGATCTGTGAGACATCCAAATGAAGATGTCCATGAGGAATTTAGAATAAAAATTCTATAACTCAGAGGACAGTCTTCATCCTACAGATGGTATTTAATGCTGTGAAAATAGATGTGATCACACAGAGCCAGACTGGAGAGAAAGAAGAGAATTTTAATGTTAATGGGACAGCACAGAGTTCTCATGGAAGTTCCTTAATAAGACACCAGGGACAGAGATATCTTCCCCTTCTCCCTAAAGATCACGTTTGACTTTTATTCTTTCTTCAGGTTCACTTTGGATGCCGTTTCCTTCAGAGAGATTTTTCTCAATACTAATCTTGGGGAAAGCAGAATAAGGAGAATAATACCGGTTGGGAGTCTAGAAGTTGAGCTGGGGAAGAGAAAGTGGTGGAGCTAGCCTGTGGCCATGGAGCTTTGAGCAGAGTGGGAAGTTAAATGATTCAGTGGTAGGGCTAGCTCAGCAACCACAGAGATGAGCCAAATTTTAAATCTGTTGGGCTAAGAAGAGATATAAAAATATTAAGTTCATAGTGAGTGGATTTACAAGTAAGGACAAACAAAACAAAAAATAATTCTAAGAGGCAATAAGAGCTGGAACTGAAAAAAATGTCCTGAGACACATACATAAAGCTGTTCTTTCCCCATTATGAGGAGCCATAGTGAAAGGTCTAAGCGTAGGGAGTTTGATGTTGAGAGGACTGAATCAGTTAGGCAAACAGAAAGAAGAGCATGTTCAAAGGCACTGGGATTGAAATTAGATGGTGTTTTTGGTCCCCTTATCTCATGCCTTTTCCTAGTTGGGTTGTTTCTGGACATACCTCCACCATCTTTATACCTATAAACCAAACTTACCTTTGGTTCTCTTACTTGGAGAACCAAGAGCCCAAAAAGAAGTGGGAATAAAAATAAACAGTAAGATGTGAGTGGCATCAGATAAGAACCTGAACCCAGGGAATGCAACTATGTACAAAGGAAATGTGAGTGATGGCAGGAGGAGTCCAAGAATCCCTAGATTTCAAGTATATACTACTGGGATGCCTTTGACTGTATGAAGAAAGTCAAAATGGGTTACTATTTGGGAGCGAAGAAGGAGTGTAAAACTGTTAGCTGCTTCGGGACCAAAAAGAAAACACGCCAAGATCTGACCAAAACTTCAAAAGTCTTCTATTTAAAAATGTCTCTTGAGGAGAGAAATATTTATGCAGAACACTCTCATTTTTTATGGCTTCAGAAATGCATGGCTGCGTAGAGTTGAACTGTGCCTAATCAGACATTGCCTAGGCTGGCAAAAGAGCAAATGTGCCCTGATATGATCGACTGCTTGTTGAGCGTCTGTTACACTGCTCTGGATGAGTGAATTGAATCAATTATTGCCATTACATCATCAAATACTTAGAGCACATGTCTTATCCAGCACAACTGGGATCACTGGTTGGTCAGTTAAGCAAATAAGTTGGTTAAAGCAGGGAATTTTTAAAAGAAAATATGATACAGTCTTAAAGCATTTTTTAGTTCTCTTGTCCACATCTAATTCAATATCATTTTTTGTTTTGTTTTGTTTTAGTCACTTGGCTTTGAGTTTTCTCCAAATCATTCACATTAATAGAAATAGCCTCTCTTTTCATACGTATATCTCATCAGTGTATTTATTTACATAGTTTATTTATGTATTGGTTATTTATTTACCTAATTACAATAGTAAGTACATCTGGGATAAGCATCTTTTTAGATGCAACTTAATGGCTAGGAGAAATGTGTAGCTATACTAATGAGCTGCCTGCTAACTGCCTTGTTGGCATCGGTTAGTATGTTTTAAATTAGGAAATGAGGGATTTGATTATCTGACAGGTTTGAATGGAATTTGAATGAGAGAGATTCTATCGTATTTACATAGCCTACAATATGTTCTAGTACATGGTAACATTTGTAAATAATATAATTGTAGCTCCTGAGTATCCTTTTTCCTTATTCCAAACACACATCAACACTAGTACTACAGTCACTGAGGGTCCAAAAGGGCTAGACAATACCATGAAGGAATAAGAAGAAGGAAGGCAACTGAAGAGACAAAAATCTGCTAGAACACAAAAAATGGTTTGGAAAAGTGCAAATGGCAAATTGCGTTCAAGAAGAGTAGGAAAAAATGGAGTGGCCAGTTTCCTGTTCTACCCACTTCCAGAATTCCTCAATTTGATTTTCCTTTATCCTGTATCTCTTCCTAGTACTGAACCTTAAAGTTCTCAGAACTAGAAAACATTGACCAATAGATCAAATATTCTTATTTATTTTCCTGGGATCTAGATTGTTAGAACCACAGCCATACTCACGATATAAATATTCTCATTGGTGCTCATTTCGTTCAATCAACATTTATCTTCCACTTCCTGCCTACTGGGCAATAAGATAATCACAATAAAATGAGTCTAAAAAGAAAATATAAGAGAAATAAATTCTTGCAGAGAGCTGCTTCTCCCTTCCTGCTCCAACCCAAGTACAACTGTCACAAGTGGCATCTGTCATCTCAGATATTTGTTTTCCTATGAGCCTGCCCAGACTCCAAGTGTAGTGCCGACTGATTACTTGCATACCTGAGCTATCTGGATTTGGAAGTTGGTAAATTTCTCTGTAAAAATGTGTCAACGTCAATATAAGAAAAAAAAAACCACATTTTAAGGTAGAGTTAAAAAATGCTTTGGCAAATAAATCATGGATGGGAGCAGTAAATATGAGCTTTCGATATAAACATGATCTTAATCATTTTTTTCTCAGATTTCTGCCCTTGCTGTATTATAGTCCGAATTCTCAAGGTGGGTTTTAGCCTGCCCTGCACGGTATAGGTCTAGCCACAGAACTTTTTATGTACGTATGTGTGCATTTATTCATTTATTTTTACCCTGACTCACCTAAAAGACCTTAAAGATATGTCTGATTCAAACAATAATAAATTGTTAGGGAGTCAAAGTCAAAAAGAAATAAATACTAGAAAAAGAAACTTAAAGACAATACATAGAAACAGAGATTATATGTTTCTTTAGAGTTGTTAAATGTTGTTTTGAAATTTACCTTTAAGCATCTCTGTACTAAAATCAGTGAAGAACACACAATCAGCTTCAAGGTTGATAATCTCTATAATACATAAGAAAAATATAGACGTAATTTTGGCAAAATCCACCCTCCCCCCCTCCAAAAGGAAGAATGAGAAAGACATTTTAAGAAATGTTTTTCAAACTGTGATATTGGGAAGGACTCAAGGGATACAAAATTAAAGATCAATGTCGGATCCATCCCAGGTACAAAGGGAATGATGGGCGGAGGGAAAGGCAAGGACTGATATTGAGCACATTTAGAGATTAGTGATATTATCCACATCTTTTTAAGTCATGAAAAAAAGGTTGAAACACTTCTGGATCTATGTGGCCATTAAGTTAGAGTAGCATAAACTGTCTGACTTTAAAGTCTATGTTTTTCTCAATACAACATGTTTTCTCTTCATGGAAGGAGATGATTAAAAAAGGCAAAGACACCAACTTTTCAAAGTTCTCTTATCTAATGAATTATTTATAACTCTTCTTTTTCTAATATGATGGAACTCTCTTCCCTCTAATGCTTTCACTAAGATGTTGCTTTTGCTTAAGAAATTGGTTTTGTAATTAAAAATTAAAATAAGCAGAAAAACATGAAAAATCATTATATTAAAGGCTATTTTCTCAATTGAAATTTACTGCCCTTTTGGATGTTGTTCCATGTTTTAATGCTCTGAATTTTAAACCAAAGTTCAGTCTTTGGTAGTGGGATTTATAAACTGTCAAATACTTCTAAGGGGAAAAAATGCATTCTAAAGCCTAGGGGGAAAGGGACTCACTTTGCTTTCTTGACATCAAACAGGCCTTGTAAAACAACACATTGATCAGTTAAATACAAATGAACTTGAATCATATGGATATAATTCTCTTAAATTAAATTTCCTTTAAAATAGGGATGGAATTAAACATTAAAAAAGAGAGGTTCACAAAGTCAAGCTTTTTTTCATTTGACATCTGTCTGCATAGCCTTAAACCCTAAAAGACTAAATCTTAGCAATATTAAATATGTGACATGTTGTCTTATTTAATACATAACTGATATATTATTGTTCATTATATTGACCATGAGAGGATTTCACTGGAAAAATATCTCAAAGTAATTATAATTTCCCTCCTCATTTTGCTAGACAATTTAATTTTTTGTTTTCTTGTGTTTCAAGAATTAGGAGAAAATCGTGGTGAATCCAGGGAGAGGAGGTAAGGATTACTCTCTCAGGTTTTTAGTTCCCAAAAGGTCAATGGAAACAAGGACTATAAGTATGGTGGGCATCACCAAAGCATGGCGGGAAGCTATTTGGATATCAGGAGAAGGAGGATTGATGCTGTCAGCTGGGAGGAAGCTAAGTCACAATAAATCTTAGTAGAAACCACAGATGCCACAGAACTGCTTGGAATTGACCCTCTTACATGTGATGTTTGCCCATCTAGATAGACGGTGATAACAAACTAAAGGGGCCCAGAAGCTCAAGGGTCATTCATGTGGGGTCTTTTATGTAAGTCAGTTAAAGTTAGGACTAATTAACAAAAAAAGAACAGCCTACTTGCCAATGTCAATAACAAAAGAAAATATTATTGGAAAGGCAAAGGCCAAAAGGAAGGAGACAATGTTTGGGGAGGAACACAAGCCTCCTCTCCACTACTCTTTTACAAGTCTAGCCTATCCTGGAGGTAGAAATTAAAGTTTTAAAATGGAATTAATGTGATTCAAAAGTTATGGGATTTGATCATTAATGGGAGTCTACTGTTTAGCAAGATAAGGAGTTTCAACCCAACAAAGATGTTAAAAAGAAGATAGTTTCTTGCTTATACTTCAATGACATGATACCAGATACACCTTTATTCTACTCTAAGAAAGATTATCCCTTAGTCTCATAATATCCCTCTGCAATATAATTAGAAGGAAAATACCAGACCTCAAAAATGCATTTTTAATTTAATGATTGTTTTGACTATCTACCATGTGCTTGATGCTAAGCATATGAGATGAAAAACACCCCTTAAGGAACACAAACTCAAATGGAGGTAACTGTCATATAAACAAATGTACCAGAAGTCAAAAGTGTATTATCTCAAAATTATTACCAGAATTCCTCTTGGAAAGAAAAAAATATTTGGTACAGCACCAAGATAAGGAGCTTGGGATAGAAAGTGAGACAATGATAAATTAGGGATTAGCAGCAAACTTTGGGCAGGAATACATCCATGCAAGCAGTGTTGGGATTCTTGATAGCAGTGAGCAGGCAGATAGCAGGAAAGGCCAACTTAAGAAGACTTGAGAACATCCAAAGATGAATTAGATGTGCAGGTAAGATTTTAAGAGGCCAGCATTATCCTGGTACCAAAGCCAGATAAAGACACTACAAGAAAACAAAATTACAGACCAATATCCCTGATGAATATAGATGCAAAAATTCTCAACAAAATATTAGCAAACTGGATCCAATGCCACATTAAAAGAATCATAACACCATGATCAAGTGGGATTTATCCCTGGGATGCAAGGATGGTTCAACATATGCAAATCAACAAAAGTGATACACTACATTAATAAAATGAAAAAATCAAGTCATATGATTACTCAACAGATGCAGAAAAAACATTTGACAAAATATAACTTTCTTTCATGATAAAAATGCTCCACAAATTGGGTATAGAAGGAAGATACCACAACACAATAAAGTCCATATGTGACAAACCCACAGACAACCTTATACTCAATGATGAAAGGTTGAAAATTTTCTTCTAAGATCAAGAACAAGACAAGACAAGGGTGACCACTCTCACTATTTCTATTCAACATAGTACTGGAAGTCCAAGCCAGAGCAGTCAGGCAATACAAAGAAATAAAAGGCATCCAAATTGAAAAGGAAGAAGGAAAAGTGTTTGGAGATGACATTATCTTGTATAGAGAAAATCCTAAAGACTCCACAAAAAAAAAATCTTAGAACTAATCAACAAATTCAGCAAGTTGCAGAAATCAACATACAGAAATCAGCTGCATTTCCATACACTAACAACAAAACATCTGAAAAAGAAAGAAATAAAACAATCGCATTCACAATAGCATCAAAAACAGTAAAATACTGAGGAGTAAGTTTAACCAAGGAGGTGAAGATCTGTACACTAAAAATTACAAGACTTGGATGAAAGAAATTGAAGAAGACACAAATAAATGAAAAAAATTACCCATGTTCATGGATCGGATGAATGAATACTGTGTTGTTAAAATGTCCATACTACCAAAAACCATCTGCACAGTCAATGAACTCTCTATCAAGATTCTAATGGCATTTTTCATAGAAATAGAAAAAACAATTCTAAATTTTGTATGGAGACACAAAGACCCTGAATATCCAAAGCAATCCTGAAAAAGAAGAACAAAGCTGGAGGCATCACACTTCCTGATTTCAAACTATAATACAAAGCTATTATAATCAGAAATAATATGGTACTGCCTTGAAAATAGACACAAAGACCAACGGAACAGAATAGAGACTGGTATATAAACTCATGCATAAATGGTCATTAATTTATGACAAAGAGACCAAAAATATACAATGGGGAAAGGATAGACTCTTCAGTAAATGTTGAGAAAACTGGGTAATTGCATGCAGAAAAGTGAAATTAGGCCTCTATCTCACACCATTCACAAAAATTAACTTGAAATTGTTTTAAACATAAGACCTGAAACCATTAAAATCCCAGGAAAAAGCATAATGAAAAATCTCCTTGACACTGATGTTGTCAACAATTTATTTGGATATGATACAAAAAGCACAAGCAACAAAAGCAAAAATAAATAAATTGGACTACATCAAACTAAAATACTTCTGTATAGAAAAATAGGTCATCAACAAAATGAAAAGACAACTTTGGGAATGAGAGAAAATATTTGCAACTCATTTACAATGCTTGGTGTCAGTTTATTTATCTCTTGTAAAAATAAAATACAGTGTGTGTGTGTGGAAAAAACAAAAAATAAAGTATTTGCAAATCATATATCTAATAAGCAGTTATATACAAAATATAAAAACAACTTGTAACTTAATAGCAAAACAAACAAACAAACAAGCAGGTGATTAAAAAATGGGCAGAAGAACTGAACATTTTTCCAAAGAAAACATACAGATGGCCAACAAGTACATGAAAAGATGCTCAGCATTGCTAATCATCACAGAAATGTAACTCAAAACCACAATGAGATATTACTTCACACCTGTTAAAATGGAATCATGAAAAAGAGAAGAGAGAAATGTTGGAGAGTACGTAGAGAAAAGGGAACCCTTGTGCACTGTTGGTGGGAAGGTAAATTGGTGCAGCCACTATAGAGAACAATATGGAGGGTCCTCAAAATATTAAAAATAGAGCTACCATATGATCCAGCAATTCCACTTCTGGGTATACATCCAAAGAAAACGAAAACAGAATCTCAAAAAAGACATCTGCATTTCCATGTTCATTGCAGCATTGTTCACAATAGCCAACATATGGAAACAACCTAAGTGTGTGTCAATCAATGAATGTATAAAGAAGATGTGGTACATATATACAATGAAATATTATTCTGCCATGAGAAATAAGGAAATCCTGTATTTTCTACAACTTGTATGAATCTTGAGGGCATTACGCTAAGTGAAATAGGCAGACAGAAAAAGACAAATATGGTATGATATCAGTTACACGTGGAATCTAAAAAAGTTGATCTCATAGAAATAGAGAGTAGAGTAATGGGGGAAATGTGGAGATATTGGTTAAAGGGTATGAACTTCCAGTTGTAAGATAAACAAGTTACGGGGTTCTAATGTATAGTACAGTAATTATAGCTAATAAAAATACTGTATTATATAATTGGAAGTTGCTATGTTAGTAGATCTTAAATGTTCTTACCACAAAAAAGAGATGGTAATTATGTGACACGATGGAGGTCATAGCTAAAGCTATGGTTGTAATGATTTTCAAACATATAAATGTATCAAATCAACAGGTTGTACACCTTAAAGTTACACAATATTACATGTCAACTATATCCCAATAAAATTGTGCAGAAAAAGGGTAGATATTATTGCAATCTCCATATCAGAGATAACAAAAATGAAGAGCCAAGATGTAAATCCAGGTTTGTTTCAATTCCAAAACTATTGATCTTTCCAGCCTTATGTACTAAAGTGCACATGTTGAATGAGAGTATGACCTAGCTCTTAGCAATAGATTTTATTAATGTTCCCAATTCTCCACTGATTCCGGCATATATGCATGCCCCTTGCCATGTAACTTTATAGGGCTCTCTCAGTGGGCAAAGAGTAACCCTTATATTTCAACTTGCTTTGGCCAATGGATATTAATAGGCATAATGCAATCAGAGTTTTAAAAGCATTTGCATGATTGGGCTTACTTTCTCGCACCTCTGCCAATACCATGAAAAAGACTCACTGGTCTAGGGGAGGATGAGAAACACATGAAACAAATCCACCCAGCCTGGGTCAGCTAAACCCAGGAAGTTATAGACACATGAGTAAATTTAGCCCAGGCCAGCAGAACCATCCAGCCACACCCTGCCTAGTTCAGCCACCCCCAGTCAATCTGCAGATCTGTGAAAAAAAATGTCATTACTAACATTTTTCAATGTGGAGATAAGGAAAAAGGAATGGCCTATGATAATTTCCTGCTTTGATTCACTGAATGGAAACTGGGGCCATTAATCAGAATATAAAAATTTTAGAGAAAATTTCTAATTCATATCTGATATATTTAATTTGAAGTGCCTTTTGGACATTATCTAATACCTTCAGATATTTCTCAATGGCAACATAATATCTAATCCCATCTATGCTGTCCTCACTCTAAGGAGATACTGTTCCCCATAATTCCTGGGGAAAACAAAAACTCAGTTTCTCAGAGTTAATGTAGCAAAAATATTTTCACCAAGCTAATGATCTCCGTATCTTCTCCAACCCCCATCATTGCCCATTACTCTCAGTTGAATGGAATATTTCCACCCTTCAAAGCTAATTATCCTTCCTATCCTTTTGATTGCATTTTCTCCCAAATCCTCAAAAATCAATCATCAGCTGTTCCTTTCTCTTTCTCCTGTATGTATTCAATTGCTTCCTGACTATTGATTTCCTTTAAATACACCATATAAACAGGATCAAGCCTTGACTTGTATATACATATACACACACCAACACACATGCATACACACATACACACACACAAATAATCTAAAGCTTTTCTTACGTAATGACTAGAAGTCAAAGAAATATGGAAGTGGAACAATCAATGAGTGCAGGTTTAAAGACTGAAAATTACAGGACCTGACCATATTAAAGGAAGTTGGCTTAAATACTAGCAAAGAGAAAAATGGGAGATTCACATAAAATTAGGTCCATGGGATTCAAGGCTTTGGATGACAGGCTAAGGCATTGAATTGATTTCATATGCAGTGGAAAGTCACTGCAGAAAAGAATTCTTGATGTTTACTTTTGTAGCCTGAATTAAAGTAGTTATCATTTCATAAATTTGTTATAAGATTAATTTATGCTTAGCTCTAGCTGAGTCACCAATTCAGTCATTCAGTCAACCATTGTTCACTGAACATATATCTCTCATCACTATCCATCCTGGGAGAGGGAGTTATACAGAAAATTAAATGTGCATCTGAACATTAACATTTTCCCAAGGAATTACTTCTTTAGGACCCAAGCTTTCTATGATTTGCCTCTATGCATATTTTTAAATTATTTTTATAATATTTATTTTAGTTCCCAGTGCTAGTTTCTTAATTTAATTTGAAAACTGTGTAGTTTATTCACTTGAGTGCATATCATTAAGATTATAGACCTAGGTTGAAATAAAGATTAATGAATTAGGACATAACATGACTAATTTTTCTCTTTTTTTCCTCGTCACTCTTCATATTCCTTAACATACACTCATAAGCCCACTGATTTTTGTCAGATATTGCTCATGTTTGGGTCAATCATTGAAGACTTGTTATAAAAGCTTTGAGTCATGTTTCGGCAGGGAAAAAGCAAAGGACATTGCCTATGTCAGAAAAAGCATATGCAAGTGAAGAGAAAGAAAGCAAACACTTTAATCTACCTCGCTAAAGTGTTTAGTTGGTGTTTAGATTTTTTTAAGATATAGGAAAAATTATTTGGAAAGAACCATGATGATTATGGATATCTGGCAATTAAAGGATAGCTTATTGAATCTTAAAACCAGAAACAGCGTAGTGTGGTCATCACACAACAGAGACATGAAATGATTAGACAGATACCAAAAGTTCTTGATGATATCCTATGAAGATAAAACATCTGATTTATCCCTGGACCCCAAGCAGGAAGTTAGTGTTCCTGCTAAAACCTTAGTCTTCCCATTTCTTTTGCTAAAACATGGCAGAAACACAAAAAGATGGCTAATGTTTCAATAGATACATCTCACTACCTGCTCACTCATAGTTGATCCATCATGACTGTCCCTACATTGTGGCTTTAAGCCCATATATGATCTATAATCCTCCAAGAATGTCTGATGAGACTTCGTGTATATATTCCTAATTCTCAGGAATAAAGACAAAGAGATCAGTTAAGAAACTGCCCTTGAAATGATGATGCAACTCATACTAAGGTGGCTGTTCATGGGAATGACTGGGAAAGGACAGAATTGAAAATTACATAGAAAGGTGATTTTAAAATTCAAATTACCTACACTCATTACTAACATTTTTGAGTAAGTGTATCATAATTAAGACAAAAGCAAAACCACCATGAACAATACAAGGGGTTATTAGAGGGATTAATTCTTACAAGATTCTGGAAGATGGCTAGGCAACTTATGCAAGTCTGTTGCCCCTGCATCTGGATGTGAAATAGGGGAGAGTGTGGGCAAACTGCAACCTGAAAGGACAAACTGTAACATAGGAGGATGAACTGAGGCCCATATCCACCTGACCCAGCTCTATCTAAGTCTTCATCTTAGATGATGCAGATGGCCTGCAGTAGGGCTGGTTCACTCATTACAGAGCTCCACCTGCCCCCGGCCCAGGATCCAGTGAGGTTAAAGGAGGTGATCTGGTTGGAGGTGCAGGACCTGCAGACATGGCTGCTGCCCGCCAGCAGAGTGAGTTAGCAGATTCACCACAATGTGGGAGAACCACAACAGTGCCTGACTTGACCTTCTGAGTGTAAATGTTGGCTCCTCTAATTCCATTCCCAAATCCTGTGCAAATATCTCTTGCATCCAACTTTAACTGAAAACCATTCAGAGAAGAGAATTCTGGAATCGTTCAAGATCCTTGTTGCTGGTTAAACAGTCTATGTACGTCTGCTTCCCTGGCATCTGGACCCAGCTTAGCTAAACTGACACAATATGAAGACATAGCAGATACTAGGCATGTCGTGTGTTCTTGTCTTTCCATTATATTAAAATACATGTAATATAAATTAAAAAACAATATAAATGGAAGTCTATCCCTAAATCCCAATGGACTGTTTTGATGAGGTCATATTAAAATGACTTAGAAGTCATTTATTTATTTATTCATTTACTTATTTATTTATTTATTTACTTAGGCTTCGAGATTTAGGGAAGCAGTGCCATCAGAAAAATAAAGAATCTAGAAACGAGTTTTAGGAGAAATTTCGTGAGATGGGTCATGAACGACTGACTTTGAGGTGAAGGCAAGATGTTCAACTGGAGTAGTTCAGTACCATATCAAATATATATACACGGAGCATAAAAGTACAGCATCACTTGGGAGACAGTTTGAGGTAATCATAGCTAGTTTGAAGTAGTCATTATAGCCATGAAGGTTGATAAGAATACATAAAGTGAAAAATACTACAACACAATAAAATAATGAAGCTCAGGGCTCAGTTTAAGACAAGCATACCCAGTATTCTTCTCTTTTTTTTTTTAAAGTGAGTTTAAACAAATAAAGAGTTATTGTTGAAATATACTATATTGTATTTTAAATCTTAATATTTAAAAACAAGAGAATTCATGGATTTGTGATTTTTTAAATGAATTTGACATGCATGTACTTATGAAACAAAAATAAAAATTTTACTTAAAGTTCTAAGCAACAACACTATTTTTGCTTCAGAAATATTTTTATGGAAATTATTGAGTTTTTTTAATGTAATAATTTTCTTACATAGAAAATTATTTTTAAATGCAATTATATATTTCTTTTAATTCTCATCAACTTTTGTCTTAATGTTTTATTGTGACTTTTTATTTTATGTTTCTATTTAAAGTCAGTCTTTTATTTTTTCTGCTTTATAAAACCTTTGTATTTTGGGGAAAGATCATTTTCATTATCAAGGAGTTAATTTTTTGCTTTTAGGAAGGTCAATATTTGTCTTGGCTTGCCCTGTTTATACAGACATATAATTTAACCAGCTCAAATATATGGTCTTCATTTTTCATTTAGAAAATTTGCAGGACTTTGAAGAACTACTACAGGAAAAACATTTAGACCTCAATACATGCTGAGAATAACAATTAATAGAAATTTCAACATGGACATTGTATATACAGCTGTCTGGATTATGACTGCAGTAAACCCCTATGGAGACCAGATTTATTGACTTCGATAATTGATATAAATATATATACATACTGTTTTTACTCACTTTTTCTTAAAGCCAATTTTAAAAATAAGAAACTGGATTTTATTTTGCATATAAGCCATAACACCTTGCTGATGGGCACATACAATCAATTTTAATATAACCAGGAACATAGGGGAATTTTCAAGGTTATAGAACAATTAGGTCACATGAAAATGAAAGAGTCATCTTGATAAAATTTGGGGTAGAATAAAATGATAAAAATTACTAATTCTCTACATATATACCTTTCGTAATGACCTTTGCTATACCAATAGCTTTGATGAAGAAATACAGAACAAGTTCCAAGGGAAGCTATTCAAGAGTAAAAAAGCTTAACGCTGACCCAAAATAATATTGTTACTTCCAAGGTTAAAAAGACATGGAATGCTCTCAGTGGCTGACTTTTTTAGGCAAAGGTAGTGGTGGTGTCAACTATTACCATTATTCAGCACTTTGGAATTGTACTTATTACAGGATCGCATTTTATACCATTGCATTCATTTGTTAGGTGTGAGTGTATTAAAGAATAACAGTATTCTAAGGCTAGGTTATTTTGGGGCTGAATAAGCCCCTTGAGCATAAAGGTCACTACAGAACATGTTTTTCTTTCTCCATATTTACATTTGAATTCACTGAAACCCTAAAATTATATAATGGCTTTGGAATTTTATGGAGAATATTAAGTGGCTAAATCTGTAATTTCTTAGAAACATAGAAAACATTTTTTGTCAGTTTTGTAAATCTGTTTACTAAGAGAAACAAAAAAATACTACTTTTCCATTCGTGAATTGTCTAAATTTTCATTTTTGCAGCTAAAATATGAAAAAACTTTTTTTCAAGAGTTATGCTATATTACTTATCATATTTGGGTTGCAAAATCTAAACTATATTTCTTCTAATGAATAATATAATCATTAACTAATAGTGTAAATAGATAAAATGATATCTCTTAATATTCTTGGATAACTTAGAAATATACTACTTTTTCAGAAATGATTCAATAATAACTACACTATAATTATAATTGCATTCTGGTCCATTTTAGATAACTTTTTTAGTAAGTGCTTACTGATGAAATTATCTATTAAAAGGACTTTTTGAAAGTATTACAGTTGTTAAACTACAGAGAAAATTGACTGATTCTTAGATTTAAAATATCTTAATAAATTCACAAGTTATCTTGCACAATTTGTATTTCCAATTTACAGGATCATTGATAACTGCTTATTTCATTAACTGCCTTTTTGAGTCAGTTTTTCAGTCTTTTCTCTAGCATAAAAATTGTATATATTGGTAATTGAATTTAAAAATGTTTTTCCAATTATTATTATAGGAGAATTAAAGGAAAATTCTTTAAAAAAAAATTCTGTCTTCAAATAAGAACATGATAAGTCTGCATGTTTTGATGCTCATAAAGATTACTTCCAAAGGATAATACCAAACACTGTCAGGTAGTTAAAGGCAAATTGATCATTGTTGTACTAGAGGAATTGAGAAGAAGTAATTTAAAGTTTATGGAGTTTTATTGGGGTTCTTCATTCTGCCAGGCTGCTCAGCACCATACTGTATATCAAAAGATGTTATATATATACTCATATATATATATACATATATGAACATATATCTTTTCTCTTCTTTTGTAATAAACCTGTAAATTGTATCCTCATCTCCTTTTATGGACAGGGAACTGAAGTTCAAAGAACTAAGTAAACTGGGCCCAAGTATCACAGCTAGAATGTTCCATTTATCACCAATTGGCTTTAGTGATATCATTGCCTAGAAGGTCCTGCTATAAGGCAGAGTGAGATAGTATTCATTTTGTAATGTTTCTATTTTATTTCCTTGAAAGCAGCTTCTGTGTGTGCAACTTAAATGTTTCTTTAATATAACTCACCCAACTCACTGATGCGCATAATTCCAAAAGGAGTAAAGATTGAAAAACAAACAAACAAAAAATTAAGGAAAACAGTTGTCCACTAATTGACTTCCCTCATGACTGAAAATTTAAGATGCTTTAGTTAACAAACTTCTTATTTAGTCATTTAAACTATATGATCTCTCTATTATGCCTCAGTGTCTCAAAGAGCCTACAGTAAGAATCTATTTCTACAAAGACAATTGTGAGAAAACAAGAAATCCAAAATATGGTACAATTCCTTCGCTGTTTCTACAAATCACCTTTTAATGCATATAGACCTCGAATGAGCTTCTGGAAGTTCCTTTTCTGCTCTGGTCTCCCACTTCCCTGCTTTACCTTCAAATGTGTTTCTTTTTCTCCTCTCTCCTCCTGTCAGAAACCCATTTCCACTCCAGAAAAGTTCCTCTAGAAATTAAGCATTACTTCAGGCTCTACCCAGGAGGGAGAGCGTAACCTCCTTAACCATGTCACGAAAGAGATGACTTGGGTCTGTCGGATTCTTCAGAAGCACCATCTGTCATATTCCTATAATGAGGAGTAATCTTTGCAAAAAGGTAAGTAAGAAGATTAGTGTGATAACCCATTGAAGCTCTCTGCTGCAGGAAATCGGTACCGACAAGAACAATTTGTAAGCTGTAAGAATCGTTAAATGTATAGTTCTTTTCTTAAATATCTAAAAACCTAATATAAATAGTTAACATCAGGAGAGCCTCCTTCAGACTGGGTACCATTAACATGAATTCAGGAAAACACTTGCATCTCTTTATAATTACGTTGGTATCAAATACCTGCCTCGAGTCCACTTGGAGACATCGGGGGTAAGGTCCATGATTTGTGCTGCTATTGGTGGTGGTGGTTTGTTGTTTTAATCTTCCAAAAGGTGTACTGCTCAAGTTTGAGACTATTATTACAAATCAAATGGTTGCAGTGCTTTTTAGGAACTTTGGAAATATTAAATAACTGGGCATTTAGTATAAGACTTTTATTTATTCTAAAATATAATTTTACTTTGCCAAGAAGCTAACTATGGAATTTGAATCCTAAAAATAACTTTGACAAAACATGCGTAGTTCTTTCATACGACATCCTTTGGCTCAAAACCGCCCATTTCTAGGATAGTACCCTAGGAACCGAATATAGCGTCTCAGATTTTTTTTCCATTGATTTAAGGGAAGTCTGCATCTGAAGATATATTTAATTCTAGCTTTAAGCATTTTTAGAGTAATCATATTAATAATAACAGTCATAAATAGTACCCACAATTCCCTAGATTTAATTCTTCCATGAGGCATGTACTGGTGTTAGCTGCATGTAACAAGTGGTCAAGATCACTTAATTAGCCCAAAACTGGGGCAGGATAGAAACAAAGGTCGTCATTTGCTTAAACCCTCAGTTTTTCAGGCATCATGAAAAGTACTTTATGTGCTTTATACTTATGATTCCCTCAGTAGCTCAACTTAATGACAAATAATTCCCCCAAATCCCATCTGTTTCCTCAAATTTTCTAAACTTTGAGAGTTGGGAAATAGTCCTCTTATGATGATATTCTGAGTTCTTTTTTAGTTATTTCTTTGATCCTTTTAGGGTATATTTTTAGTGGTTTCAACTCAAAAGAAAATGGTTTCCTTAAAAAAAAAAAAAAAAGGTCAAAATGTAGCATAACCCGGCTGTCAAAAGTCCTCTTGCTAAGGGGACACTGTGTCCTGATTTAATGCCATAGTCAATGCCAGCTTTATCTATAAGTAAGGCTGTAGATCCAGCAAGAGCTTTTAATCTTAAATTAAGATTTAGGATAAATTACAAAGAAGCATTCTAGTAGATTCTGGATAAAACCAAGATGAATTTGAGCTCTGGTTCATAACAGTTAAAATGGAAAAAAAGCGTTGTATACTTAGTTATATAGTCTTTCAATATTGCTTTGTGGTTTTACACATGAAGAGCTATATTGAGCTGTTGAAGGAAAGATAGATCGAAATAGAAATGCAGGCTGACCTCCCTGTCAATGAAAAAATGTCTGCTTTAGGAAGCAGGCATGTGAGGAACATGGGATTTTACTCTTGCATCCAGGCCCTGTTCTTTAAAGGGTAAAAGGAAGCCAGAAACCTGCAGGAAAACAAGCTGCCCCTTGTACATGGACACATCATTAAAGTATAAGAATCACATCCTCCCTCCCTTTTCATCTCTCATTTCAAATTACATAATTTGGCACACAATTTTATTGTTAAAAAAAAGAAACAAAAAGTGAAAGCTAATAAACAATAAAGTGAATGTTCCCCCTTTATTATTCTCCTTTCCCTTTATATTCCTCTGCTTTCACCATAAAAAACACTAATAGTTTGACTAAAATATAAATACACTTACGTGTTAAATATCTATACAGCATTCCAGTAGTCAAATATACTATAATTTATTTGACTATTCCCTAAGAAACATTTTTAGTTGTTTCTGGGCTTTGTTGTTTTCGTCCTTGTTTGTCTGTGATGTTTTTTGTGACTAATCTAAAGCTACACTGAATATCATTTGATAAGAATCCTTCTGCAAATAGGCAAGAATTTTTTAAAAATATACTATTAGAACTACATCATCTAGGTCAAATATTATATATATTTCAAGAAAACTTGATATATATATCACCAAGTTACTTACTTCTACTGTTTTGTCAATTTCCAGCCCTATAGTTCTATCAACACTAGTTAGTATCTATCTTTTAAACAATCTCAGTCTAATGACAAAAATGATTATTTCTTAATTGTAATTTTCAATTTACTGGTTAAGTGAGATAGAAATTATTTTCATGTTTTTACTGGCCATGTATATCTATTTTACTCAAAAATGATATTACACACCAATTTTTCTATTTACTGTTTGTCTTTTCTATTAATGTACAAGAGTAGATATGTTGATTAAATATATTGATATTAACCTTTTTTTTGTTTTCAATCATTATTTTCTCTTTACTCACTTTTTATTGCTATTTGTTAGTCATATCCTTTTTAACAGCATTACTGCTGTCTCACAGATTGGGAATTTCTAGAGGTCAGTGTCTTTTTGAACTGCTTAACATAGTATCAAGCGTAAATAGGTAATTGTGTGTGTGTGTGTGTATGTGTGTGTGTGTGTGAGAAAACGATAATGAATCCCTAAGCTATACATTAATAAGGCAAATATAATTTACTATGCGTCAGATGCATGACTAGATTTCCGTGAATAAAGTGGAATTAAACACGCCAGAATGGTGCGGGGGGTCTGCAGTGTGCATTCTGTGGGCTACGGCAGTCTAGCTGGGTCATCTGGTCATGCTCCTTTCTGATATACACAGGTAGATCCACGTGTTAATCAGCTCAACTGTGACATATATTTATAACCTATGATTAAACTCATAATAGACTGCCCAGAACAGATCACAAGGTCGTGGAGAGAGTTGGAAATACTAAATGAAAGTGGGGATTTATGGCTCTCCAACCTGGGCAATTCTGTTCATCAAAACTAGTCTCCTCAATTAGTGGTTCAAAAAGTTCATTTCTCACTGAATTATTCAGATAGCTGCAATTACATAAATTCAATCATATTGTCAAGCTTGTTTGAAAAGAAACAAAATGTTTCATTTGTAAATTTGCAGAGACGCCTCAAATTTTAGCATGTTTTAAGTCATAAAACCATATGGGACATGCCAGCTTTTAAAATGGAATTTAAGATAATTATATCTAGATGCCCTTAACAGTTTAAAAGAATTTATAGCATAGTGGAGGAGACTATAGAAGTAAACACACTGTGAAATACTTACAAAGCTACTGATCATTCTAAAGGTAAAGAACTTACAAAAAATTTTTTCACTTAGAAAATAAATAATTCTAAGACAGCAAGCATACAGAAGAAATTCATACAATATTAGCTAAATGTGGTCATGACTAGATGACTGTTACAGAAATGTATAAAATTACAAACTGTAAAACAAAAATGCCTAAGTTACAATACTCTTTCCATGGCAACATCCATGACATGAATGCGGATTATTTGCCCCATCTCTTGTAGAGCATCTTAAAGGTTCTCATCAAATTAGAAAGACTGCTTCTCAGATGCATTTGATTCAACTCTCTTTGGAAAAGAAAGCACTTCATTAGGAGACTTTTGCCAGTGCACATATAGCCTAGGATCACATGAAATTATTAGTTCAGAAAGGCAATCAAAGGACCATAAGTCAAAAATCCTAATTGTGGTGTATGAACTAATGTCAGGTAAAATGGTCTATAATATAGAATAAAATTTATTAATAAATGATATTGATAGCTTAATGTTCCACAGAGGGAAAATATTCAAGAAAAGTCAATCATAAAAGAAAGAATAATTTTTATATTTTAGGGATCAGGGAAACAAATTAAAAGTAAGTTAATACATATATCCCAGGGTTTTTCAATCTTGACACTACTGACATTTGGGGCCAGATAATTCTTTGTTGTCTCTGTTTTGGGGGGCTGTCCTGTGCATTGTAGGGTGTGTAATAGCATCTCTGGACTCTACCCACTAGATGCCAGTAGCTCAAGCCTCCTGGGACAAGCAAAAATGTCTCCAGACATTGTTAAAAGTCCCTTGTAGGGGCGAGAGGGCAGGATCACCTGGCTGAGAATCAATCGTACATTCCTTTAGTATTACTACTGTGCTGTGAAGGAAACTCCTCTACGGAAAGCGTTTTTCTGTAGGTATGGCTGTTTTGCTTTATTAGTCAGTTTCCTTAAATATTATCTACTTGGTTGCACATGTAGAAATAATTTGAGACCATTTTCTGCTTGGATAGAACCTTTATGATCAATATACTGGATTGACTGAAGAATATTGAGTAATTACCCCTTAAAACTATATCATATGAAATTATTGTTTTAAATTTAGGCATGCCTTTCCTTCTGGAACATTACATGTGAAAGAAGTCAAACTTAAGTTTGAAACTTGTACTTTTAAAAGTTTACTTGTCCCTCTTGAAGAAATAGGTATTTTGACAACTGTAATAACTGGACATTACTAGAACAATGCTAACACAGGGGGTTAACAGCTTGCACTTGTACAAAATACTTGAAGTCAGTCAGAAAGCCATTATTATGACCTTGTGCTGACCACATTCTATGAAGTGTTACATGATCAGGGACAGGGAAGTTTGTTAATGGAAGTTATATAGTAGCTAGTTGTATCCTTGTCACACTTCATCTAAACTGATACATTGCAATGGTCCACACTGCTCAGACCTGGCAATTACTGTCCAATTCCAATCTATTCCACACTGCCACTATAATGAAAAATAATTAGGAGCCTGAAAATGAGTTTTCACATGAAATGGTTTCAGTGCTTGGACACAATCGCCTTTGGCAGATGGCTTTGTGTTTGCTTTAATATAATAAAGACAGTTAATCATCTCTAAAGAGTGCACTGAATGAATAAACTTTTAACACTACTTTCTACAATGAAACTCCTATACTCATCAAATGTTTAATGCTCAGGGGTGGAGGATGCTTTGGTAGAATTGTTTGGAATGAGCACAAAAATCACTGGAAAATAAATGCATTAGAAAAGAAGAAAATCGATTTGAATTGATCATCTATTATTGATGAAGAAAAATTTTAAAAGCTGAACACTAAAATCAACTACTCTTCATGAACACTGTTGCTATGATAGATTAAAGTATTTTCAGATGTCTTTATGAACACCCTGATTTTGGTAAGGCTGAAATACATCACTTTCTAACAAAAAATATACCGGTGTTACATGGAGCAAAGATATTCTCTTCAACAAATGGTGCTAGAACTGGACATCCACGTGTAAAAAAAAAAAAATGATACTAGAGGCAGACCTTGCACCATTCATAGAAATTAACTCAAAATGGATCACAGACGTAAATGTAAAACACAAAACTATATAACTTTTAGAAGGTAACATTGGAGAAAATCCTCGGTGTAGTGATGCCTTTTAGATACAACACCAAAGACATGAAGCATGAAAGACTCATGAAAGAAGGAACTGATAAGCTGGACTTCATTAAAGTTAAACACTTCTGCTTTGAGAAAGAGAGTCAAGAGAATTAGAAGAAAAGCTACAGACTGGGAGAAAATATTTGCAAAAGATACATTTGATAAAGGACTGTTATCCAAAATATACAAAGAACCCTTAAGACTCAACAATAAGAAAACAAACAATCCTATTTTAAAAATGGGCCAATGGGGCTTCCCTGGTGGTGCAGTGGTTAAGAATCCGCCTGCCAATGCAGGGGACACGGGTTCGAGCCCTGGTCCAGGAAGATCCCACATGCCGCGGAGCAACTATGCCCGTGCGCCACAACTACTGAGCCTGTGCTCTAGAGCCCACGAGCCACAACTACTGAGCTTGCGTGCCACAACTAATGAAGCCCGTGCGCCTAGAGCCCGTGCTCCACAACAAGAGAAGTCACCACGATGAGAAGCCCACACACCACAATCAAGAGTAGCCCCCGCTCGCCACAACTAAAGAAAGCCCGTGCGCACCAACAGACCCAACATAGCCAAAAATAAATTAATTAATTAAATAAATTTATTAAAAAAAAAAATGGGCCAGTGATCTTTATGGACACCTCACCAAAGAAGACACACAGATGGCAAATAAGTATATGAAAATATGATCTACATCTTGTCATCAGGGAAATGAAAATTAAATAGCAATGAGATAGCACTACACATCTATTAGAATAGCCAAAATCCAGAACACTGAAAACATAAAATGCTGTGCAAAAATGTGAAGCACCAGAAATTCTCATACACTGCTGGTGGGAATGCAAAATGCTACAGCCACTTCAGAAGAACAATTGGTAATTTCTTACAAAATTAAATATACTCTTACCATATGATCGAGCAATCACACCTTGATATTTACATAAAGGAGCTGAAAACTAATGTCCACACAAAAACCTGAACATAGATATTTATAGCAGCTTTATTCATACTTGCCAAAGCTTAGAGTCAACCAAGATGTCTTTCAGAAGGTGAATGGATAAGTAAACTGTAGTACATCTAGATAATTGAATACTATTCAGTGCTAAAAGAAGAAAAAAAAAGCTATCAAGGTATAAGAAGACATAAAGGGACCTTAAATGCATATTACTTCTAGAAAAGGCAAAACTATAGAGACAGTTCAAAGATTAGTGATTGCCAGGAATGGGAGTGGGAGTGGGGAGATGAATAGCACAACACAGAGGATTGTTAGGGCAGTGAAAATACTCTGTATGATACTATAATGATGAATACATGTCATTATACATTCGTCCAAACCCATAGAATGTACAGCATCAAGAGTGAATCCTAAGATAAACTATGGACTTTGGCTGATTATGATGTGACAACATGTGTTCATCCTTGGTAACAAACATACCATTCTGGTGAGTGATGTTTATAATGGGGGAGGCTATGCATGTGTGGGCATAGGGGGTATAAGGAAAATCTCTGTACCTTCTTCTCAATTCTGTTGCAAACCTAAAACTGCTCTAAAAAACTAAGTCTTTTAAAAAAAAGTTTGTGAGTGTGTATACCTACCTACCTAAATATATATAAATGTGTATTTATATATACAACATATATAAATTATAAATTATATATAACATATATAATGTATATGTAATTTTTAAATGAATACATAATTTCTCATGAAGGGAAAGGAATCTTTCTGTTAGAAAGATAACTCAAATTGTACTCAAATTGTAACTCAATTGTAAGCTGTATATCATTTATCAACCTTTTCTGAGAACAAATGATAAGTGAACTTAAATTCACATTTCTCAATTGGAAAAAAATATTTTACTAGAAAAGTAGAAAAATACCAATGCTTTAGAATTAAATTGATTTATTAATTGTGTGCTTAATCAATATTGAATTCCACTGTGAAGAGCCTATATTCAGAAATGAACTGAGCTATGTTCTGAAAGTATTTTTCATAAGATTGTCATTGTCAGTGACTTGGTGGTTT
Organism: Balaenoptera musculus; assembly: GCF_009873245.2. Classification (NCBI taxonomy): domain Eukaryota; kingdom Metazoa; phylum Chordata; class Mammalia; order Artiodactyla; family Balaenopteridae; genus Balaenoptera; species Balaenoptera musculus. The sequence goes on along the minus strand of NC_045796.1, from coordinate 65,931,294 downwards.
TATTAGAGATTCTATTTCATAAACTGATAGCATTTAAAGGTACTCAGCTAGGGGTAATTTTTCTTCTTTAAATGACTTAATTTTGTAAATTCTGAAAATTTTGATCCTAAATAGTTTCCAAACTAAACAATAATTTGAGTATTTATATTCAGCAGTACTATTGATAGCACAACTTTTAACTTTACAGATATGCTTAGATCAAATCTCTTTATTGTCCTTTCTGGTTATATAAATATGTTATATCATAATCAGCGTTTGAGGTTTTGATTTGTTTTTCTTTAACTGCCTTTCTCTGAAGGGTAAGTAGTACTTTCTGAAGTATACATACTTTAAAAGAAATGGCAATACAAGTCTAGAATGGAATTATTGTTTTCATCTCTGGTTACTCAAAATGCTTTATTAGAATCAATGTTTATAAATTTTGAAATGTGTTTAGGAGTATATCTGTAAATAGCATTGCAAAGTTAGACATGCCACTCTTTATTTAGTATTGGCCATTCACTTTTATATTCTATTTAGAGATTTGACTGCTAGTTTTCTGCAGTCCCAGTTTTCCATGAAACAACATCTTTTGCTGTTCTGGGTACAGAACTTTTTTGTTTGTTGGTTTCTTTAAGTCTTGATGTGCATACATCCACGACCCATGTTTCATTCCTGCATTTCAGGTACTATTAATTGTTATTTTGAATAATAATTAGCATGCCAGTTTAAGAAGTATCACTGGTTAGGGGCTTCCCTGGTGGCGCAGTGGTTGAGAGTCTGCCTGCCAATGCAGGGGACACGGGTTCGAGCCCTGGTCTGGGAAGATCCCACATGCCGCGGAGCGACTGGGCCCGTGAGCCACAATTGCTGAGCCTGCGCGTCTGGAGCCTGTGCTCCGCAACAAGAGAGGCCGCGATGGTGAGAGGCCTGCGCACCGCGATGAGGAGTGGCCCCCGCTTGCCTCAACTAGAGAAAGCCCTCGCACAGAAACGAAGACCCAACACAGCCATAAATAAATAAATAAATAAAAATTAAAAAAAAAAAAAGTATCACTGGTTATATTTAAGGAGCACTCTTCTTTGAACCTTATCATAAGATTAAACCTGGTTAGTACTGATGAATAATATCATTATTATGTTATTATGTTTATAATTTAATAATAATTTTATTATTAACTTTCATAGAAAGGATATTACAATGAAAAACATTCTGAAAATGTAGTTACTTTTTTATTGTTTAAAGCAGCATGACATGAGTCAGTTTATTTCCTGCAGGCAAAGTGGGTGTAGGTTGCCCTTGTCACTGTCCCCAGCTAAGTCACCTGAGGCTGCAGCTTTAGACTTGCATCCGGATTCTTTGTGGCTGGGTTGAGCTAATCTGAAAAGCCTACCTTTTGGGAGAATAATCAGGGCAGTGCTTCCTCCACTTGGCCACTCTACTCTCCCATTCCTGAGAGATCACAATCTAAAATCAAGACTTATCCTCACCTGGAGGAGGAGTCAGAACCATTAAGGCTGTTGCCATAATTAGTGCTGGTTCATCAACTCCTCCTTGGACCAAAATCTCTGATGGAATGTAATTTTTTCTTGTTATGTAACTGAGATTACCACCTCAGTGTTCCAGCAGGCACTTATGTGAATGGATAACCTAACAGAATTAATCAACGACATATATGAGAAAAAGTATAAGCTCTGAAATCAGGTAGACAGGCATGTGAATCCAGGATGCACTACTTAGTAGCTGTGTGACTGTGAACAGGGGCAGGAAAAAATAGCCCATGGGGTTTGCTAGAGTAGCAAATGCTCTAATGCATGCGCATAGCAAGTAGAAGTGCATCTATGGCAAAGTAAATCTAAACAAATTCTAATATGGTAATTATTCTGTAATTTGAAAACATCTTTTCTTTGTGCCTCCCCATGTACTTCCTGGAATTTGATAGAGAAAATGAAGCACATCTAATGACGTGTGTATTTGTTTGTTTAAAAAAAAAAAGTGTGGCTTATTTTTCTCTATATGCACTACCAATAAGCAAATATCAAGTTAGTTCAACGGACTATGTATACATAGAAAAGATAAAGTGGAAGGTTGAGAGAAGTTTATACTGAGGAAACATTCTAGATGAAAAAGAAGACAGAATTACTAAATTTGCCTTTTTCAGAATAAACTGATGTAACAATATACATTATACAAATTCAAAATTGATTTCAATTAATCTAAGACATAAAATTAAAGTATATTATGAATTAAACATAAAGAATACAAAGGAGGTAATTAGTTAAATTTTAGTACTCACTTTTTGAAGAACTTTATTTTTTATTTTTATTTTGAAGAACTTTATTTTTCAGTCTTTTTCTTAGTTGAAAAAACTTCTAGAATTTAGGCCTAGATTTTATCAGCTCAGAAGTAATGATTCTTTGTTTTATAAGGGTAAATTCTAGATAAGATCAAAAGGAATTTAGTTTCTATCAGTTTCTTTTTTCTGTTTTATTCAATACACATGTAATCTACCAAAAAAATTAAAAATTCAGCCACAGTCAAATAAATTAAAGGATTCCTCTTCTCTAGCAAGGATTTTGCTATTAGATAGTTTAAATATTAAATCTCCTATTGTACTAAAATTTAATGCAATTATGTATTAATTACTGACAAAATTATACAGAGTATAAAATGTGTACACATTTTATACATTTATACATTGAAACATAACATATTTCAACAATGAATTCCCAATGAAGACTAATTCATCTAAATTATGTCAACAAAGGATAGGGAAATGTAGGAACTTCATCCACATGCTACCTATAAACTTTTAAATTTGTTTTTAATTTGAGTGCTTTTGTGCTCTGAAGTTAGAGATTAAAGGTTTTTTCCAGTTTTTCTGGACCCAACATCTAATATATTTAATTTCTATTTGTGCTTTAGATAGGTTGCATAGACAACTGACTAACAAGGAAAGTTAATATTGATACTTAGAGACTTATTTAGGGTCTATTCCTTTAAGATTTTTGTCATAGTTTTATATGTATACACACACACACATATATATCTTTCCTTCTTTCAACAACATCTTTACTCCAATATATAGCAACTGAGCTGTGAAATTTGATATCATTTGTTTATCAAAATATCCACTTTGAGCTGCCTTAAATTCATTTAAGAACTCTCTAAAGCTGCTCCCTATGGTAGTCCAACATGAGGCTCTTTTTATCTTGGTATGTTGCCATTTATCATTATCTTATGTTTATATTTGTTCAGCCAACTTACTATCCATGTGACGGCGCTCAGATCCAGGTCAATTTGAATTCATTTTGCAAGCCAACATCCATGAGATATGTCATTGAATGTGTTTCTTTACTTCAGCCAGAAAATTTGTATTTTAGTTCCCCAAACTAATTAAATTTATCTGGTAAAAGATGTTTTTCACAAGTTAAAAGCAATAAAACTACAAAAAAAGATAAGTTTCTTCCCCAAAATAAAACCTTTGTTTTTCAGATGCATTAATAAGGATTTTTCTCTAAGTGCAATCAAATGTTCATTTTTTTAAATGACAAATCTATTTTACCTCTGTGGAATTTCACCTGAAACCAGAAAATATTTTTATTTAAAAAAAATTGAAATATTGAATTTGTTGCAGTATGAGGAAACATGAAAGTCTGAAACTAAATAATATGTTTAATAATTAACTCTCAATGTTGTTGAAAGATACCTACATGAAAGGGACTGAGGAAAATATGATTGGGCAGTTCAGAAAGTCCATCTTGAAAATAAGCTTGTGCCTTATATCCTAAGGCACTTAAACTTGAACCTTTAGGAACTACGTTCTAGAATGGGAGAAATGATCAGTCCTATAATCTAGAAGGTTCACCTTGTCATCAAGGAAGGGGATAGGTTTAAGGAGGGCAGAATTGAAGCAGATATACTAAAGTTGCAATTTTAATAGTTCAGGCAAGGGGTGGTTAAGGTAATCCAAAATAAATACGAGGTGGACTAAATATTTAAAACCAAATACATTAAAAATAATAAAAATACAGGCAAATATTTTACTCATATTTGGAATTAAAAGAGTTTCTAAGTACACACATATTTAAAGAAATCTTAAATTGAAAATAGATAAATTTGGCAAAAAATATATACATGGATTCATGTGAAAATATTTAAACTAAGTTAATAATAAAATTAGTATCAGTTTCTCAAAACTGAGTAAAAGTCTGCTAAAAAAAGTTAAAACAATTAAATTTTTAATTGTGTAGAGACAACATAAAATTTAAAAAGAAGTATTACCAACAACTTCTTAGGGAAAAACTAGCAAAGATTAGTATAAGTAATTCCCCATAAAAGAAAACAAACTGATAATACACATGAAGTTTATTCACATTATTGATCAAAAATATGCAAATTAAATTCAAAATAATACACTGCTTAAGCGCAGAGTACAATATTCTCTCACCAGTTTGCTTAAGGCAGTGCTCAATGGTGAGCCCTTCTAATTTTCATCAGTTTATCAATCTTCATAGACTTTAAGGTTGGTACATTTGTCATCTTTTCAATACATAGTCACTGATTGCCTATTATGGTTTGGGAATGATATATGCATTAAGAATATAGGGCTTCCCTGGTGGCGCAGTGGGCTTCCCTGGTGGTGCAGTGGTTGAGAATCTGCCTGCCAATGCAGGGGACACGGGTTCGAGCCCTGGTCTGGGAAGATCCCACATGCCGCGGAGCAACTAGGCCCGTGAGCCACAACTACTGAGCCTGCGTGTCTGGAGCCTGTGCTCCTCAACAAGAGAGGCCGCGATAGTGAGAGGCCCACGCACAGCGATGAAGAGTGGCCCCCACTTGCTGCAACTAGAGAAAGCCCTCGCACAGAAACAAAGACCCAACACAGCCATAAATTAATTAATTAATTAATTAAATTTAAAAAAAAAAGAATATAATGGTAAACAGGGTAATCATGACCCCCACGATCAGGAAATACATAATCTTGCATGGAAGAATTATTTAATGGGAAAAATTTTATTTCTAGATAATGAAAATCCTATTAATGTATCTTAATTTACTTCTAAGTCTGAGCCTGTTGCTTCTTGATACCTTTTTACTCGCATATCTGGGTCAATATTTTACTTGAGGAGTGGGCAAAATTAAGCCATAGTATCTCATCTGAACATTCCCATTTTTTCCACAACCTTGTGTAGACAGCCTTGACGGCATTGGTGAACTTTCTGAGGACTTCAACGCTGTGGCCACAAAACTGGTTAGGAGCTTTAGCCCAGTTCTAACTTATGTCTCTTAATGCTTATAAAAGAGCTGTGGTTTAAATATCAGGATAAGAGTCAAGACCAGTAGGATGGTCATATAATACTATCAGAGGAATACTTTTGGATGCTCTGTTTTCTCTCACTCCAAGATTTATGTTAAAGTATTATTTTAACAACAACAAAAACTACTATGTTTCTGAAACTAGTCAGGGAATGGGTGACAGTGAAGAACATGAGAAGCAAGACTCTTCCTCTCAGGGACCTAAGGGCCTGGTTTCACGGTGCTCTTGATGAACTTGGGGCTTTCCTTCCTGACTTTAAAAACAGAAGGATAAGTTTTGTTTGTGCTGGGGATATGGCTTTATTGTGGGCACAAGGAGAATCCTCAAATCCATTCTAACTAGAGTCAAACCTAAACCATTAAAGAGCTCCAGATTCTTCTATCAAGGGGAAGAGGAGGTCTCTTATTAAATTGCTTTATATAGATTTTTATCCCTATGAATTTCTCCATGGTCCAAGGTTTTATAATGAATATTAATTTTGTAATAAGTTGTAAAAGATTACAATTTTTTCACAAAAAGTGTAAGACTATCTCAGTACAATGAAAACAGAGAGAAATACATGCAACTGAATGCTTTCCATGAAGAAACATACATAGGAAATTACCAATACGATAAGGTGGGGGCAGGTTAGGCGGAAGTACAGTGAAATATAGGAGACTCAAGAGTTCTAATAATAACTACATAAATTAGGAGAAAAAGGAGACAGATGAAAGAATAAAACTTCACTTTTGGACTCGGCAGTTTAATGTGACACTGGGAGAACCATGTGGAGGGATCCAGGGGGAAGTTATATATTAATATAAGATCTGAAACTTGGGAACTTTTTGAAATATTTGGTGGATATTGGGGAAATTTTCAAACATTCCAGTCTTTAATATTAGGAGTGAATCTTTTGAGTTGCAAAATTGGATGTGATATTGTTATAAGAAACACGTGCCTAATTTTATCCTACTATATCAGGAAATAGATTACAGCATAAGATTTTTAAATTAAAAAATTAATAATTAAAACTATTTGCCTTACGTTTGAATATACTTACATCCTTTGATCTGGGCTCCTAGCATATAGCTCAGGGTTTACATGGCTTCCTAAGAACATTCATTGGGAGTCAATGCCATCTCCACTACTAGTTTTGCTCGCTTTTCCAGGGCCTCTAACAAGAAGGGTAGATGCTTTGTCTTCTCAGTTGAGCCACGCTTTCCCTTTAGAAACCTGTCTACCAGAATTAACACCAGATGCTTGCTTCTCCATTGTTCATGAACACAACTATTACCAAAGACGGGAAAGCTTGGGGAGAATTAAAAATATTTCTTTCTCAAGAAAATAAAAGTCAGCAGCTTCTGACTTGCTTAGAAAATATTGAAGGGGTTAACCTGGGAAGTTTTTGCTCAGCTTTCTTTTTCTCTGACAATAATCATGCACATACATATGATTTATGATTTATATAAAGTTAAAATATGCCTTGATTGTGTATAAGTTAGCCAAGACTGTCAAGCTTGTTTAGGAAAAACAGAAGGTGGGTATTAACTTTTTTCAGTGGGTATTTGGATGAAGATTGAAAATAACTGTTTTTCTTTCAATCAGTGCATTGCATTTTATAGGACATAATAACCTGCAGTGGAGTCATGTTTCTTTGCTTGTCACTTCACATACAGAATCCCACCATAACACCACCCAGCAAGCAATGTTATATCTGTAAAGGCAGCAATATGATATTTTTCCTGAAGTTTAAAAGGCAACGTAATTTCACATTTTGTATCTTCAATTTCAATTCAAAAATATGGCTTGAGTGGGAAAAGGTTGAATATCAGATCTTGATTATTTTTTGTCATGGGGCCAAAGCTTGGAAACCATCTCAAGCTGACCTGTACTTTCATCTGCAGCCCCAAAGCGTAATTGAACTGCTTGCTCAGGATGCTGTGCTCCACGCAATAAGGGGGCAAAATGAACAACGGACTTCATAATTTAGCAGGTGTGCACAACTTCTCTGAGTATAGTTAATTAATTTATAACTAACTGCTCAAAGTCAGACATTAGGTCACGGTTTTATGTAGATGAATGCTATATCCAGGGAAAAGCAACATCCTTTTATAAATTATTTCATTCTGATGAATGAGACATATTGAATAATTGTTATTGCAGTTTTAGAAAAAATCTGAAAGTTAACATTTTTATCAGTCATCTTTATAAATGCCCTCTATTTTCTTGATTCTTTTGTTTATTAAGAATAGCTAGGAAATGATTCTTATTTTATAGTTAAGATATAAATGTACACAAATATTTTTGTAAAAACTTGTTCATATAACAAATATATTTAGTTCTGTTTTAATATCTGATAAACAGTTAAAGCAGGAGTATGTTTTTCAAGGGAGAGAGGAATAAATACAATGAAAAAATCACATATATTTCCTTACACTTTCATGGAGCAACCATCAGCTTATTTCCATTTCTGTAGTAAAAAGGCCACTTTCTATCCTGTCCATTCGCCACCTTGCATTTAGCTCAGAAGTATTTCAAGACAAAACTGGTTGACAATTCACATATTTTAATAGGTCTGCATCCAAATTGGTGCAATAAAAAAGAACCTTGTGCATGGCTTAGGATTCACACTGACAGCACTGTATGATTATGTATCGTTGAACAAATTAATTTGCAGTGAATCTGACGAGTGTGAAGCAGGACTCTGTTGTCATTGTGTGAGTTCTCTTGTCCTGGTTCTTTATCAGCCATCTTAACAAGTATAACACTCCTTGTTTTAAGCCTGTTGGTTTATTATAATTTTTACAGTGGACTTATCATTCCCATTGTTGGAAAATGTACACATTCTCTATTTGAAAATAATTTTACCAAGTTTTCACAGTCAAAAAATAAACTATTGCAAACTTAATGGGCTCCTGGAACAATGAAGCAATTATGCACAGAATAAACATAAGAACAGAGGCGATTATGGAACATAAATGTTGCCCCTAATGTTTCAGTTCTTATGGCAACAAACTCTCCATGTTCTGAGTTGTCAAACATAACTTAGAGTCATGTATATCAGTAGGAACTCTGGTGACTGAAAAATATTGCTAAGGTATTTGGAGTTCTTAACAAAGATTCTAAAACACCTGGTAACTTTTGGGGAGTACCCAGGAACTGAGGGAAAAGTAGGTCTGCTTTCCAGATTAGTTATGATAGCTGACTCAGCTTAACAAGGTGCTAACAGTGTAACCAACCAGATGAACTGCTCCAGGACACTTGGTTTAAGAACTATATTTTATTTGGTTTGTTTTTTCAAAATCAAATGAAATCTGGCTTTAAGTTTCCACTGAGGAGAGTTAGAAGTCTGATGTCAATTCTGACTGCTCCCTTTTCCCACCCATCCTGTCCGGCGTGCCCAGAGCCCACCTTGGTCACCCACAATGGCTCATGGGGAACTCCCATTCTTCTTCTCCCAGACAGAGCGGCGCCCCCTGCTGGCCCATCACCACACCGCAGGCGCTGCTCCTCTACAGAAGGTACTAAGCGATCACCTCTTCCAAAGTCCTGTCTTCTCCTGAGTCCGAGTGGGAGTGGGATCCTGGCCTCCACAACCTGCCGGATCCCTCAAATCCAGGCGGAAGTCCTCTCTACAGAAGGCTATGGATTTGATAACTCAAAACAAAAAGGCTTAACTGTCCTTCCGGTGGGCTAGAGGGAAAATGGTCTTTTCATCAATTTTTGCTGAGACTGTAGCAGCAAAAAAAGACAAAATACCAATTAATTCACCACCAGCGCCTTCCAGTATAAAAGGTGAGTGACTGCTACTGTCACCTTCCCTTTGCTCTTCTCACTCTCCCTGCGGAGCTGGGACTGTTCAGGTGAGAATGTTCCCCTTTCCTCCTTGGGCTCTTGTTACAGTGTCCACATTTCTTCTGTATATTTTGATGCTGATGATTTGTAAAGCATCTATGAATTATATATACTGCTTGCCAACTCATATAAGAAGGTTTAGATAAAAATCTATGCTTCTTTTTCTTAGTACCATTTGTAAAAGAAAAGTAACTACGCTGAACTTCAAACTGGTATTTTCCTCCTCTTCACTCTCAAGCCCTTGAAACAAGTGTCATATCAAACAGCTCAGTCCTGAGTTCTTACTAATGTTTTCACCACTGCTTTGCCAAAGTTCAGGTTACAATATGGGGAAGACAGAGCAATGATAATTGTATAGGTAACCAAAGCTAAAGATTGTGTTAGACAAGTAGCGGTAAAGGTCTGAGTCAGGGCTTTCAGTAACTAGGCAGCAGACTTATAATGGAGAAACTGGGTTGGAAAAGGTTTTGTTCATTTTCAACAAAATATAATATTTTTTAAAAATTCCCTTTAATAGAAAAATGAAAGTTTTTCCAATACATTTGAAGAACAGATTTAATTGTTTCTTATCAAAGGAAAGCTTGTCAGGTTGTACATGCAATTCATCTCAAAATGGTTTACCTGCTATTGAGGATCAAAGTTAAGAATTATGTACTCTTAGTTTGCTTATCAAGAACACACATTAAAATTTAGGCTTGAACATGTTAGGTGGAAATGAATGAATAGAACATCTTCGCCAAGTGTGTTACTGGGCTGAGTTATTAGCAGACTCTATAAATTCTAAACTTGGTTATAGCAGTAAAACAATTTTTTTGTTTCTTGGTCTAAACCTAATGCTGAATAAATTTTAATTTGAGAAGATACCTGTTTTAGTATTAAACCAACACATTAAAATCCCACAGGATTTAGGCAGGAATTTATGAAATGCTATCTGATTGCTCTCTCAAATGTTGCCTTAAAGTAAGTAACAGTGGGTTCACCTGAGATCAAGTCCAATTTTTTCTCCACATTTACCTTTAAATCTTAATTCAAAACATCTTTGAATTTTCAAGATTTGGTTATCGTAACAGATAAAATAAAATATATTCATTTCTTCAACTCAGTGACTTGGATTCAGTTTGGTTGGAAAAACATGAGACACAATTTTAAAAGTATAACTCCTCTGCCTCTGATGTAATTAGAAAAGTAGCATTCCACGTGGTCTGAAAATAGAAAAATGTGGCAAAGAAGCCTGTAGCATGGCAGTCTTGAATTTAGGAGATTATTAATGATGTATATATAGACTGAGTCACAGAGACTTCAAGTATTGGTAATAAATGATAGCTTCGTAAGAAGGACTGAGTATGAATTGCTAATGTTATTCATTTTCTTTATCCATTATAAAGAAAAGATTGCCTCTCTTCCTCCAGACTAAGGTTTAGCTTTGTCTCTGTGTAATACCCAAGTGAAAAAATTTTCTTTCGACTAAGACACAGTTATGAACTAAACTGATTTATAGCCAGTTCAGAAGCCAAGAGATTAGCGCCAAAATAGGGGTGAGATAATAAAATACTGAACTTGGACAGAATCCAGATTGCTCAAAATATGAGTTGGGAAGAAACTGCTGATCAGCTAAGATAGACCACAAAGGCTTGTCTCTGGATCCACTATTAGTAAGAATGATGATTCAGACCCATTTGGGAGTTGCTTTCACTCAAGTTTTCTGTCTGCTTGTTCAAGTGGTATACCCCAAATTGAGAATACACAAATAGTTCCCATGCCTGGTGTCCCCTTATTTCTGAGGAAGGATGTTTTAAGTTCAGTTGTCAATCCACAGCTATGAGGAGCAGAGAATTATTTTAGACTTACTATCTCTAGGCTGGAGAAGGAAGCTTTAGCACTCAGGGTAGGCCTTATTTCCATTTAAGAAAATCCTTGCTTCCTCACGATTATAAATTTCCATGTTCATTTTCTACTGCTTCACTGGACATACAAATAGTCTGACTATGGTTCCCTACGGCTGTTTCTCATAATAAAACAAAATTCAAATATTTCCATGTTAAGAGACACAAGGGGGAGTAAATGGACTTTAGAATGCCAACTCTCATCCCATGAGGTTGGACTTCTTTTGACACTTTCTGATGATCAATTACATCCCACCATTGTTGGCTTCATTTGTCAGCACATACCAACCCAAGCATACAATGTGGCTTTCCCCTTCATTTCCTAGCTCATTGTTGAAACAAAACTGAAATATTGAAAGCTTAGTTATGTAGAAAAGGGAATAAATAGAGAATACATAGTTCAATAATGTGCTTTGCCAAGACCGGTTACCACTGTCACTTTGGGGTTCACTTGGAGGGCACTGTCACATCAATCCCAGCCTGCTCCATGTGGCAGCAACCATCTCCCCCCCACTGCCAAGAGGTTCTTCAAGCACAGCACGTGTTCAAAGTCCAGACTTCAAAAGGGAAGCTGAGACAAATTATGGTTTGTTTGAAAAAAAAAAATCCCTTGATCCCTCAGTGCTTCGATTGCCTCCCCAGAAAATGACATGGAATTAAATAAACACACTCTTCAAAAAGAAAGAAGAGTTTCAGGACTAAATAAAGGTCTGGGATGGTATAAGCAGATTCTGTTTAATATCAGGGTCTTGCCACATTCATCACTGAAAATAATGCTGGTAATTATTTTATGTACACTTGAATTCAAAATATATATGCTTAATGTAGCAATTTTAAGTTTAATTTCAAAAGGTGAAGCAAATATAAACACAGAAATGCATACAAGTCTTTTAAAGAGACATTACCTGCCCGTCAGCAGCTATATTCACAGGCAGAGATGTCCAATGACAACTGGCAGCTTGTGTACCCAGTAGCTGGTGTGGCCAAGAGAAAACCATGCCCAGTTGAACTTTGGGGGAAATGCTTAAACTTTTTATATGTATAAGTTAAGATGGCTGCAAGCCGGTCATTCAGTCTAACATTGTCAGCATATACAGACTATGGTGTTGGGTGATCTGAATGTTGGACATGCCTTTGAATCGCTGGTCATAGATGAAGACTTTATTTGGATGAGAGCTGGGAGTGGGGGCCGTGGGCTTTCTGGCTTCTGCTGGGAGTTAGACATCCATGGTCTCTGCCACGTCCCTCTAGCCCACTGACTTGAGCACTTGAAATGGTACATTCCTAGCCCCTAGTAGTATAAATTGATTCCATCTCCCTTTGCCTACCTCCTTCCCTCCATCCCAAATATTCTGCAAAAGTTGAGGCCTGCTGCAAGGGCTGATGTCATTGTCTGGGCAGAACTTTGTCCCAACATTCTCCCTCTTGTCCCTCTGGGATTCTATTCAGGAAGTGCTGGGCTGAGCAAGCAAAGCCAGTTAGCTCTGAGCAAACACGTGATGTGTATGGAGTTCGTCCTCATTTTGCCACTTACTGGCTCTGTTACCTAGAGCATCATTTGACCTCTCTGAACTCAAATTTCATCATCTGTAAAACACACATAGTAATAGTAACTACCTAATAGTGTTTTGCAGATGAAATAATGTCATACATATAAGATGCTTGTATCCTGTCTAGCAGAGAGGAAGTTCTCAATAAATTGTAGCTAACATCTTCCAGCAGAATAAAAAGCCCTACCTCGGAGGTTCTCCTCTGTACTGTACTCCTTCACTTGATCTTCTCCAGTCCAATGATCAGGTACATAATGTTTCCATGCTTTGTTCTACAAAATGAGTTGAAAAACAAGGAGCAGAGTCGTTATCTAACCTCAGGATAGTTATACTGGGGAAATGTTTTTTAAAAATACTGCTAATGGGCTTCCCTGGTGGTGCAGTGGTTAAGAATCTGCCTGCCAATGCAGGGGACACGGGTTCGAGCCCTGGTCCGGGAAGATCCCACATGCCATGGAGCAACTAGGCTCACGTGCCACAACTACTGAGCCTGCACTCTACAGCCCACAAGCCACAACTGCTGAGCCCGTGTGCCACAACTACTGAAGCCTGCGTGCCCTAGAGCCCGTGCTCTGCAACAGAAGCCACCACAATAAGAAGCCCACGCACCACAACGAAGAGTAGCCCCCGCTCGCCACAACTAGAGAAAGCCCACGCGCTATAAGACCCAATGAAGAATGAAGACCCAACGCAGCTATAAATAGATAAATAAATTTATAAAAAAAGAAAATACTGTTAATTTTTGTAGATTTCTTTCCAAAGATGAAACATGCCTCTTATTCTCTTTCACTAAAAGAAAACATAAGCTACAATCAGAGCCTGTCTGGCATTTTTTTAAATGCATAAACATGTGTTTACTATTGTGTAGAACAGCTGTAATTTGACTGCAGTTGACTGATTCTGATTATGTTTGGTTTATGTCCTTCAAGAGCAGTCACAGAGAATTTACTTATGTGTGTTTTATATCATTTTAAAAATTATCTTCACAAAGCCATTATGTGTGGAAATGTTCTCCTTCCTTTTACCTTCATTATTGTTTAGAAAAGCAATTGTATCATTCAAAGTGGCTATTGAGTCTATAATCTACCAAATTCATGGGGATGGTATTATAATCTTAGAATATATCAAAATTCAGAAGTAAATGAACTGCTTTGAATCATCATCTCATAACTATTTTAGTGCATTTATAAAGACCTACTAATGTTTCTGATGCTATAAATATATAATGTGACAAATATTATTTCAACATTAAAAGAAAATTAAAGAACTTAGTAAATCAGAATGAATCACTAGAGACTGCTAAGAAAAGAATATATGCAAGCATCATTTTAGGACTTCTTTTTTTCCTCTAACATCTTCTCCCTCATTCTTTTCCTCCCTTGGATTTTTTTATTCCTACATCTTTTTTAATTATTTTTTTAATCCTTATAAAGCTCAGGAATTAAATAAAACACAGGTCAGTTGCCATTTTAATAGGGATTTGAGAACAACAAAAAGATAAATGTACACAATGTTATTTTAATGACTTTTATGTTTATTTTCTATTAGAGAAATACATTTTTCATAAAGAATGCATTGTGTTGATCAGGCTACTGATGAACTCCTGGTGGGCTTCTGGTGAAGAAAGCAGCAAAGAAAAAAAGAAGAGAGAATTGTGGGGTGTATACCACGACTTAGGGTACACAGTCAATTACGAGGGGATAAAAGATGATACTTCAATGTTACTCATGAAAGTAAGATTCTTGGGTAGCTTTCAAATTAATATGCCAGCCCAGATTTTTTTGGCATAATGAGAACATCTTTTATGCGTCACAACAGATTTTGATTATAACTAAGTAAGTGAAAGCTCAGATATGCTGATAAGGTGACCTTTATCATAAAGTTTAAGAGTAATTGTCTAAAGTACTTTTAGAGAAGGCAAAAGATGAATAGGAATAAAGTATGTGAGTCATAGGGCTACCTGACCATATAATTCATGTTTATGTTTGAATAAAAATTGCAATTTCAAATACAAATAAAACAAAAGTCCACTTAAATGAGATGCTTATGTCATCACTTAATGCTTTTTTCCCCTCTACCAAGAATAATCAAGATTACTCTTTGGCTAAGTCAGACCTTATGCCCACAAATACTTTTGCCCCATAAGAATTTAGAACATTTGGACACACTGTTGTTAAGATGGCTTATAGTTATCTTATAGAAAGCATTCTTTCTTTTATTGCTTATAGCCTTATTTTTATGAAATCGCTGTTTAAAAAGTATGCTGTTTTATTTTGCAAGTTCCATCTAAACATGAAATCAAAATGGATTTATTTGTATATTTTGGTCAGATTTGGGGAATTGCATTCAGTGTTTGGTGCCATATCTAGAGTGGGGTGTTTTCAAAGTAGGCTGTGTCCTGGAGACATTGTACTTGTGCTCCTTTCAAAGGGCAAGAAATGGCCCTAGAAAGCAGTTCTATTTAAAAATTACCTATTGAAAACTCCCTTATCTGCCTACTGTATTTAGTTTTGTGGATGATACAGTGAAGTATTTGGCATTGACCTCATAACTTTTCTTTGGAAAAGTGCTTCTACAATTCTTTTTTCATATTTTCATGTTTTTTTTCTACGTAGTATGCTTTTTTCCTCCAACTCTTCCCTCATCATTTCTCTCCCCTTCTCCAAATTCTTTCATTCTTTAGAGCCAAATTCCAATGTCATCTCTCTCGTAAAAACTTACTTGAACCTACTTCAGTCATATATATATTTTTTTAATTTTTCACGGGAATTTTTCCATAACCGTCTTAGAGCACCTATCACTCTCATATGAGCCATGTGAGTGGCTAAGATTATAAGCTTTCATTGACGTGTGATGCCCAGGGACAGGTAATGATCTGGTACATTGCATGTGGTAAGTACTCAATCCATATATGTTCTAGAGATGTTGCCTGAATATAGAATTTTCCTAATATGTAATAATAAATTAATAACAAAAACTAATTGCATGCATGTATGCATGCATTTATACAACAGTTACAACACTAACAAGTTCATATTGATGACAGGGTCAGCTGGGGAGTTATTTAATTTGGTCACTGAAACTGATAAACTTACTAATTGTCACTATTTGGTCATTTTATTCATAATAATATGAATAGTTTGCATAATGGTCAAGTTTGCTTAAGAAGGACAAACATGATCAATATTAAAATCCAGTCTTGTCAAGTCACTGAACATCAGAAAGATGGTGCCAAACAACCTGTGACAAACTAAATCGTCATCAAGCAGATCTTATTTTTGGTCTTATATTTAGTATATTATGTGGCCCGACCCAAAATTTCCAAAGGTTTCACAGGAATAGAAGTGGAAAAAAGTAAAACAAAAAGCATGCATGTGAAGTACCAGAATTTTTAAAATTCTAGTACTAGTACACAACCATACTTACTGAAAGTTATGGATCTCTAGTCAAGGAAAATCCACTTTAAACTTACATAAAAGTGTGGAAATTTCAACATCAAGTCTTCAGAAATTACATTGAAATGAGACATTGAGATCCCTTCTTTGGACACAGTCTCTATTGCTATAGCAATAGTTTAATCATATATAGTCACAGAATAGAATTTTATTTCTGTGGACACATTCTCCATTCCTTCCAAGTATTCAAAGACAATACCCAACCATAATGAGAGGATGTTAATGAAAGAACATGATGCAAGAACACAGGCTACTCATTTCTACAGGATTCCATAGTTATCTGAAGTCACAGAGTGGTAGAAATTCTGTAGCACGCAGAAGCTGAAATGCCACTGAGAATGTTTCATGTTACCAACAGAAAATAGGAAAATGGAAACCAGCATGCATACTTCCTCTATATCATCTGCACTCAATAAATCTTGAGTTAAATTCTTACTTTATTTTTTCCTTATGACAAATATACTTAAGTAATTGGATGTTTCCATCTTATGGAACTGGGGATTTTACTCACATTGAAATTCACAATCATGGCTTTTCATATGGAAATGTCTATTCCTCAAGTATACCAGGAAAAAATCTAGTTTTTATTACTTCAAACTTAGTAAAGGAAGACCAAATCTTGGTGTCACATAATGTATAGTGCATCGTTTACAAGCATTTCAGATTATAAGGAAAATTTATTTACCACAAATATGATGATGGTTCCTTTGAAAACAAGCACATTTTAATAACTGAATCATAATGGATCTAAATATTTATAAAGGATATCTTAAGTAATATACTGAGTGCCTACAGGACATATTGCGTATAAGTACATATTGTGTATAAGTACATATTTAGGGAACAATGTTTGTATTCTGTGAATTTTGTATCTTCTTACTAATCTTCTTAATTTATCTCCTGACATATAAGCAAATTTAGGCTAAGCCTCTTTTATCCTGGATAGCGCATTTTGCCACACTGTCTCAAAACTGTTAACTACTTATACTATTGAAATGAGGAGCTAATAAATAATAAATGGAGAATAACAAGCCTACCTTTTTAATTGTTCTGTAACTTTATATTTTCACATTGCACACTGAATCACAAACACTCAAAATCATACCATAGAATTATTGGGGTGAAAGGGCATTTAAAAGGTCATCTAACCCAATGAGTTATAACTTTATTTCACCAACAGAACTCTTTTTTTCTAAAGAGCTTTGTATATGGGACCCCCAAATTTGAAACAGATGCATAGTGTAGCAGCTCTGGTTTAAGAGAAGTATGCTTGGCCTCATTCCCTGAAGCAGAACTCTGAAGTCCCCCAAAGCACGGTTTGATGACCACTGATCTGGGTGATTTGTGCAATCGGCTCAGGATCTTTTCTAAAACACTTTTTGCCAGATAATCATACTGTCACTTCTGTAATAGTTCCAGGGACAGGATACACTTTTTTTGGAAATGTATCAATCATTATGAAATAAAACTATCCCCTATATTAAACCTCCAAGTAACATTTCCCATTATCTAATTCTTGTTCTCTTTGATTATTTTATATAATAACCCTTCAGACATTTGAAGGCAGTGTAGCCCTATATCAATCTGGGCAGAAATAAACTTGGCTAAAAGTGTTTACATTTCCTATCTAAAGGAGTGAAGTACGTTCTGGCCTCTGCTTTGATCTCCTTGGGTTATGCTTTGTCCAAGAGACAGAGTGGCTCTGCCCTTTGGTTGTAGTCATGAGCAAAAAGGAATCATATAATGAAATCTAGATGAAGTTTGGGTTCTGATTAAAGGAGCCCCAGGAAGATATAAAGAGTCTAATATTTTCAAGACCTTGGGATCAGCAGGTATCAAAAACCAGTCTCAAAGCAAGGGGGACGAAAATGGTAATTAGACAAGACAGATGAAAACAGTTTGGGAAACAAAATAGATTGAAAGTTGAAACCTTATGTTGAAGGCAAAGAACATTTTATGGAGGACTTTATCTCATATACAGGGAATGCACTAATTAAATATGATAAATGTTTATGTGTTTCACCTGCTCTGAGAGCCATCAATCTAACTATAAAAGTCTAATGGAATCTTCCAGGTCCATATTGTTATCAATAGCTATACCTGTCATCCATTTGTTTGGGGTAGTAACTCTGACATTTGAATTCTCAGCCCAGTATTTTTCAGTTGTTCTTTTCAATCTGCAGTAGTAACACTGCTGCAAGCTGAATACTTCCCATCTATCTCCTTCTGGCCCTTACTTCTCATGGATTTTTCAATCAGTTAGTGGGTTCAAGTTCTGTTCTATTTACTTTCCATTATGCCATCATTGTTTTCTTAGGAAGTGAGGTTGGAGGTTACCCCAGTTTGGGAGCTAGATTTTCAATGTTTAAGAATGAGTAAACTGAAAAAAAGTCAACAACAGGAAATCCAGGAGCAACATCAGGCCACTGAGATACACTGGGACACAGGAGTACAAACAAAGCACAGAGGAGGGTGTAGAAGAGCATCTTCATCATCAGTGTCACCATCAGTATCACACGAGTTAACATTATGGAGCACCTACTATCTGCCTGGCTTGGCTCTGACTTATGATACCTAATATAATTATTAGTATTTTATTTATTTTATGTACAAGTAATTAAGCGTGAAGTAATTAAGTTAAAAGTCCAGTATTATATAGCTAGTAAGTGATAAAGCCAAGATTTGAAAATAAACATTCTGACTTTGGAAGTCAAACTTTTCATTAAACAGCTTTATTGAGGTATAATTTATACACAAAGAACTACACAAATTTCTTGCATACAGTTGGATGAGTTTGGACATATGAAAACAGCTGTGATACCATCACAACAATCAAGGTAATAGACATATCCAACCCCTTCCAGAGTTCCTGCGTTTCTTATTTTGTGTATGTGTGGTAAGAACACTTAATATGAGATTTACCCTCTCAACAAACTCTGAAGTACACAATACCATATTGTTAACTACAGGCACTATGGTGCTGAGAAACCTGGATATCCACATGCAAAAAATTAAATTTGAACTCTTACCTTAGACCATACAGAAAATCAACTCAAAGTGGATTAAAGACATAAACATAAACCCTGAAACTGTATAACTCCTAGAAGAAAACATAAGGGAATATTTCTTGACATTGGTCTTGGCAATGATTTCATGGATATGACACCAAAAGCATAGGCAACAAAAGCAAAAATAGACAGGAGGGACTATATCAAACTAAAATGCTTCTGCACAGCAAAGGAAAATATCGACATAATGAAAAGGCAACCAACCTACAGAACAGGAGGAAATATTTGCAAACCATATATCTGAAATCAGGTTAATTTCCTAAATGCATAAGGAACTCCTTCAACTCAATAGCAGAACAAACAACCCAATCTAAAAAATGGGCAAAAGACTTAGACATTTCTCCAAAAATATCAAAAACGTACTATATGAAAAGAGGTTCAACATTATTAATGATCCAGGGAATACAAATCAAAACCACAATGAGATATCACCTCACACTGGTTAGAATGATTATCATCAAAAAGTCAAAAGACTGAAAGTGTTGCAGAGGATGTGGAGAAAAAGAAGGCCTTTGTACACCGTTAGCAGGAATGTAAATTGGTACAGCTACCATGGAAAACAGTACGAAATTTCCTCCAACAATTAAAAACAGAACTATCATATGATCCAACAATCCCACCTCTGGATATACACCCAAAATAATTGAAATTAGGATCTCGAAGAGATATCTGCACTCCCATGTTCACTGCGGCACTACTCACAAGAGCCAAGCTATGGAAAAAAAACAAACACTCTTAGAGAAAATGGGAGCTGAAGAAGAGACAGGAAGGAAAAATGAAGGAGAAAATATAAGTATAGGGCACAAAAACAAAAAAAACTCAATTACTGACTTGTCAACTGCATTAGGGATTGTTAAATCAGAACTGGCATGCATAAATTTAAATACATGATGAAGAGAGCTGGGAGGATATTCCAGGATGTGAGAGACGGGGAAAAGCTGGAAAAATCAATGAAGAGGAGAACGTACAGAGATCAATCAACATTAGTATACTTGCTATACTTGACGAGAACAAACAGAACAGAAATGATAATCAAGAATATTACAGGAGGGTTCTTTCCTGAAATGAAAGGAAATTGAGTGATCAGATACACATGCTTCACTATATATCATCAAATGAAATTAAATGAGATAGGAATTTAGACACCCCAGAGTGAAATATTTTAATCAAGTCATTCTGAAAAGTACAAAAATCAGATTGACTTTCACTTAAAAATGAAAAAGTTTTGAGATCCAGGAGTTATATAACAAACATTGACTGTCATTCATGTAGGAAAGCAAAGAAAGACAAAGGTAGATGTATAAGAGCTGAAAAAAGTAAACTTTAACCATAGAGGTTTCCTGAAACTTTTTAGTCAGAATTAAAGTGAAGGCATCAGGAGCAGGCAAGTCACAGTACATAGGATCAATAATGAGGACTGAAATAATTTAACGTAAAATTGAAGGTAGTTTATTATAAAAACAGATGAAAGCAGAATATCATTTGTCAAAAGTAATTACAGTTACTGAATAAATATATGAATATAATGAGAATTAGAGTATACTTTTCCAGATTTGGGCTAAAACATCTGAAATTCAGAAAATCTGTTCTATCCAAAGGATAACTATATTCTCAGATTTGCTAGGAGAAAATAAGCAGAGTGTTTACACTTTGAGGTTGATATTTTTAAAAATATAGATGTAAGTATGATGTGTTTTAAAACTCTATTAAGGAGGACAATAACTGAATTAAATAACGAAGCATGTATACCTCTCCTAATCACTAAAAAAAGAAAATAAAAGAAAAAAGGAAAGAAGATTGAGAACAAATGCCATGTAATACACGATTTTAAAAAAAGAGAGAAAAGCACACTGTTGCATAAAAATCAAAATATATAAATGAAAATGAAACTCCATAAACTATATCCAAGTTAAAAAAATAGAGCCTCAGATTTGGTTAAAAAGGTAAATTGGAAAGAAATATAAACTAGAGGTTTAACAGTAGAAAGATGGTTAATAACAAGCCAAGCAAATATTTTGTTTTAAAATGTTAATGTCCAATATTGGCAAAAGTGTTACAAAATGAACACTGTAGTATAATCTTTGTGTATTGGTCAGCTTTTTTCTTGTCTATGCTGGGGTTACATCAAAATGTCAATGGATTACAAAATTAATATTACATGTGAATTACGGTTCTGTTCTTCTCCACTTGGCTCCTTCATTCTGGGATACAGGATGAAGTAGCAGATATTGTCTGGGACTTATTCATGTTCTAGAAGGAACAAGTAACGAGCCAGACAATGACTTGTCAAGCTTTTGCTCAGCACTTAACGTTCACATTTCATTGGCCAAAGCAAGTTACACATCTAAGTCTGAGGTCAACGGGTTGGAAATTATATACTTCCCACTGAAAGGGGCACTGCACATGAAAAAAGAATCAATCAAAATATAACTATCCATTGGTAAGCACCAAAATCATGGTGATACTCAAAATACATACACACTTTTAATAATGGAGATCATGGCACACTTCACTGCATAAAGCATGACAATGTCAAAAGGTACAGAATCTTCTCACCTGAGAGACTGAATAATTTGGGGTAGTAATGAAATCTCCCACACTAGTAAGAATGTAAATAAAGGCAAACTTTAAAGAAGTTCAGTTATAAATATAGACCAAAGTCCTTCCAGTGGCTTAGTCTCTTTCCCTAGTACACAATTATTTTCCTAGAACTTTATCCTAAAAAAATTGCACAGATAGTTCATATATAAAATTTCATCATAATTTAGGGATACATCAAAATATTATTCATAGTAATAGGTCCTTAATTAAATAAATTACATCTTTATAGGCCTATATAGCCTTTAAATTTAAAGTTATGTAAAATTGTTATCATATGTGATAAAAACCTACAATGTGCCCTGATTTCCATTATTAAAACATGTGTTTGTGTGTGTGTGTATGTGTGTGTATCACCATGATTTCAGGGTTTACCAATGTACAGTTGAATTTTGGGTGATCCTTGTTTTCTCATGTATGCTCTTCCTAGTGGACTATTATTTGCTTTGAGATTTAGAGTTAGCAAATAAGGGGCTCACAGTAGTCATTCAATAAGTAATTGAATAAATGAAGGAGTAAATAAATGAAAATGCAAGGACATTGTATTGTATTTAAGAATCATCTGAGTTTATATTTAAAATGCAAAAAATTCTTCTCACCACAGAATATCATGAAACAGAATGTGATTCAGACATCAGTGGTCAAAGGACTACACCGGGATATAGTAGACTATACTAGCTATAGCGTCAGACAGTGTAATAAAACAATAGTTACTGATCTTTATTAAGTGCTTTCCATTTGCCTGGCATTGTGTTAGTATCTTTACAGACAATATCTCATTGAAGCTTCTTACCAATCCTGTATGTTAGGTATTTCTATTATAACTCTCTTAAGAGCCAAACTGAGGGAGCTGAGAGATAATAATAGTCTCCCAAAATTTCACATTTAGTAAGTGACAAAGCAAGGATTTGAAACCGGGCAGTCTGACTCCAAAGAGTCATTGTTAGCCCCACCTTATAGTTTACTCGTATTCTCTTAAGGGAAGATTCCCAATTTACTGAATCTTTGTGTTGTTTAAAACTCTACAGACACATTTTCTGTGGTAGCTTCTTACAAGTGAATAATCTCATCAATAAGATATAATTTTTTTCTAATTTTATACTTTAAAGGCATTTTTAAAATTCTAAGTTTAAGAAGGCCTTGATGTCAGACATGTGTATGTGACCCACACATTAATTAATTCATCAGTTCTCACCTCTTGCACCCTATTTGTGACTATTGCTTTAATTTAAAAATGCTCTTCAATCATACTTAGAAATCAAAGTATTAGTGGAAAGGTTAGAGAGAAGACACAAACAGCTTTGTATTTTACCTCAAGATTCCAGTTTCTTTTTCCTCTCATAGCTTCAGTGTCTAAGTTTCTGATGGTTAATACAACGTGAAAGAATTGGGAATGAATTCACTAAGCCTCCATCCTACAGAAACTTATACATGGTTTAACAAAACCATTACTTCTGGGGAGCTTGGCTGGCTATACAAAAAAAAAAACCCACCGTGCCTTCTTTTTTTAATTTAGTTATGCTGGGGGTTGAAATATCTTCATTATGGTATCCAGTGATTTTTTTTTTCAAAAGCTTTACTTATACAGCGGAAATAAAAGCAATGAGTTGAGTCAACCAATTCGACAGGTAGTTTGAGTTCATATACATGAAACAACTAGTTAATTAGCTGTATCATTCATTTTCATCCAATTGTTTTGGCATTGAAAAGTCAGAGCCTGGGCTTTTCGAAAGCGACATATGCCTTCCTATGTTATGAGTGAACTTTTATCTTTCAAATTAGAAACAAAAACAACAACAAAGAGAAAGCACATTTCTTTTGGTCTACTCCATATGGGTAACTGACATTATCACAGCTAGAGTTGAGCACAGCCTAGAATATGTAATTTCTTTTTGTAAAATATTATTTTCATTTTGGGAAAAAGCAGTATTTGGCACTGCATCAATTCCGCTGCTTTTGTTCATCATTTGTTTGAACAAAAGTAATTATGTTTACAACAAATTAAGCAGCAGAATTTTTCTTTTGTTTTCTGGTAGTGTATTTTACATTCAACTACCAGTTATATCACTAAATATGTCTGGTTTTCATTATTTTCATGAGAAAAGCAATATTCATTTTTAAAAATTTAGGTACAGCATGCCCATAGTTTTTGGTTTTATTCATGAAAACTAATAATTATTATATTGAAAAAGTCTATACAAATGCCTCAAAAACAAATTATTAAATACCCATGACTACTGATTTTGAGGTAAATTTTAAATGAGTAAACCTTTAATGAATACTGAGTAAATTTTAATATATTAAATGTGGCAAAATTATTTCTTTGTCACCATACTTTAGCACCAAATTGAACTTAACATGTTCCAAATAATAGTTGCCATTGATGAGAGTCTTATGATCCCTGAAAAATTCAAGTGTTTCTCAGGCATGACCTGTGGCCAAAATATGTGATACAGGATGTGGAGCTTTTAATATTCACATTTTATTGATCAACTTCTACTGATTCTCCATGGTCACTTTAGTATAGATAGATTAAAAATTCCTAAATTTTATTTTGAGTAACAGGTACAAATTCAAATCTAAAAGTTGAGTGTTAGGTCAATCATAATCTTTTTCTTAAACTTTTACCAAGATCACAAACAAAATTAGACTCATATTTTTTATAACGGTATCCATGGGGGAGGGATTGGTTCCAGGACCCCCCCATGCCCAGCAGATACCTAAAGCTATGGATGCTCAAGTCCCTTCTATAAATGACATAGCATTTGCCTATAACCGGTGCACATCCTCTCATATACTTTAAATCATCTCTAGATTACTTATAATAGCTAATATAATGTAAATGCTGTGTTGTAAATACAATGTAAATATTTGCTGATGCACAGCGAATTCAAGTTTTGCTCTTTGGAAACTTCTGGATTTTCTTTTTGAATATTTTTTATCCTTAGCTGATTAAACCCATGGATACAAAGGGCCAACTGTATTTGACTTTAAAAGCCTCCGTTTTATTTACCACAAAAATTACCAGTGTTTAAAAGAAAAAGGTAATTTTCTCAAGTTCAGTTATTCTACAGGGCATTATCAAAAGGTAATACATCGTGTATCCATTATGAAACTTCATCACATGACTTATTTACTATGTCTCAGTTTTCTTAAGAGACAGAAAAGTAAAATGATAACACCTTCCTTTATTTAAAAAGGATTCCTTTATTGATTTGTTTGACTGATGTTGCTTTTGTGGGGTTTTGTCATTATTTTTAAGTGATATGTTCTAGAATCTGATTATGAAGTATAATCTTGGATGTTAAACTACATAAAATTTTAAATATAAAAAAGATTCTTTAAAAAAATTAATTAACTTGATTCTTCAGAGCCACTGAGCAGAAAGTACAGAGTTCCCATATACCCTCAGCCCCCATATACAAACAACCTTCCCCACTATTAACATCTTACACTACAGCAGTACATTTGTTACAGTCAACCTACACTGACACATCGTTATCATCCAAAGTTCATAGTTGATATTAGGATTCACTTTTGGTGTTGTATATTCTGAGTTTTAACAAATGTATAATGACATGTATCTAATATTGTAGTATAATACAGAATACTATATTGCCCTAAATATCCTCTGTTTTCATCCCTCCCTTCTCCCCAGTCCCTGATAACCACTAGTCTTTTTTTGGTCTCCATAGTTTTGTCTTTCCCAGAATGTCATTTTGTTGGAATCATACAGTGTGTAACAATTTTAGATGGGCTTCTTTCACTTGTAATATACATTTAAGTTCCTCCAAGTCTTTTCATGGCTTGATAGCTCATTTCATTTTAGCACTGAATAATATTACATTATCTGGTGTACCATAGTTTATTTTTCATTCACCTAATTGAAGCACATCTTGGATGCTTCCAGCTATTGGTAATTATGAATAAAGCTGCTGTAAATAATTGTGTGCAGGTTTTAATGTAGACATGTTTTCAACTCCTTTGAGTAAATTCCAAGGAGTGTGATTACTGGATCATATGCTGAGAATATTTAAATTTGTAAGAAACCACCAAATTGTCTTCGAAAGTGTCTGTGCCATTTTGCATTCCCATCAGCAGTGAAAGAGAATTCCTGTTGCTCCACAGTCTTGCCAACATTTGGTGTTGTCAGTGTGCTAATTTTGGCCATTCTAATAGGTGGGTATTGGCATCTCGTTTTAATTTGCATTTTTCTGATGACCTATGATATGAAACATTTTCACATGCTTACATGCCATCTATATATCTTCTCTGGTGAGGTATCTGTTAAGATTTTTGGCTCATTTATTAATTGGGTTGTTTGTTTTCTTATTCAGTTTTAAGGTTTTTATATATTTTGGATAACAGTCCTTTATCAGATGTGTCTTTTGCAAATGTTTTCTTCCAGTCTGGCCTGGCTTCTTATTTTCTTGACATTCTCTCTCACAGAGCATAAGTCTTTAATCTTCATAAATGTCTTTCTTTCATGGATCATGCTTTTGGTGTTGTATCTAAAATGTCACCACCATACACATGTCATCTAAGTTTTCTCCTATGTTATCTTCTGACATTTAAGTCTATGATCACTTGATTTATTTTGCAAAGTGTGCAATGTCTGTTTATAGATTTCATTTTTTTTTTTTGCATGTAGATGGCTAGTAGTTCCAGCACCATTTCTTGAAAGATTATCTTTACTCCACTGTGTCATCTTTATAACTTTGTCAAAGATTATTTGACTGTATTTATGTGGGTACATTTCTGGGCTCTATTCTGTTTCATTTATATATTTGTGTATTCTTTCACCAATACCATCCTGTCTTGATTACAGTAGCTTTACAGTAATCATCAAATTGGGTAGTATCAGTCTTCTGACTTTGTTCTTGTCTTTCAAAATTCTGTTGGCTATTCTGAGTCTTTTGCCTCTCCATATAAACTTTAGAATCAGTTTGTCAATATCCACCATATAACTTGCTGGGATTTTGATTAGGATTGTGTTAAATCTGTAGGTCCATTTGGAAAAAAATGACATCTTGACAATACTGTCATCCTATCTGTGAACATGAAGTATCACTCCTTTTATTGAGTTTTTCATTTCATTCATCAAAGTTTTGTAGTTTTTCCCATATAGATCTTGAATATATTTTGTTAGATTTACACTTAAGTACTGATTTTTGAATGTTGAACCAACCTTGCATACCTGGGATAAATCCTTCTTGGTTGTGTTGTAAAATTCTTTTTATGTTGCTGGATTTCCTTTGCTAATATTTTGGTGAGGATTTTTACATCTATGTTCATGAGATATACTGGTCTATAGTTTCCTTTCTTGAAATGACTTTGTTTCTGGTACAGTCATATCTCATTTTATTGTGCTTTGTTTTATTGTGCTTTCAGATACTGTGTTTATTACAATCTGAAGACTTGCAGCAACTCTGAATCGAGCAAGTCTATTGCCATTTTTCCAGCCACATTTGCTCACTTTGTGTCTTTGTGTCAGTTTGGTAATTCACTCAATATTTCAAACTTTTTCATTACCATTATATTTGTTATGGTGGTCTGTGATCAGTGATCTTTGATGTTACCAATATGACTTGCTGAAGGCTCAGATGATGGTTAGCAGTTTTTAGCAATAAATTATTCTCTAATTAAAATATGTACATTTTTAAGACATAATGCTATTGTACATTTAATAGACTACAGAATAGTATGAACATAACTTTTACATGCACTAGGAAACCAAAAACTTTATGTGACTCACTTTACTGTCATATTCACTTTGTGGTGGTCTGGAACCAATGCACAATATCTCCAAAGTATGCCTGTATTTGGGTAATTCTGGTCTCATAAAATGAGTTAGGTAGTATTCTCTCTGCTTTTATCTTTTTGATTAGTATTATCATGGTGTATTTTTCTCCATCTATTTACTTTTAATCTATATATGTCTTTATATTTAAAGTAGAACTCTTGTAAATAATGTACAGTTGGGTCATGTTTTTTCATCCACTCTGACAATCTCTGTCTTTTAATAGGTATGTTTAGATAATTGACATTTAAAGTGATTAGTGATATAGCTGGATTAATATCTACCATAGTTGTTACTATTGATATTTTCTATATATTGCTCTTGATCTTGGTTCCTATTTTCGTCTTCTACTCTTTTTCTTATTTATTTACTTTTAAATGAGCATTAAATATGCTTTCATTTTCTCTCCTTTCTTAGCATATAAATTATACATCTGTATAATTTTTACTTTTTTCACTGGTTGCCCTAGAGTTTGCATCATACATTTACAACTAATCCAAGTCCACTTTCACATAACACTATACTATTTCATGGGTTGTGCTAATACCTTATAGAAACAAAGTAACCTTAATTCCTCTCCGCCATCCTTTGTATCCTTTATTTCACTTATACATAAACATACATATATACTTAGGCATACATACACAAATGTGTATATATGTAAAAATAAGCATACATAATTAAATACATTGTTGCCATTATTATTTTTGAATAGTTAATTATTTCTTGGATCATTTAAGAATAAGAAAACAAAAGAATAAGAAAAGTAAAAACTCTTATTTAATATTCACTCATTTCTTTTCTGATGCTCCTGCTTTTTTATGTAGATCTGATTTTTTGACCTATATCAACTTCCTTCTCTCTAAAGAACTTCTTTTGCATTTCTTGAAGGTCAAGTCTAATGGCAAGAAATTATCTTGATGTTTGTTTATCTCCGTAAAATCTTTATTCCTCCTTCTGTTTTGAAGACTAATTTCATAGGGTACACAATTCTAGGTTAATAGTTTTTTCTTCTCTCAATACTTTATTTCAGTTTGCTCACTTGCTTACATGATTTCTGAGGAAAAATTAGGTGTAACTCTATTTTTGCTCCTGTATAGGTTCCTCTGGCTTATTTCAAGATTTTTTCTTTATGTTTGATTTTCTCAAGTTTGAATATGATATGCATAGGTGTCATTTTTCTCCATATTTATCTTGCTTGCCGTACTCTGACCTTCCTGAGTCTGTAGTTTGGTGTCATTAATTTGGGAAAATTTTCAGTCATTATTGCTTCAAATATTGCTTCTGTTCCTTTCTCCTTCTCTTCTGGTATTCCCATTACATGTATGTTACACCTTTTGTAATTATCCTGCACTTCTTGGATATTCTGGGGGTTTTGGTGGGGGGGGGGGTCCAGTCTTTTTTCTCTTTGTTTTTCAATTTAGGAAGTTTCTATTGAGATATCCTCAAGCTAGACATTCTTTCTTCAGTGATGCCTTGTCTAGCAATGAACGTATCAAAGGTATTCTTCATTTCTGTTACAGTGTTTTGGACCTTAAGCATTTCTTTTCATTCTTTCTTAGAATTTCCATCTCTGTGCTTCCATTGTCCATCTGTTCTTCATCCTGTCTACTTTATCCATTTGAGCCCTTAGCATATTAAACACAGTTGTTTTAAATTCCTGGTCTGGTAATTCCAACATCTCTGCTATATCAGTCTTTCTTTGCTCTGACTTTTCAAACTATTTTATGCCTTTTAGTATTTTTTTCTTGAAAGTCAGATCTGATGTACTGGGTAAAAGGAACCTGGCAAGGGCTCCTGCAGAGGATTCTGCTCATGGGTTTCTGTTGAGTTATGATTTCCTATATTCTCCTGTATGTCTCTCCAATTTGGGGGGCAATAGTTTGCCCTATGACCTAACTTCTCTGATAGGTCTAAGAAGAGCTGTTCATTTTTCAGTCTGTTCAGCTTTTTTTACTTTCTGTTTACTTTCTAGAGTGACAACTTTCAGGCTCTTTACCTGCTGCACTGGAAATAAGAAGTTCGTATTTGATTGTTAATGAAGGAAATTTTAAGACAACCTTTCACGGTCTGGTTTAGAAAGTGATACCTAGATAAGAACCATGTGTAGACAATGCAGTAGGAGTTTATTAAAATCACCTCACATCACACTTACTAAAAAATATTTTTAGGTTTGGTTCTACAACTTAGTTAAAATGCTAACAACCAAGGCTCTCTGAATAATTACACTCCTATTCTTAAAAACAAAGCAATAAAACACATGGAAAAATAAGTTTTTTATATTCACTTACTCTATTTTAAGGCATTTGAAGACATGGAAAATGCTTTGAAAAAGTTCTTTTATTCATAAAAGTAAAGTAGTTAAGAACAGCATGCAAAACACACATTTGTTATGATGATCTCACATCCTTATCTACTGTTGTTTATTATATCACTTATTTCAGTGGAATTTGTAGAAATTAATTTTTTAAGTTAATTTAAATTAATATTTACAAACTTCAGTGAAAGAAATAACAGTATATAACCCAACCAAAAAATGGGCAGAAAACCTAAACAGACATTTCTCCAAAGAAGACAGATGGCCAACAGGCACATGAAAAGATGCTCATCATCACGAATTATTAGAGAAATGCAAATAAAAACTACAATGAGGTACCACCTCATACCACCTCAGAATGGCCATCATTAAAATGTCTACAAATAATAAATGCTGGAGAGGGTGTGGAGAAAAGGGAACCCTCTTACAGTGTTGGTGGGAATGTAAATTGGTGCAGCCACTATGGAAAACAGTATGGAGGTTCCTCAAAAAACTCAAAATAGAGTTGGCATATGATCCAGCAATCTCACTCCTGGGCATATATGCAGACAAAACTATAATTTGAAAAGACACATGCACCCCTATGTTCATAGCAGCACTATTTACAATAGCCAAGACATGGAAACAACCTAAATGTCCATTGACAGATGTACAGATAAAGATGTGAGATACACACACACACATACACTCACACACACAATGGAATATTGCTCAACCATTAAAAAGAATGAAATAATGCCATTTGCAGCAACAATGGATGGACCTAGAGATTATCATACTAAGCGAAGTAAGTCAGAAAGAGAAAGACAAATACCACATGGTATCACTTATATGTGGAATCTAAAATATGACACAAATTAACATACCTACAGAACAAAAACAGACCCACAGATATAGAGAACAGACTTGTGGTTGCCAAGGGGGAGAGGGAGGGGGAGGAAAGGATTGGGAGCTTGGGATTAGCAGATGCAAACTATTATATATAGGATGGATAAACAACAAGGTCCTACTTTATAGCACAGAGAACTATATTCAACATCCTGTGATAAACCATAATGGAAAAGAATATGAAAAAGTATATATATATGATATATATATATGTATAAATGAGTCACTTTGCTGTACAACAGAAATTAAACACAACATTGTAAATCAACTATACTTCAATAAAATTTAAAAAATTAAAATCACTTGTCATATACTCTAAGTTATTTAAAGACTTTGGTAGTGAATAATTATTCCTTGATAAACAATGCCAATTATGGACCTAATTTCTTTGACATTTAGTATCAACGACAATTCACATTTTCACACATTCTGTTGGCACTAGCATTACATTATCAACCAAAATCCCCAAAACTGATACATAATGCTTATTATGTGCTTGCACAAATATTCATTAGAATGTTGCCTTAGATTTTCAAGTAACTACAATATAGGTAATATGACAATTGATGTAATCAAAAACTAGAAATGTTTCATCAAAAATAAATGTTCAAAAACAGAAATGTTCATCATTAAAAAACAGCAATCTGTTTGAAATTATGAGATGTTATGTCATAATATTTTCTTTGAGGTGAACAGATCAGATCTACATTTTCAGTATCCACCTGAGCCATTCTCATGGAAATGCATTCATGACTATACCTCCTCCACCACTCTGGAATTCAACAACTAATGAATGCAACTGTGGATGGCTCAGTTTTAGAAATGAACACAGTTACTCAGACAGAGAGAAAATTTGACTAAAGTATTATGATGTATTTTGTTCAGGTAAGTTCACTCCCTTGATAAAATATTTCTTGGTTTTGTGACCTTCACATTCAATCCAAAGGTTATTTGGGAAAACAGGATTAAATATGAGAATCAAATATGATCCTAGGGACTACTGTCCTCATCAAGGCTACGGGATACAACTTCCAAAAATAATTCTATTGCAAAAGAAAAAGCCAACTGTTATATATGTATAACATATAGTTTGCCATTTAGATAAAAAGTGTGACTTACATGTGTATAACAGTGGCTTCTTTCTTTTTTATTAAAGTTATTAATACATGTGTCTAGGTATAGTTTTCCCTGGTTCTATTTTATACCATAAAAATAAGGATCATGGATGTCAAAATAAAATAGAAAGTTAATGAACTCACTCTAACCTTAAGAGTGCACCCACACAGTGGATCTGTCTAGAGCAACCACCCACTGGTAATGGTGGGAGCAGCATCTAGGCTTGAGATGTCTCACCTTAGTTCTGGCTAAAATGGTGAGGGACAGTGACCAGGACTTCAGGATTAACTACTATAAGTAACATGCTGAGTACTTGGTATTTTCCCTAAATATTGGCGCTATGTAGAACAGAAGAAATCTGTCAAAAAAGGGATATGGGAAGTTATGCAAATATTAGTTAACATATAAAGAGAAATGTAGCCAGAAAGTAGAAATATATTTTGAACTTCCAAACAAATGAACAAGGTCATATTGAAGTTATCTATTGACAGAGGTATAAATATTTGTATGTATGTGTAGCTACATATGTGTGAGTATACAGAAAGACAAATATATAGACATATTTTATATGTAATCATATATATTATACATATAATTTAATTATAATTTAAGTCATTTTCCCATTTCACTATATTGCTTGTTATTTGGATGAAAGCATGAGATGGAAGAATGTGAAGGGAAATATTTCAAAACAAATATTTGTACAAAGATTTTTTGGTTTATGAGCCAAAATGTCTTTTTATTAAAAATCAGCAAGCGTTTCAATGACCAACAACACTCACTATGCTAATCAATTCCAATAACACATTCAAATCCATTATGGGATAAAAAGTATACCACCTACAATCCTGAGTGTGGGTGTTCTCTGTGGACATTAAATCTCTTCAATAAACAAATATTTTACAAGTAATTTTGTAAGCCATATACCATGTACAGCCTAATTTACGAACAATGAGGGCAGAACAATCCATCTCAAAGGTGAATTTATTCATCAGCAGGTGTGTTTCATGGCCTAGGTGGAGAGTCATACTTTGGCAGATAGTATTGGTTCTTTCTATTTTTTTTTTTAAGAATTCTAAGGCAGAATTGTACTTCATTTTTGTTCCAATTCGAGAAGGTTAACAATTATGTGGCATTGGAAGCACAATTTTGTCCATGATTTCATCAACTTTATATCAGTCTTTAAGCCTAAGTAAACAAATTTAAATACATATCACCTTTAAAAAGTGAAATTAAGCATAAATTGCTATACACACTAGAGTTTGTGAGTAAAAAGCAAAGGTATATCTCACAATTAAGCTCTACAAGAGCAAAGTGTTTATGAACATAATATCAGAATAAGTACAGCAGGAAAATGTATAAAATGTATTGAAAATAATTATTTATTAGTGTATCAATTATCCACACAAGTAATTTTTGCTCCACCTACTATTACAATGTAGCTTGAATCTGACTAACACTCCTGCAGTGCTATCTGGAAAAAACAGAGAAGTTATACTTTTTTAGAGAACAGAAGCACATGTTTTGAGCTCTGCATTCATCACAGCTTTTTATCTGAGGGCATTTTCCAAATCAGATCAATAAAATAAAGCCCAAGCAAAAGCAGCAGTCTCAGTAGAAAGAGCATAGTGTTCAGGCTTGGCAAATGGTCTGGGACTTGACAGGCAATATACCCCCCCAAAAAACAGACCAGTAGAGAAGTAGCCCACAAATCTGCATCTAATGTTCCTAAAATCATTGGTGAGGTTCTAAATTGTACTCTCACGGGGCATGACTCCAATGACCCAATAGAAAACACTTGTAATATTAGTGAGCTGAGCAGTGATTTCAGCAGCTGTGCTTGTTGAACAAAGATTCTGGAATTTAAACTCCACCAAGGTGGAATGACCTTGGTAAACACCTCAGGATTTCAGTTGAAATCTTAAAGGGCTAGGACTTAGGAATAAAGTTTACATTTTAGGACTAAGAACCAGAATCCAGAGTAAGGGGCATACCTTCGGAGTTAGGGCAAAACTGAAAGAGGTCAGCTCTAACAAAGCCTAAAACCAACTCTTTTTTTTTTTTTTATTGGCGTATAATTGCTTTACAATGGTGTGTCAGTTTCTGCTGTATAACAAAGTGTATCAGCTATACATTTACATATATCCCCATATCCCCTCCCTCTTGCGACTCCCTCCCACCCTCCCTATCCCACCCCTCTAGGTGGACACAAAGCACCGAGCTGATCTCCCAGTGCTATGCGGTTGCTTCCCACTATCTATCTATTTTGCATTTGGTAGTGTATATATGTCCATGCCACTCTCTCACTTCGTCCCAGCTTATCCTTCCCCCTCCCTCTGTCCTCAAGTCCATTCTCTAAGTCTGCGTCTTTATTCCTGTCCTGCCCTTAGGTTCTTCAGAACCTTTTTTTTTAAGATTCCATACATATGTGTTAGCATGCGGTATTTGTTTTTCTCTTTCTGACTTACTTCACTGTATGACAGTCTCTAGGTCCATCCACCTCACTACAAATAACTCAATTTCGTTTCTTTTTATGCCTGAGTAATATTCCATTGTATAAATGTGCCACATCTTCTTTATCCATTCATCTGTCAATGGACACTTAGGTTGCTTCCAAGTCCTGGCTATTGTAAATAGAGCTGCAATGAACATTGTGGTACATGACTCTTTTTGCATTATGGTTTTCTCAGGGTATATGCCCAGTAGTGGGATTGCTGGGTTGCATGATAGTTCTATTTTTAGTTTTTTAAGGAAACTCCATACTGTTCTCCATAGTGGCTGTATCAATTTACATTCCCACAAACAGTGCAAGAGAGTTCCCTGTTCTCCACACCCTCTCCAGCATTTACTGTTTGTAGATTTTTTGATGATGGCCATTCTGATTGGTGTGAGGTGACACCTCACTGCAGTTCTGATTTGCATTTCTCTAATGATTAGTGATGTTGAGCATTCTTTCATTGTTTGTTGGCAATCTGTATACCTTACTTGGAGAAATGTCGATTTAGGTCTTCTGCCCATTTTTGGATTGGGTTGTTTGTTTTTTTGGTATTGAGTTGCATAAACTGCCTGTATATTTTGGAGATTAATCCTTTGTCAGTTGCTTCGTTTGCTGAAGAATCCAACAGCACGTTAAAAGGATCATACACCATGATCAAGTTGGGTTTATCCCAGGAATGCAAGGATTCTTCAGTATACACAAATCAATCAATGTGATACACCATATTGACAAATTGAAGGATAAAAACCATATGATCATCTCAGTAAATGCAGAAAAAGCTTCTGACAAAATTCAACACCCATTTATGATAAAAACCCTACAGAAAGTAGGCATAGAGGGAACTTACCTCAACATAATAAGGCCATATATGAAAAACACAGAGCCAACATCGTTCTCAATGGTGAAAAACTGAAACCACTTCCACGAAGGTCAGGAACAAGACAAGGTTGCCCACTCTCACCACTATTATTCAACATAGTTTTGGAAGTCCTAGCCACAGCGATCAGAGAAGAAAAAGAAATAAAAGGAATCCAGATCAGAAAAGAAAAAGTAAAACTGTCACTGTTTGCAGATGACATGGTACTATACCTAGAGAATCCTAAAGATGCTACCAGAATACTACTAGAGCTAATTAATGAATTTGGTAAAGTAGCAGGATACAAAATTAATGCCCAGAAATTTCTTGCATTCCTATACACTAATGATGAAAAATCTGAAAGAGAAATTAAGGAAACACTCCCATTTACCACTGCAACAAAAAGAATAAAATACCTAGGAATAAACCTACCTAAGGAGACAAAAGATCTGTATGCAGAAAATTATAAGACACTGATGAAAGAAATTAAAGATGATACAAACAGATGGAGAGATATACCATGTTCTTGGATTGGAAGAATCAACATTGTGAAAATGACTATACTATCCAAAGCAATCTACAGATTCAATGCAATCCCTATCAAACTACCAATGGCATTTTTCACAGAACTAGGACAAAAAATTTCACAATTTGTATGGAAACACAAAAGACCCCGAATAGCCAAAGCAATCTTGAGAAAACCAACTCTTAACAGGATCAAGTTCTTCTACCAGTAGTCTATCTGCCAGCCAAAAGGAAAATTAACCATCATCAAGAACCTCTTTAGATTTTATCCACAATGTCCAACAGTCAATAGAAATTTGAAAAACATGCTAAGTATCAGACATGCTAAATATCATGCTAAATATAACCTAAAGGAAATAAAATGGAATGAACTAAATGAAATAAAATGAAACAGAATGACTAAAATGAAATAAAACAGACACTGGAAATACATATTGGAGTTGACAGACAGGGACTTTAACCGTGATTAATATGCTTGAGAAAATAAATAGAAAACATCAAGTAGATGAAAAGTTAGAAAATTTCAATGGTAAATTTAACTCTATAAAAAAAGAATCAAATAGACATTCTAGAAATGAAAAATGAAGTATCTGAAATTAATAATTAATTGGATTGGCTTAAAAACAAACTGAACACAGTAAGAGAGGATTAGTGAAGAGGAAACAAATCTAAAAATATATCAAAACTAAAATACAGGAAGAAAAGAGAATGGTAATAACAAAAGAAATACGTGGAACACAGTTAATAGTCCTAAAATAATGATACTCTAGTCCCATGGAAAGAGGAGGAAAGAATGGGAAGAAGCACTATTTGAAGAGATAGTAGCTACAAGTTTCCCTACATTGATGAGATGCATCAACTCAATGGTTTAAGAAACTCTGTTAACTCTAAGGAAATATGCAAAGATAACTATATCTTGCCAATTCATATTAAACTTCTGGAAAAAGAAAATAAGACAATGAAATGAAGCCAAGCCAGACCATTAAAAAAAATTCTCTTGAAAGGAACAGGAATAAAACGATCCTTGACTTTTCAATGAAAACTATGGAAACCAAAAGACAAGAAATGGCATCTTTAAAATATTTAAAGAAAGAATAAAAAAGCCCATCTTCTCTTCTAAAAGTCTATACCTAGCAAATATCCTTCAAAAATGAAGGAAATACAAGGATATTTTCAGAAACACACAATCTGCATCTTTGTCACCAGCCGCCTTGCAATAAGTGTCACAGCTAGTTCTTCAGGTTGAAGGAAAATGATACTAAATAGAAGCTAGGAGTCACTGAAAAGAACTAAGAGCACCAAGAAGGGTAATGATGCAGGTAAAATAAATGCATATTGTTGTTTAAAACAATAATAATAATGTCCCGAGGGGTTTATAATATATACGAAGCAAAACAGGAAAGGGTAAAATGTATTTAAATCCTTCTAAGGTGCTTGCCTTTTGTGGAAGTAAAGAACTAAGTTAAGGTAAACTGTAATAAGTCAAGGATGCATATTGTAATCTCTAAGGTAACCATTAAAAGAATAATAAAAATGATACCTAAAACGCTGATAGAGGAGAAAAATTGAATAATTATTCATACTTGATAGTTTTTCAATTTAAATAGATGAACAATGGAAATACTT
Organism: Balaenoptera musculus; assembly: GCF_009873245.2. Classification (NCBI taxonomy): domain Eukaryota; kingdom Metazoa; phylum Chordata; class Mammalia; order Artiodactyla; family Balaenopteridae; genus Balaenoptera; species Balaenoptera musculus. The sequence goes on along the minus strand of NC_045796.1, from coordinate 65,893,982 downwards.
CACTGGTTTAATTGAGTAACGTGTAAAATATAGTTTGTTCTTTTCTCTAATAAAAGAGCATTAAACTTCAGTAAAATTTTATACTAAAATTTTAACTGAAGCTATTTAAACCTTTTAAATGAATTCGTTTAAAATATTTTATTTTCTATTAGAGCAAAGTGATCACCCTAATAATTGCACATACATTTATAATTAAATAGTACATTAAATGTGCATATTAAACTATATCTATGTGCCTGAAAAAATATCAAATATAACTGAAAGATCTGGCATCGTGTTTGTTTACACCCCTCTGAGGGGAAAAGTGGACTACAATAGCTTTAAGAGCTATTTGCTTTCTTTTTTGGTGGACTACAGATGTACCTGGATAAATAGAAGGAGATGTCAAGTTAATAATGTTCATCAGGATAGAGGAAAGCAAGGATGAATCCATTAACTATAAAATGGTCAGTTAACCCCAGTACTTAGTAGTAATATGAAACCATCATCAAACAAGTTTGCAATAACTAAGAAAAACATAAAATGTTAAGAAGAAATAGCATGGTTCTGTGAAAAGGAAAAGCAAAATTCAATGCAAGGTTTATTTCAGTGAATTGTGCTCATTAATTTAATATTTCACAACTTAAAACCAAAGTTACCAACCACAATGGTTTGAATATTGACAAAAATTCATTTTGCTGAAATAAGTGTTTTCATCCAAAATTAACGATAGGGAAAAAAAATCTCACTTTGGGGCTCTTAATAGGAGTAGGACTTGGGATTTCAACTCCAAATAACTCTAACTTTCTTAAACATTTATTTTCCAAAGATTTTAAAAATCTTTAAAAGTCTCTCCAATATCAAAGGCAGTATAATCTTTCAATTCTGAACACAGTAGAGAATTACAGCTAATTGATCAAGCAGGAAAAAGTCTATTTAAAAGTAGTCAAATGAATCTCTTTTTGGAATTGGGATGAATCGGGAAATAAGCAAGCAAAGAATATTAAATTCAGAACATGAAAATGAATACTAATATGTCTGGAAAGCAAGTCATAGGATGTTCAAATGGTTACTTATTATCAGAGAAGTTGGCATGCAATGTATAGTTGAGAGAAACTACAGGGAAAGATTTAATACACAGGCCAGGAATGGCAATAAGCCCATCTTCATAATCCTAAAAACATTATAGGGTCGTGTTTCTACTACCCTCTTTTCTAATTGGGGAAATTGAGCCTTAGAGAGATTTAATTCGTTATTCCAGTATCCACAGCAAGTGAAAGCACATCTGGGAGCCCACCCAGGTCTTCTGAGGTCTATCTACTATGCGACATAGCAACCTTCACTTGGCAGAAACCATCTAGTCTTTTCCCAAATATTCTATTAAAAGAGAAACAATTCTAAGTTCCATGCAGTAAGTGAAGTGAGAACAAAATTACTAAACAGCTATACCCTTGCAATTGTAAAAATATCACCTACATTCCTGGCTCCATCAATTCTGTTTCAGGTCTGTGAACAATGAATCCAATCTTTCCTATTCCACACCAATTCACTTGCTTCTTTGTTTGTTTATTGAGCAAGTGGTGATTGGAGCTTAGATTCTTTTTATTATTATTATTTAATTTTATTTATTTACTTTTTATGCAGCAGGTTCTTACTAGTTATCTATTTTATACATATTAGTGTACACATGTCAATCCCAATCTCCCAGTTCATCACACCACCACCCCACCCTCCCGCCACTTTCCCCTCTTGGTGTCCATATGTTTGTTCTCTACATCTGTGTCTCTATTTCTGCCTTGCAAACCAGTTCATCTGTATCGTTTTTCTAGATTCCACATATGAGTTAATATACGGTATTTGTTTTTCGCTTTCTGACTTACTTCACTCTGTATGACAGTCTCTAGATCCATCCACATCTCTACAGATGACCCAAGTTCGTTCCTTTTTATGGCTGAGTAATATATGTACCACATCTTCTTTATACAGTTGCCTGTCAATGGGCATTTAGGCTGCTTCCATGACCTGGCTATTGTAAATAGTGCTGCAATGAACACTGAGGTGCATGTATCTTTTTTGAATTATGCTTTCTCTGGGTATATGCCCAATAGTGGGATTGCTGGGTCATATGGTAATTCTATTTTTAGTTTCTTAAATTTATTAATTTATTTATTTATGGCTATGTTGGGTCTTCGTTTCTGTGCGAGGGCTTTCTCTAGTTGCGGCAAGCGGGGGCCACTCTTCATCGCGGTGCGCGGGCCTCTCACTATCGCGGCCTCTCTTGTTGTGGAGCACAGGCTCCAGACGCACAGGCTCAGTAATTGTGGCTCACGGGTCCAGTTGCTCCACGGCATGTGGGATCCTCCCAGACCAGGGCTCGAACCCGTGTGCCCTGCACTGGCAGGCAGATTCTCAACCACTGCGCCACCAGGGAAGCCCTATTTTTAGTTTCTTAAGGAACGTCCATACTGTTCTCTATAGTGGTTGCATCAATTTACATTCCCACCAACAGTGCAAGATGGTTCCCTTTTCTCCGCACCCTCTCCAGCATTTGTTGTTTGTAGATTTTCTGATGATGCCCATTCTAACTGGTGTGAGGTGATACCTCATTGTAGTTTTGATTTGCATTTCTCTAATAATTAGTGATGTTGAGCAGCTTTTCATGTGCTTTGTGGCCATCTGTATGCCTTCTTTGGGGAAATGTCTATTTAGGTCTTCCGCCCATTTTTGGATTGGGTTGTTTTTGTTTTTAATATTGAGCTGCTTGAGTTGTTCATATATTTTGAAAATTAATCCTTTGTCCGTTGATTCATTTGCAAATATTTTCTCCCATTCTAAGGGTTGTCTTTTCGTCTTGTTTGTAATCTCCTTTGCTATGCAAAAGCTTTTAAGTTTCATTAGGTCCCATTTGTTTATGTTTTTATTTCCATTACTCTAGGAGGTGGGTCCAAAAAGACCTTGCTGTGATTTATGTCAAAGAGTGTTCTTCCTATGTTTTCCTCTAAGAGTTTTATAATATCTGGTCTTACATTTGGTCTTTAAGCCATTTTGAGTTTATTTTTGTGTATGGTATTAGGGAGTATTCTAATTTCATTCTTTACATATAGCTGTCCAGTTTTCCCAGCACCACTTACTGAAGAGACTGTCTTTTCTCCATTATATATCCTTGCCTCCTTTCTCATAGATTAGTTGACCATAGGTGCGTGGGTTTATCTCTGGGCTTTCTATTCTGTTCCATTGATCTATATTTCTGTTTTTGTGCTAGTACTATATTGTCTTGATGACTGTAGCTTTGTAGTATAGTCTGAAGTCAGGGAGTCTGATTCCTCCGGCTACGTTTTCTTCCCTCAAGACTGCTTTGGCTATTCACGGTCTTTTGTGTCTCCATACAAATTTTAAGACTGTTTGTTCTAGTTCTGTAAAAAAATGCCACTAGTAATTTGATAGGGATTGCAATGAATCAATCGGTAGATGACTTTGGGTAGTATAATCATTTTCACAATATTGATTCTTCGAATCCAAGAACATGGCATATCTCTCCATCTGTTTATGTCATCTTTGATTTCTTTCATCAGTGTCTTACAGTTTTCTGACTACAGGTCTTTTACCTCCTTCGGTAGGTTTACTCCTGGGAATTTTATTCTTTTTGTTGCAATGGTGAATGGGATTGTTTCCTTAATTTCTCCTTCTGATATTTTGTTGTTAGTGTATAGGAATGAAGGAGATTTCTGGGCATTAATTTTGTATCCTGCAACTTTTCCAAATTCATTGATTAGCTCTAGCAGTTTTCTGGTGGCATGTTTAGGATTCTCTATGTATAGTATCATGCCATCTGCAAACAGTGACACTTTTACTTCTTCTTTTCTGATTTGGATTCCTTTTAGTTCTTTTTCTTCTCTGATTGCTGTGGCTAGGACTTCCAAAAGTACGTTGAATAACAGTGGTGAGAGTGGACATCCTTGTCTTATTCCTGATCTTAGAGGAAATGCTTTCAGTTTTTCACCATTGAGAATGATGTTTGCTGTGAGTTTGGCTTTTATAATATTGAGGTAGGATCCCTCTATGCCCACTTTCTAGAGAGTTTTTTTTTTTTTTTTTAAAGAAATTCACGTTCTTTTATTTATTTATTTATTTATTTATGGCTGTGTTGAGTCTTCGTTTCTGTACGAGGGCTTTCTCTAGTTGCGGCAAGTGGGGACCACTCTTCATCGCGGTGCGCGGGCCTCTCACCATCGCGGCCTCTCTTGTTGCGGAGCACAGGCTCCAGACGCGCAGGCTCAGTAATTGTGGCTCACGGGCCCAGTTGCTCCGTGGCATGTGGGATCTTCCCAGACCAGGGCTCGAACCCGTGTCCCCTGCATTGGCAGGCAGATTCTCAACCACTGCGCCACCAGGGAAGCCCCCTGGAGAGTTTTTATCATAAATGGGTGTTGAATTTTCTCAAAAGCTTTTTCTGCATCTATTGAGATGATCATATGATTTTTATTCTTCAATTTGTTAATATGGTGTATCTATCACATTGATTGATTTGCATACATTGAAGAATCCTTGAATCCCTGGGATAAATCTCACTTGATCATGGTGTATGATCCTTTTAATGTGTTGTTGGATTCTGTTTGCTAGTATTTTGTTGAGAATTTTTGCATCTATATTCATCAGTGATATTATCTGTAATTTTCTTTTTTTGTATTATCTCTGCCTGGTTTTGGTATCAGGGTGATGGTGGCCTGTAGAATGTGTTTGGGAGTGTTCCTTCCTCTGCAATTTTTTGGAAGATGTTGAGAAGGATGGGTGTTAGCTCTTCTCTAAATGTTTGATAGAATTCACCTGTGAAGCCATCTGGTCCTGGACTTTTGATTGCTGGAAGATTTTTAATCACAGTTTCAATTTCAGTGCTTGTGACTGGTTTGTTTATATTTTCTATTTCTTTCTGGTTCAGTCTCAGAAGGTCGTGCTTTTCTAAGAATTTGTCCATTTCTTCCAGGTTGTCCATTTTATTGGTATAGAGTTGTTTGTAGTAGTCTCTTATGATGCTTTTATTTCTGTTGTGTCCACTGTAACTTCTCCTTTTTCATTTCTAATTTTATTGATTTGAGTCCTCTCCCTCGTTTTCTTGATGAGTCTGGCTAAAGGTTTATCAATTTTGTTTATCTTCTCAAAGAACCAGCTTTTAGTTTTATTGACCTTTTCTATTGTTTTATTTCTATTTCTTTTATTTCTGATCTGATATTTATGATTTCTTTCCTTCTACTAAGTTTGGGTTTTGTTTGTTCTTCTTTCTCTAGTTCCTTTAGGTGTAAGGTTAGATTGTTTATTTGAGATTTTTCTTGTTTCTTGAGGTAAGATTGTATTGCTATAAACTTCCTTCTTAGAACTGCTTTTGCTGCATTCCATAAGTTTTGGATCAGTGTGTTTTCGTTGTCATTTGTCTCTAGGTATTTTTTGATTTCCTCTTTGATTTCTTCAGTGATCTCTTGGTTATTTAGTAATGTATTGTTTAGCCTCCATGTGTCTGTGATTTTTATGTTTTTTCCCCTGTAATTGATTTCTACTCTCATAGTGTTGTGGTCGTAAAAGATGCTTGATATGATTTCAATTTTCTTAAATTTACTGAGGCTTGATTTGTGACCCAAGATGTGATCTATCCTGTTTTGAATGTTCTGTGTGCACTTCAGAAGAACGGGTAATCTGCTGGTTTTGGATGGAATTTCCTATAAATATCAATTAAATCTTTCTGGTCTATTGTGTCATTTAAAGCTTGTGTTTCCTTATTAATTTTCTGTCTGGATGATCTGTCCATCACTTTAAGTGGGGTATTAATGTCCCCCCACTATTATTGTGTTACTGTTGATTTCCTCTTTTATAGAGGTTAGCATTTGCCTTATGTATTGAGGTGCTCCTATGTTGGGTGCATCAGTATTTACAATTGTTTTATCTTCTTCTTGGATTGATCCCTTGATCATTATGTTGTGTCCTTCTTTGTCTCTTGTAATAGTCTTTATTTTAAGGTATATTTTGTCTGATATTAGAATTGCTACTCCAGCTTTCTTTTGATTTCCCTTTGCATTCCACCCCCTCACTTTCAGTCCGTATGTGTCCCTATGTTTGAAGTGGGTCTCTTGTAGACAGCATATATATGGGTCTTGTTTTTGTATCCATTCAGTGAGCCTGTGTCTTTTGGTTGGAGCATTTATTCCATTCACATTTAAAGTAATTATCGATATGTATGTACCTATGACCATTTTCTTAATTGTTATGGGTTTGTTATTGTAGGTCCTTCTCTTCTCTTGTGTTTCCCACTTAGAGAAGTTCCTTTAGCATTTGTTGGAGAGCTGGTTTGGTGGTGCTGAATTCTCTTAGTTTTTGCTTGACTTTAAAGCTTTTGATTTCTCCGTGGAATCTGAGTGAGATCCTTGCCAGGTAGAGTAATCTTGGTTGTAGGTTCTTCCCTTTCATCACTTTAAATATATCATGCCACTCCCTTCTGGCTTGTAGAGTTTCTGCTGAGAAATCAGCTGTTAACCTTATGGGAGTTCCCTTCAATATTATTTGTTGCTTTTCCCTTGTTGCTTTCAATAATTTTTTTTTTTGTCTTTAACTTTTGTCAATTTGATTAGTATGCGTCTCAGTGTGTTTCTCCTTGGGTTTATCCTGTATGGGACTCTCTGCACTTCCCGGACTTGGGTGGCTATTTCCTTTCCCATGTTACAGAAATTTTCGACTATAATCTCCAAATTTTTTCTCGGGTCGTTTCTCTCTCTCTTCTCCTTCTGGGACCCCTATAATGCAAATGTTGTTGTGTTTAATGTTGTCACAGAGGTCTCTTGGGCTGCCTTCATTTCTTTTCATTCTTTTTTCTTTAGTCTGTTCCGCAGCAGTGAATTCCACCATTCTGTCTTCCAGGTCACTTATCCGTTCTTCTGCCTCAGTTATTCTGCTATTGATTCCTTCTAGTGTAGTTTTCATTCAGTTATTGTGTTGTTCATCTCTGTTTGTTTGTTCTTTAATTCTTCTAGATCTTTGTTAAACATTTCTTGCATCTTCTCGATCTTTGCCTCCATTCTTTTTCCGAGGTCCTGGATCATCTTCACTATCAATATTTTGAAATCCTTTTCAGGAAGGTTGCCTATCTCCACTTCATGTAGTTGTTTTTCTGGAGTTTTATCTTGTTCCTTCATCTGGTACATAGTCCTCTGCCTTTTCATTTTGTCTATCTTTCTGTGAATGTGGTTTTTGTTCCACATGCTGCAGAATGGTAGTTCTTCTTGCTTCTGTTGTCTGCTGTCTGGTGGATCTAGTGCTTAGCTTTTTGACTCAGGTTTTCAGCAGTGGCCAAGAAGGGCAGGAACTGAGAGAGAATGAAGGTCCATCTACCCTGCCTTCCTACTGTATTGGTCACCTTCTTTTTTTCACCGTTATTTTGGCAGAACTGTTTACTTTATTCTGGTCATAAACTTTTTGGTGTACTTACTTTGATTTTCATAGGATGGTGTTCAGGGTTATCAGAAGCAATGCCTTTCACTCATCAGGATGGAGTAGACTATCAGAATAAAAAGTATTCATTTCCTGTTTGCTTGTGTTTCCATCCTTTGAAGGTTTCCTGGCTGAAATTCTTGTAGTAGCACTACATTATTTCTCAGAGCCCATTTTCCCTTTATGCCAGTGTAATTTATAAGCTCAGCTTAGTTCCACTGTCTTTTCAGGATAACAAATGTTTTAAGAAAAGCATGGTAATTCTAGGGTAGTGTATAATTCTGCAAAATATTCTCTCATGAACCCCTGTGTCATTTACAGTGGCCACATCTGGCATTCTTCATCATGAGATTTCATGTCCAAGAAAATGAGATTGCTATTAGTACAAATAAAAATATAACTGTGATTCACAATTACATCATATATACAGAGACATTCTTTCTACTTTTTACATAATTTATTTGTTTTTTAGTTCACTTCCTGATGCTATCACCTTCCTAGTTTATATTTATTCACATTGGCAATGTAGCGGACACTAAAGCAGGAGATGCCAGCCTCCCTGGCCCCTGACCCAGAGTCCCATTATAAATATTGGGAGACACTATAGGCCAAAATGTGATCAAACCTTTGGGTTTAGTAAACTGCAAGAGCAAAATCATCCAAGCACTTATTTTAAGTGAAGTACAATAGAAAATGTTTGATTAACTAGCAATTGTATAGTCATAAATTTATTATTAAAGTATGTCTAAGAATTATAATAAATATATTTAAGAATATGTATTTTTATTTATTTTATCAAAAACAACCTTTACTCAAATGTTAATACCATTTAAAATTTCAAGATAATGGACTAAACATATACTAAAATTTCTGCCTTCCCATTGGAGCTGTAGAAATATTAGAAAATATATATTAAAACTAATAAATGCATAATAATGTCAAAAACACAACATAAGAAATTGAGACGTGGAGGTCTGTTTAAAGATGGTGGAGGAGTAAGACGTGGAGACCACCTTCCTTCCCACAAATACATCAAAAATACATCTACATGTGGAACAACTCCTACAGAACACCTACTGAACGCTGGAAGAAGACCTCACACGTCCCAAAAGGCAAGAAACTCACCACGTACCTGGATAGGGCAAAAGAGAAAAGGAAAAACAGAGACAAAAGAATAGGGATAGGACCTGAACCTCTGGGAGGGAGCTGTGAAGGAGGAAAAGTTTCCATACACTAGGAAGCTCCTTCACTAGTGGAGACAGGGGGTGGCGGTGGGGGGGGGGGAAATCTTCAGCGCCACGGAGGACAGCGCAGCAACAGGGGTGCAGAGGGCAAAGCGGAGAGATTCCCATACAGAGGATCGGTGCTGACCAGCACTCACCAGCCTGCTGGGGCTGGTGGGGGCTGGGAGCTGAGGCTCAAGCTTCAGAGGTCAGACCCCAGGGAGAGGACTGGGGCTGGCTGCGTGAACACAGCCTGAAGGGGGCTAGTGCACCACAGCTAGCCAGGAGGAGTCCAGGAAAAAGGCTGGAACTGCCTAAGAGTCAAGGGACCATTGTTTTGGGGTGTGTGAGGAGAGGGGATTCAGAGCACCACCTAAACGAGCTCCAGAGACAGGCACGAGCCGCAGCTATCAGCACAGACACCGAGACAGGGATGAAATGCTAAGGCTGCTGCAGCCACCAAGAAGCCTGTGTGCGAGCACAGGTCACTATCCACACCTCCCCTCGCGGGAGCCTGTGCAGCCCACCACTGGAACAACTTCCCCGGGAGAACACACGGCACGCCTCAGGCTGTTGCAATGTCACGCTGGCCTCTGCCACCGCAGACTCGCCTCGCATTCCGTAGCCCTCCATCCCCCGGCCTGAGAGAGCCAGAGCCCCCCACTCAGCTGCTACTTTAATCCTGTCCTGTCTGGGCGGGTAACAGCGCTCTCAGGAGACCTAGTCACAGAGGCGGGGCCAAATCCAAAGCTGAACCCCAGGAGCTGTGTGAACAAAGAAGAGAAAGGGAAATTCTCTCCCAGCAGGCTCAGGAGCAGCGGATTAAATCTCCACAATCAACTTGATGTACCTGCATCTGTGGAATACCTAAGTAGACAACAAATCATCCCAAAAGTGAGGCAGTGGACTTTGGGAGCAACTATGGACTTGGGGTTTGCATTCTGGACCTAATTTGTTTCTAGGTTTATGTTTATTTTTGTTTAGTATTTACAGCTTATCATTGATAGATTTGCTTATTGATTTGGTTGCTCTCTTCCTTTTTTTTTTAATATATATATTTTTTCCTTTTTCTCTTTCTGTGAGTGTGTATGTGTATGCTTCTTTGTATGATTTTGACTGTATACTTTTGCTTTTACCATTTGTCCTGGGGTTCTGTCTGTCCATTTTTTTGTTATCATTGGTGGATTTGTTTTTTGGTTTGGTTGTTCTCTTCTTTCTTCCTTTCTTTTTTATTACTTTTTAATTTTTTTATTTTTAATAATTTTCTTTACTATTTTATTATTTTCTTCCTTCCTTCCTTCCTCCCTCCCTCCCTCTATCCCTTCCTTTCTTTCTTTTTCTCCCTTTTCTTCAGAGCTGAGTGGCTGACAACATCTTGGTGCTCTGGTCAGGTTTTAGCCCTGAGTCTCTGACGTGGGAGAGCCGAGTTCCGGACACTGGTCCACCAGAGACCTACTGGCTCCATGTAATATCAAACAGCGAAAGCTCTCACAGAGATCTCCATCTCACTGCTAAGTCCCAGTTCCACCGAACAACCAGCAAGCTGCAGTGCTGGACACCCTATGCCAAACAACTAGCAAGACAGGAACACAACCACAAGCATTAGAAGAGAGGCTGCCTAAAATCATAATCACAGACACCCCAAAACCCATCACTGGATGCGGTCCTGCCCACCAGAAAGGTAATATCCAGCCTCATCCACCAGAACACAGGCACTAGTCCCCTACACCAGGAAGCCTACACAACCCACTGAACCAACATTAGCCACTGGGGGCAGACACCAAAACAACAGGAACTATGAACCTGCAGCCTGCAAAAAGGAGACCCCAAACACAGTAAGTTAAGCAAAATGAGAAAACGGAGAAATGGACAGCAGATAAAGGAGCAAGGTAAAAACCCACCAGACAAAACAAATGAAGAGGAAATAGGCAGTCTACCTGAGAAAGAATTCAGAGTAATGATAGTAAAGATGATCCAAAATCTTGGAAATAGAATGGAGAAAATACAAGAAATTTTTAACAAGGATCTAAAAGAATTAAAGACCAAGCAAACAATGATGAACAACACAATAAAAGAAATTTAAAATTCTCTAGAAGGAATCAATAGTAGAATAACTGAGGCAAAAGAACGGATAAGGGACCTGGAAGATAAAATAGTGGAAATAACTACCGGAGAGCAGAATAAAGAAAATAGAATGAAAAGAATTGAAAACAGTTTCAGAGACCTCTGGGACAATATTAAACACACAAACATTCGAATTATAGGGGTCCCAGAAGAAGAAGAGAAAAAAAAAAAAGGGACTGAGAAAATATTTGAAGAGATTATAGTTGAAAACTTCCCTAACATGCGAAAGGGAATAGTCAACCAAGTCCAGGAAGCACAGAGTCCCACACAGGATAAATCCAAGGAGAAACATGCCAAGACACATATTAATCAAACTATCAAAAATTAAATACAAATGAAAAATATTAAAGCAAGCAAGGGAAAAGCAACAAATAAAACACAAGGGAATCCCCATAAGGATAATAGCTGATCTTTCAGCAGAAACTCTGCAAGCCAGAAAGAAGTGGAAGGACATATTTAAAGTGATGAAAGGGAAGAACCTACAACCAAGATTACTCTACCAGCAAGGATCTCATTCAGATTCGACAGAGAAATTAAAACCTTTACAGACAAGCAAAGGCTAAGAGAATTCAGTACCACCAATCCAGCTTTACAACAAATGCTAAAGGAACTTCTCTAGGCAGGAAACACAAGAGAAGGAAAAGACCTACAATAACAAAAACAAAACAATTAAGAAAATGGTAATAGGAACATACATATCTATAACTACATTAAACTTAAATGAATTAAATGCTCCAACCTAAAGACATAGACTGGCTGAATGGACACAAAAACAAAACCTGTATATATGCTGTCTATAAGAGACCCACTTCAGACATAGGGACACATACAGACTGAAAGTGAGGGGATGGAAAAAGATACTCCATGCAAATGGAAATCAAAATAACGCTGGTGTAGCAATTCTCATATCAGACAAAATAGACTTTAAAGTAAAGACTATTATAAGAGACAAAGAAGGACACTACACAATGATCAAGGGATCAATCCAAGAAGAAGATATAACAATTGTAAATACTTACGCACCAAACATAGGAGCACCTCAATACATAAGGCAAATGCTAACAACCATAAAAGGGGAAATCGACAGTAACACAATAACAATGGGGCACTTTAACACCCCACTTTCACCAATGGACAGATCATCCAAAATGAAAATAAATAAGGAAACACAAGCTTTAAATGACACATTAAACAAGATGAACTTAATTGATATTTATAGGACATCCCGTCCAAAGACAACAGCATACACTTTCTTCTCAAGTGCTCATGGAATATTCTCCAGGATAGATCATATATTGGGTCACAAATCAAGGCTTGGTAAATTTAAAGTAACTGAAATCATATCAAGTATCTTTTCCGAACACAACGCTATGGGACTAGATATCAATTGCAGGAAAAAAAACTATAAAAAATACAAACACATGGAGGCTAAACAATACACTACTAAATAACCAAAAGATCACTGAAGAAATCAAAGAGGAAATAAAGCAATACCTAGCAACAAATTACAATGAAAACACGATGACACAAAATCTATGGGATGCAGCAAAAGCAGTTCTAAGAGGGAAGTTTCTAGCAATACAATCCTACCTCAAGAAATAAGAAACATCTCAAATAAACAAGTTAACCTTACACCTAAAGCTATTAGGGGAAGAAGAACCAAAAAAACCCAAAGTTAGCAGAAGGAAAGAAATCATAAAGCTCAGAGCAGAAATAAACGAAAAAGAAATGAAGGAAACAATAGCAAAGATCAATAAAACCAGAAGTTGGTTCTTTGAGAAGATAAACAAAATTGATAAACCATTAGCCAGACTCATCAAGAAAAAAAGGGAGAAGATTCAAATCAATAGAATTAGAATGAAAAAGGAGAAGTAACAACTGACACTACAGAAATACAAAGGATCATGAGGATTACTACAAGGAACTATATGCCAATAAAATGGACAACCTGGAAGAAATGGACAAATTCTCAGAAAAGCACAAATTTCCAAGACTGAACCAGGAAGAAATAGAAAATATAAACAGACCAATCACAAGCACTGAAATTGAAACTGTGATTAAAAATCTTCCAACAAACAAAAGTCCAGGACCAGATGGCTTCATGGGAGAATTCTATCAAACATTTAGAGAAGAGCTAAAACTTATACTTCTCAAGCACTTCCAAAATACAGCAGAGGAAGGAACACTCCCAAACTCATTCTATGAGGCCAACATCACCCAGATACCAAAACCAGACCAAGAGGTCACAAAAAAAAGAAAACTACAGGCCAATATCACTGATGAACATAGATGTAAAAATCCTCAACAAAATACTAGCAAACAGAATCCAACAGCACATTAAAGGGATTACACACCATGATCAAGTGGGGTTTATTCCAGGAATGCAAGGATTCTTCAATATATGCAAATCAATCAATATGATAAACCATATTAACAAACTGAAGAATAAAAACCATACGATGATCTCGATAGATGCAGAAAAAGCTTTCGACAAAATTCAACACCCATTTATGATCAAAAACCTCGGAAAGTAGGCATAGAGGGAAACTCCCTCAACATAATAAAGGCCATATATGACAAACCCACAGCCAGCATCATTCTCAAAGGTGAAAAACTGAAACCATTTCCACTAAGATCAGGAAGAAGACAAGGTTGCCCATTCTCCCCACTATTATTCAACATAGTTTTGGAAGTTTTAGCCACAGCAATCAGAGAAGAAAAAGAACTAAAAGGAATCCAAATCAGAAAAGAAGTAAAGCTGTCGCTGTCTGCAGATGCTACCAGAAAACTAAAGGCCTCAGATCCTAAAGATGCTACCAGAAAACTACTAGAGCTAATCAATGAATTTGGTAAAGTAGCAGGATACAAAATTAATGCACAGAAATCTCTTGCATTCCTATACACTAGTGCTGAAAAATCTGAAAGAGAAATTAAGGAAACACTCCCATTTACCACTGCAACAAAAAGAATTAAATCCCTAGGAATAAACCTACCTAAGGAGACAAAAGACCTGTATGCAGAAAACTATAAGACACTGATGAAAGAAATTAAAGATGATACAAACAGGTGGAGAGATATACCACGTTCTTGACTGGAAAAATCAACATTGTGAAAATGACTATACTACCCAAAGCAATCTACAGATTCAGTGCAACACTTATCAAACTACCAATGGCATTTTTCACAGAACTAGAACAAAACATTTCACAATTTGTATGGAAACACAAAAGACCCCGAATAGCCAAAGCAATCTTGAGAAGGAAAAATGGGGCTGGAGGAATCATGCTCTGTGACTTCAGACTATATTACACAGCTACAGAAATCAAGACAGTATGGTGCTGGCACAAAAACAGAAATATAGATAAATGGAGCAGGATAGAAAGCCCAGAGATAAACCCATGCACATATGGTCACCTTATGTTTGATAAAGGAGGCAAGAATGTACAATGGAGAAAAGACAGCCTCTTCAATAAGTGGTGCTGGGAAAACTGGACAGCTACATGTAAAAGAATTAAATTAGAACACTCCCTAACACCATACATGAAAATAAACTCAAAATGGATCAAAGACCTAAATGTAAGGCCAGACACTATAAAACTCTTAGAGGAAAACATAGGCAGAACACTCTATGACATAATAGAATATGTCATAATAAAAATACTATTAGAAACTGAAAAAAAAAAATTGAGATGTGCCTAAAAGAATAAAGGAGAAGGAAAGCCACAATTGGAAGCCAAGATTAGAAGTATAAGCCAGTCATCATCAGAAAATCTACAAACAATAAATGCTGGAGAGGGTGTGGAGAAAAGGGAACCCTCTCGCACTGTTGGTGGGAATGTAAATTGATACAGCCACTATGGAGAACAGTATGGCGGTTTCTTAGAAAACTAAAAATTGAACTACCATATGACCCAGCAATCCCACTACTGGGCATATACCCGGGGAAAACCATAATTCAAAAAGAGTCATGTACCACAATGTTCATTGCAGCACTATTTACAATAGTCAGGACATGGAAGCAACCTAAGTGTCCATCGGCAGATCCATAGATAAAGAAGATGTGGCACATATATACAATGGAATATTACTCAGCCATATAAAGAAATGAAATTGAGTTATTTGTAGTGAGGTGGATGGACCTAGAGTCTGTCATACAGAGTGAAGTAAGCCAGAAAGAGAAAAACAAATACCGTATGCTAACACATACATATGGAATCTAAAGAAAAAGAAAAAAAAATGGTTCTGATGGACCTAGGGGCAGGACAGGAATAAATACGCAGATGTAGAGAATGGACTTGAGGACACAGGGAGGGGGAAGGGTAAGCTGGGACGAAGTGAGAGAGTAGCATGGACATATATACACTACCCAATGTAAAATAGATAGCTACTGGGAAGCAGCCCCATCGCACAGGGAGATCCACTCGGTGCTTTGTGACCACTTAGAGAGGTGGGATAGGGAGAGTGGGAGGGAGATGCAAGAGGGAGGGGATATGGGGATATATGTATATGTAGAGCTGATTCACTTTGTTATATAGCAGAAACTAACACACCATTGTAAAGCAATTATACTCCAATAAAGATGTTAAAAAAAATAAAAAGAAATAAAAATACTATTAGAAACTGAAAAAAAAAATTGAGATGTGCCTAAAAGAATGAAGGAGAAGGAAAACCATAATTGTAAGCCAAGATCAGAAGTATAAGCCAGTCATCCTCAGAAAATCTGCAAACAACAAATGCTGGAGAGGGTGTGGAGAAAAGGGAACCCTCTTGCACTGTTGGTGGGAATGTAAATTGATACAGCCACTATGGAGAACAATATGGAGGTTCCTTAAAAAACTAAAAATAGAACTACCATACGACCCAGCAATCCCACTGCTGGGCATATACCCAGAGAAACCATAATTCAAAAAGACACATGCAGCCCAATGTTCACTGCAGCACTATTTACAATAGCCAGGTCATGGAAGCAACCTAAATGCCCATCAACAGATGAATGGATAAGGAAGATGTGGTACATATATACAATGGAATATTACTCAGCCATAAAAAGGAACAAAATTGGGTCATTTGCAGAGACATGGATGGACCTAGAGACTGTCATACAGAGTGAAGCAAGTCAGAAAGAGAAAAACAAATATTGTATATTAACTCATGTATGTGGAACCTAGAAAAACAGTACAGATGAACTGGTTTGCAAGGCAGAAATAGAGACACAGATGTACACAGATGTAGAGAATAAACGTATGGACACAAGGGGGGAAAGTGGCGGGGGGTGGTGGTGGTGGGATGAACTGGGAGATTGGGATTGACATATATACGGTAATATGTATAAAATAGATAACCAATCAGAACCTACTGTATAAAAAAATAAAATAAAATAAAATTCAAATTAAAAAAAAAAAAGGTATAAGACAGAGAGCAAAACTTACCTAGAAAAATATCAGGGAATCATTTCATAGAAGATAAACACATCATCAGAAATATTTACAAAAACAACAGTACATAAAAGAGAGAAATTGACTCCCACTAAAAAGTTACTAGAAAATCATAAAAAGACATTCAAATAATCATTATAAATATCACAGAGGTAATGCGGTCACACGAAAGGAGAACAGTCATGAATATACATCTCTTAGAGGTTTTGTGAAAGATACTATTGAATAAAGTCAAACACATGGCATGAAAAGCAAAAGAGACCCTCGAAGAACGAATGGATGATGCTGAACCGAGGAATTTTTATAAGGAGTCTGCACGAATAAAGAGAGAATAAGAGAAACGCACGACAGCTGCTAAGTTTCCAAATCCTTCTAAAAGGGGATATAGAACGTGAAGATGTAGGTAAGAACACAGAAGAGACAAAACCTGATGAAATAACTGACTAGAATTTCTCAGAACTTACCGTTCAGATCAGATACTGCAGACTCTTGGACCGGGCGCAGTGGTGGCGGAGGAGTCCTGTCCCGCGGCGCCTGGCTTCCTCGCCGTGGGCCACAGGGCGGGGGCCTCATCCGAGCAGGAGAAGCCGAGGCTCAGCACGCGCTGACCAGCACGCAGACTGACAGGAACCTCAGCCGCTTCCCAGCCCCTGGCTGCCAGACCACCCGTTCAGCCGGGAGGTGCTGCAGAGATGCTCCCTTTGCCACCAACCCAGCATCCTGCCAGCCGGCCTGGCGGAGGTGGCTCGTCACCGCGAGCACGGACTGATGTCCGTGGCCGCCGGGGTCTCTCGGAGCACCTGGAGGAGCTGCTGCCCCAGACCCCGCGAGTGCTGCCGGGGGGGCTCGTCCAACCTGCCCTGAGTGGCCTAGGAGGGGGCCGTGATGGGGACGCAGGGCCGCCACTCCAGGAGCAACGAGCCCCGGCTCCTGCGGAGCCTAATGGAGGCCTGCGGGCCGGGGGAGGAGGTGCCCCAGGCCCCCGTGGACGTCCACACCCGCCTCAGGAGCAGTGGCGTGGTCTCTGTGTGCGCCTCCTGAGGCCCTGGCCGAAGATGCCATCGAGCTGGGCATGCCCAGTGGCCTGGGCCACCGCCTTGCTGCCTAGACCCTGGGGGACAGCCAAGACGCTTCTGCAGAAGGGGCAGCACCCGGCTTAGCTGCGGATCCACGTGCGCACGCTGTGCGGCACCGCCATCCACGGGCTTGACGTACCGGAGCAGGGCGGGGCGAGCAGCGGGAAGAAGGGCGCAGGCGCTGGGCGTGGGCCACGGCCCCCAAGTACCGCCCTCTCCCCTCCTCCCTCCCTGGCGCCTTCCGGAGGACTCAGGTTCCCTGCAGCCTGCAGGCCGGAGCAGGAGCTGCTTGAGGCCTGGGAGGGTGGGTGGAGGACGGGTCCTGGCCAGCGGGGAACACGGCGAGATGTGAGCCCCCTCCACAGACTCTAAGCTCCTGGCAAATGGCAGGTGGAGCTGGTCCTGATGACCCTTCCCTTGGTCAAGAGTCCTGGAGGGTCCCCTCGCCTGGCATCTGATTGACTGCAGGATTTGGTTCTTTAGCATGCCCATGAAGGGACAGACAGACCAGGAAAGCCAGGAACTTGGGTGGGGCAGGCTGCCTGCAGCCCAGGGCTCACGGGGGCCTCCCTATCCTACGCAGGACCGAGTGCTGGAGCCCCTTCCTTCCACCCACCAGCTGTGAGGCTCGAGGCAGAGCGATCTCCCTTCCGTAAAAGGGCTAACGCACCTGGGCAGCAGCCTCCCATCCACTCCCTGCGCACCTGCAGCTCTGTGCTGCCCTCCCCGGTGGTCTGCCCGCTACCCACCCACCCAGCCCTGAGCACCCGCCCCCATTCCAGCCTTCATCGACCGGCTTGCCCTCAGCCAGCCACTGTTTGTCTGACCCTGGCCCTTATTAGAAGGGTCAGCCGAAGTCCATTTCTGCACCTGCTTTTTTTACTTTTGAAATGGCAATAAAGACACTGTCCTATTAAAAAAAATTAAAAATTAAAAACAAAGATTCTAGGTATAGACTGACACAAGAGACATACTTAAAGGGGCAAAAAACGCCAGTCAAATACGAATCAAAAGAAAGTTGATATAATAATATAATATTAGAAAAAAATAAAATGCAAAGTGAACAATCATTGAAAGAAATAAGAAGGATATCTCATTTTGATCAAAGGAACAATTCAGAAGAATATAAAGCAATTAATTAGATTATGCGTCATCAATATGACTTTAAAACTTATGAGAAAAAAGATAGTAATACAAGAAGAAATCGGCAAATCTACTCTCATGAGGAAAGGTTTCGCACACTTCTCTCAGAAACCAAGTGAACAAATGGAACACCTCCGAAAAATAGGATACTGAAGAGTTGAACAACAAAGCAATAGCATTATAGAATGCTGCACTCAACAAAAAGGAAGAGCATGCTATTTTCAAGTACCTGTAGAGCATACAAAAAAATTGATGATATTTTGCCTTAATGTACAGTTCAACAAATACAAACAACAAAAACAACTAACGGGACACATTCTCTGACCATAATAGAAGACAGTTGGAAATTGACAACAAAAATATGGCCAAGAAACAAACAAATCACACTTCCCTAATTGGGTAATTTTGAAGATTAAATCACAACAGAAATAACAGAAAAGTGACAAAAATTGCACTAGATATGAAAAACTTGTACATTCCAATTCAAACAACTCACAGAGGGAAATGTATAGTCTTCTTTCACTTCCTCAACACCTCCATTTACTATAGACCATTATTTATCCAAGCCTCAAGTTGCTTATCACAAAATTGTGTTAGGGCTGCCTCCATGGGCACTTGTCTAGATATTAAGCCTTCAGTCATTGTGAATGCATTTTGGATAGACTTCATGCATTTAAACAGTACTGTGTTTCCCAGGAGACTGTCAACTGTACATGTATTTAGGTGCCTTGAAGCCCCCCTCAATCAGCCCTTTTGGAGCTTCAGAGAAAAGAAACTGTGGCCACCTTATCACCCTGTATTAATTTTCTAGGGCTGCCGTTAACAAATGACCGGAAACTGGACGGCTTAAAGCAATAGACGATAATTGTCCATCATTCTGGATGCTCAAAGTCTGAAATCAAGGTTTTAAGAGGTCTCTTTCCCTCTGAAGACTCTAGCGGAGAATCCTCTCTAGCCCTTCCTACTTCTGGTGTCTCTAGGCATCCCATGGCTTACAGCTGCATCACTCCACTCGGCCTCCATCTTCACATGACCTTCTCTCTGTGTGTCTCATATATGGACACTTGTCATTGGATTTAGGGCCCACCCATATAGTCCAGGATGAGCTCATCTCCAGATCCTTAATTACATTTGCTAAGACTCTTTTTCCAATAAGGTAATATACGTAGGTGCCAGGAGTGAGGACATGAGAATATCTTTTTGAGGGTCACTATTCAACCCACTACACACCCTTATATGACTCTCATTATCAACACCTTCCTTTTATTCTTTAATTTTTGAGTTCCAACCACAATCATTTTTGTTGAATTATGGGAAAAAACCCAAAATTGACTGAATTCCAGCATACAAAGGTAAATAGTGAAAATATGTCACTCCTTGCAACCAGCCAACTACCTTAACAGAGTGTCGGTCTAGTTCAGTCACACAGTGCACAGGCCTTTAATTATTGTACAATTTCTGGCCCATCTGATTCAGAAATACTCTCTGATTTCTTGCAAAAGAACCAAAGTGGTAAATTTAGCCCATGAACCATGAACCAAATGAGAGTTGTCATTTAGTTGAGTCATTAGAAGGTGCAGTGTCATATAGTTTCACCAGACTACCCAAGTTGAATTTTCAGGGAAAGCTTGAAAATTAGCTTCAACTCAATTCTCATTTTCAAAAGAAAAATATTTCTAGTCATTTCTCCCAACATTGCCCATCACTCATGCAAAAATCAGGGAAGATTAGCTAAGAATGTTATTCTGTTCCTCTAAGATGTACTTGAAAAAAACAGTATTTATATTCTTTTTTGGTATAGTCACTTACTCCCTGGTTTCTTTCCCTTTAGCAACCATTTATCCCTTTCTCTGGCTCATTCCTGGTTAAACCATTCTCTCCCATGGTGAGGTATAGGTAATAGAGATCCTTTTGCTGCAAAACCTCAGGGTGGCCACTGTGAGGCGCCCTAGCTTGCATAAAAGGGTGTTATATTATTTAAAGATATATAAATAGTGTCTTGTACTGAAATATCCCCTTCAGCTAGGAGCTACAAATTCAACCCAGACTCTGACACTACAGGATTTGATAACACAAATGAAAGATTCTGAGAAATGGGAGAGTCAGAGAGTTAGAGCATAAACACCACCCCCAAGAAAACTTCTTTAAAGAAGACCCCCTCTCATTTCCTTTCGTGCTCACACATTCACCAGATTATGTAAGCCAAACCCTTATTTCTTTTTCTCCCTTAATTTTGGCATTAAATGTTTTAATTTCATATTTAAAGTTTCTATAAAATCACCACTCTGAGTATGATAAACAATGTGATATTTACAAGCACTGCTGCCTCTTTTTAGCCCATCCCTTAAAGTAGTCACTCTGAAGTGGGTATCTTGAACCAAATAAACAGGGGTGAGTGTTCCAAAATGAAATACATGTTGTTCCCATCCAATCTTTTAATAATATTCAATATCTATCAATTATCTCTGTATCTATTTTTCTATCTTCCTGGTCACTTAAAATTTGAACTTTTTCTCTTTGTAGCAATAGAGATATCACATTGAAGTTACATTAAAGAAGAATTTATTTATTCTGCAAACATCTTTATTGTTCCTTTTCAGTTCTATGGAAGTAAAACGATGTAAACAGGGACATTCTGGAGAAGAGAGCATATCAAGTTGCTCCTTTCCTTGGAAAAAGCATAGGATCAACCATGGGAAGTGGATAAAAGAAGACAGATCCCTTTTACTCTACATCTTTTTTGTATCTGCACATTTATCTTGGATGCCTCTGAGAGTATGGTGAAGACCAGTTCCCTTTGAGGCTCAGTACTTCAGAATATTTCTAAGGGAATATGGCCAAACAGGACAAGAGTTTTCCTCCACTCTCCAAGAAAACTTACCATAAAAGAGAGAAAAGTCTGTCCTGGTCCTCCTGATGCAATTCTAGGGCACAGGCTTTTGTAAGTGAGAACTCCTTGCTATAAAGACTGGATCACTTTGGAACTTCTCCTAACCAAGCCATCCTATATGAGCCTTAGGGTAAATCACTTTGTGTACACATGATGTACATAGCAGGGGAGGCCAGGTTCACCTTGTGTGACAGAACTGTGTGTCACGCTAAGAAGAGAGGTCATCTCCCACAGTGAATCCCAAGAAACAACTCTCACATCACCTTTCCAAATAGGGTTTCTTCTAACATCACAACATTTTTTTTCCATTTTGTGTGTATGTGTATGTGTGTCTGTGTGTACCATGAAACTGAAGAATTGTATATTCCATACTTTGAATTCATTAATAAGCAAGCACACGGAAATGATACTTGTCTGCAGAGGGTGCATGCTGGAAAGTTGCATAGGAAAAATTTGAATATTTAGAATGAAGCCAGATGATGGAGGACCTTGAAAAGAGAAGAGAAAGGCTCAGCCTGGTAAAGTAGGCAACTGAAGGCAGCAGAAATTGTTAAGGTGTATAAGATATGGTTAAAGTCTGCTTAGGGAAGATTCGTTGGTGGTGATGCTAAGATTCTTTGAAAGGAAAAAATGTTACTTAATTTCTGTACATTTTAATGTCCTCATCTGTTAAAAAAAATGGTGAATAATAATACCTCCTATTTCACAAAGTTTGGGTGAGGAGTAAGTGAATTAATACATTTAGAACACAAATATGTGAAGTCCTCAATAACATTATTATCACCATATGCAACCACCGTCTCCACCATCCTCACCATCTTCATCATTTTCTTCTCTTTCCAAAAAAAAACACATGCAAAAAGAAAAAAATCCCTATAAATATAGAGATAATCCAGGTTTATGATTCTTAAAAAGTTTCACAGATGATGAGGCCAATTCCTGCATCCAGTCAGGAGCAGGACGTGTTGGATAGACGACATAGTGATGCAAACTGTAATTTTGCACACACATAAACTTCTCATATTTGTCTTTCACATAGGCTTATATGTAAATATAAGCATTAAAATACAATATGAAGTTAAATTATTTTTTTATTATTATGAGGTATCTTATCCATACCGCTTTTCTCTCACCATGTCTTATAGAAACTTTATTTTTTCCTTTAAAATGTAGACTTTTTAAAAAATATAATTAAAGTTACAGTTAATTAATACTTCACTATTTAAATTTTATTTTTATGACATTTATTTATTTTCTTTCTAATTTTACAAGTAATACATGTTCATTGCAGACAACTAGAAATACATAAAAGCATAAAGTAAAAATTAATCACCCATAATCCCCAGCCCCCCAGAGACAACCCTCATTGCTATTGATGGTTAATACATCACTTTAATACCTATTTCCTCCTATGCTTTTTAAATTCAAATTACATACTTTACCTGTTAACTGAGAATACAAAAGAAAACACTTGAGAGTTAGACTTAAACGAAAATATGAATGGACAGGAATTTTAGTTATGTAAAATCAAAATAATATTGAAATAGTCAGAACACCTCATGAGCATTTGTGTGTGTATGTGTGTGTACCATACTCACTCTTGATTTCTTGAATTATAATACAAATTTACTTTGCCATAAAATAGATCAAATGTTAAAAAAATTATTTAAGAAAGATTTTATTATATATCACTTTTCTTTATAGCAAGAGGTTTGGAGATTTTTCTCTCTCTAAATATCCATGTACTTGCAGTAATAAAATGACTCTCCTTCAATTGTATCCAAATTCTTTACACAAAATTAAATTCATAATTCCGCTTTTATAACTAGTGTTAAATTAACAGAAATTAAAATACATTATCACATTTCCAGATTCCTTTTTTTTTATTAACTGCACAGCATACATATAACAGAAAACTGCATTATCAAGGGCGCAGAAATTAGCCCCACCAGCCAATACCATACTTCAGTCAAGCTCAACCGACCTTATTACCTAGATTTGGCTGCGTACCCTCAGGCATATTATGAACCACATGAGCAGATGACTGAATGAGAAAAAAAATATCTCCATTAAGAAAAAAATTGAGATTTTGGATTCGGCTGCCTGCCCATTAGTGACATAAAGTGCTGACAAGCAGAACAAACAGTGAGCAATGTAATGTCAGGGCCTCTAGTGAAATGAAGTTTCATAACTTCACTAGGGCTGATGGATGGGTAATAATGACATTTTCAAGTGTAGGAATATACTCTATTAGGAACATCATAGAATTATTCTGCACAAAGCAGTTGTTACAGCTTGGTTGCTCGGGGAAGATGACTCCACAGAGTAAGAAAACAGTCATGTGCTTATAAATGTTTAATCAGGTTAATATTCTGTTGCTCTTCACCATGCCAGAGAACGTCACTTATTTGGAGTGTAATAGTTTAGAATAGAATTCTCTTAGCCAGTCAAAGGACGGTAGAGAATTCTACATCAAATACTCAAATATTTGACATTAACAACGTTG
The DNA here is from genome assembly GCF_009873245.2 of Balaenoptera musculus. Classification (NCBI taxonomy): domain Eukaryota; kingdom Metazoa; phylum Chordata; class Mammalia; order Artiodactyla; family Balaenopteridae; genus Balaenoptera; species Balaenoptera musculus. The sequence goes on along the minus strand of NC_045796.1, from coordinate 65,870,136 downwards.
TAAATCTGACATGAACAATTTATCAATTTACTGGGAAACTTTGCAAAAATGCATTACTGAGGGTGTTATCTGAATAGTAAATAATCTTTTAGGTCTTTGCAAAATGCAACCTACCTTATTCTTTATAGATTAAATCACAAATACAACTATCAACTTTCAACCAGTCAACTGCATAGGAACTGTGTGTCACCAATTTATGTCTTATCCTTAGACAAGCTGGTTGCAGTAACATGAGGAATAAAATTCGATGATTTTTGTAGCTACATGTTCACATTTATACCATTTGGTCTTTAAGGATAAACAAGGGAATATTTTTTTTTTTAAAAAGGAAGACTTGCTGGCATCAAAACTCACTTCCGGGCTCACAGAATCACAATTTAAAAAAAAACTTTTTCTAAGGCCATATATGACAAACCCACAGCCAACATTGTCCTCAATGGTGAAAAACTGAAACCATTTCCACTAAGATCAGGAACAAGACAAGGTTGCCCACTCTCACCACTATTATTCAACATAGTTTTGGAAGTGTTAGCCACAGCAATCAGAGAAGACAAAGAAATAAAAGGAATCCAAATCGGAAAAGAAGAAGTAAAGCTGTCACTATTTGCAGATGACATGATACTATACATAGAGAATCCTAAAGATGCTACCAGAAAACTCCTAGAGCTAATCAATGAATTTGGTAAAGTAGCAGGATACAAAATTAATGCACAGAAATCGCTTGCATTTCTATACACTAATGACGAAAAATCTGAAAGTGAAATTAAGAAAACACTCCCGTTTACCATTGCAACAAAAAGAATAAGATATCTAGGAATAAACCTACCTAAGGAGACAAAAGACCTGTATGCAGAAAATTATAAGACACTGATGAAAGAAATTAAAGATGATACAAATAGATGGAGAGATATACCATGTTCCTGGATTGGAAGAATCAACATTGTGAAAATGACTCTACTACCCAAAGCAATCTACAGATTCAATGCAATCCCTATCAAACTACCACTGGCATTTTTCACAGAACTAGAACAAAAAATTTCACAATTTGTATGGAAACACAAAAGACCCCGAATAGCCAAAGCAATCTTGAGAACGAAAAATGGAGCTGGGGGAATCAGGCTCCCTGACTTCAGACTATACTACAAAGCTTCAGTAATCAAGACAGTTTGGTACTGGCACAAAAACAGAAATATAGATCAATGGAACAGGATAGAAAGCCCAGAGATAAACCCACACACATATGGTCACCTTATCTTTGATAAAGGAGGCAAGCATATACAGTGGAGAAAAGACAGCCTCTTCAATAAGTGGTGCTGGGAAAATTGGACAGGTACATGTAAAAGTATGAAATTAGAACACTCCCTGACACCATGCACAAAAATAAACTCCAAATGGATTAAAGACCTAAGTGTAAGGCCAGACACTATCCAACTCTTAGAGGAAAACATAGGCAGAACACTCTATGACATACATCACAGCAAGATTCTTTTTGACCCAGCTCCCAGAGAAATGGAAATAAGAACACAAATAAATGGGACCTAATGAAACTTAAAAGCTTTTGCACAGCAAAGGAAACCATAAACAAGACCAAAAGACAACCCTCAGAATGGGAGAAAATATTTGCAAATGAAGCAACTGACAAAGGATTAATCTCCAAGATTTACAAGCAGCTCATGCAGCTCAATAACAAAAAAACGAACAACCCAATCCAAAAATGGGCAGAAGACCTAAATAGACATTTCTCCAAAGAAGATATACAGATGGCCTACAGACACATGAAAGAATGCTCAACATCATTAATCATTAGAGAAATGCAAATCAAAACTACAATGAGATATCATCTCACACCGGTCAGAATGGCCATCATCAAAAAATCTAGAAACAATAAATGCTGGAGAGGGTGTGGAGGAAAGGGAACACTCTTGCACTGTTGGTGGGAATGTAAATTGATACAGCCACTATGGAGAACAGTATGGAGGTTCCTTAAAAAACTACAAATAGAACTACCATACGACCCAGCAATCCCACTACTGGGCATATACCCTGACAAAACCATAGGTCAAAAAGTGTCATGTACCACAATGTTCATTGCAGCTCTATTTACAATAGCCAGGACCTGGAAGCAACTTAAATGTCCATCGACTGATGAATGGATAAAGAAGATGTGGCACATATATACAATGGAATATTACTCAGCCATAAAAAGAAATGAAATGGAGGTATTTGTAATGAGGTGGATGGAGTTAGAGTCTGTCATACAGAGTGAAGTAAGTCAGAAAGAGAAAAACAAATACAGTATGCTAACACATATATACGGAATCTAAGGAAAAAAAAAAAAAAAAAAAGGCCATGAAGAACCTAGTGGCAAGACGGGAATAAAGACACAGACCTACTAGAGAATGGACTTGAGGATATGGGGAGGGGGGGGGTGAGATGTGACAGGGTAAGAGAGTGTCATGGACATATATACACTATCAAATGTAAAATAGATAGCTAGTGGGAAGCAGCCGCATAGCACAGGGAGATCAGCTCGGTGCTTTGTGACCACCTAGAGGGGTGGGATGGGGAGGGTGGGAGGGAGGGAGATGCAAGAGGGAAGAGAAATGGGAACATATTGTATATGTATAACTGATTCACTTTGTTATAAAGCAGAAGCTAACACACTATTGTAAGGCAATTATACTTCAATAAAGATGTTTAAAAAAAAAAAAAAAAAAACTTTTTCTAAAAAGCATAGAGTGCCTATGTTTGAACGGTACTCGGCTACTCAGATGTCCCTGGGATTATGATTTCCAGGATCCGTAAAGACACTTCAGCCCCACCTGAATAATAAAAATCAATTGATAAGGAATTTTCATTACAGTCCTAAATTTTACAAGTTAAGTGATGATTTTACTCTAAAACTTTCAGCAGATGATACTATGCAAGTCATGTATTATAGAAAACCAAACAACTCAGTAAAGTTTTATTGCCACAAAATAACATTTTCTAATTTATAAGCTTTTATTTTCTAAATTATTTAATTATCAAATTAAAATAATCTTGTTTTAAATGTTTGTCTAAAGTGAGATTGTTCAACCACTTCACTTAGTTTATTTTTCAGCTAAAAAAAGAATAAACTTCAAAGTTGAAGAAATGAACCAGCCTAAGGCAGAAAAAATAGAAAGAAAGAAAGAGAGAGAAAGAGGGAGGGAGGGAGGGAGGGAGGAAGGATATTGTGAACAAAGAATCATGAGGTCAGAGAAAGATTTATCTGAAGTCTTTCTGTAATCACACATCCAGAAATGAGGATATGACGATGGAAACAATGATATTTTCCAAACATTTAACATGTGCCATGTACTGTACTAAATAGATACTCATATAATCTTCACAGTAATTCCAGGAGATGGATACTACTGTTATCTCCATTTTATTAAAAAAACGAAGAAAGAAAGGGAGAGAGGGAGAGAAGAGTGAAAGAAGGAAAGAAAGGAAAGAAGGAAATTCAAGAACTACAAAATTCTTTTCTTTCCATCTCTTTTTCTTCTTTTGTCCTGCCACCTTCCTTCCTTCCTTCTTCATTTTTTCTTTCATTCCTTCCTATTATGGGTACAGTGTTCATTAAATAATGCCCATGATGACCTCACTACCTTGTAATAAGGGGGGGAAAAACTGTCAATGGTACCTTCGAGTTTTACTTGCACTATTCTATTTTGTATTTATGAAAGGCAGCTTCATAATTAAAGTCCAGGATCTTCTGCAATCTAAATTCATATTATATATTGATCCAGAGATGCTGTCTGACTCTGGCATGTATTTTTCTACATTACTGAACATGCCAACAACGCAGCATTTCTCAGCCTGAACTGTATCCTCAGGAGGAATTCAGGGCTGGAATTGCTTGGAGTATTACAGGCAAAGCGTTCACTGAGAGGGAAATGGAGCAAAAACAGTTCCATTGCCTAAATAAATTAATTGATTTAAGACATAAGAAGGAAAAAAGGGAAAATTTTGTTGACTACCCACTATTTAACTCTATCTTGAAGAGTAGGTTTAAGGTGGCAAGTGTCTGAGCGTTTCCATCAAAGGTGTCCTTGTTCATATCTCTACACAGAACAATTAGTGTGAACGGCTCTGAGGTACACAGCTGGTTTCTCCCTGCTCAGGCAACCACATATTTTACAACATTTATTGCTGAAACTTCAAACTCTATTTCCTTAGCAGGATCCCTGGACTAACTTCTTAGTGTTAGCTGTACAGGCATTTCTATCAAAATAGCAATTGGATCTAGAGTTAGTTTTTGATACGACATGAAAATCACAGGCATCCCTTGGGGAAATATATCTTCTAAAAATCTACGGGTATTGACCACATGTCTGCAGATGTCTTTTATCACTATTAGTTGCTTTTATATGTCAACTATGAAATACCTTCTAACACATTGAGCTATTCAGGTTGAAATTGCAGGGAATTGCATGGTACTGGTGAAAATCTCTCCTTTGTGAAAGGCTGGATGCAAAAATACAATGTTCCAGAGCTGTTTTATATATGTCTGTGTACATATGTACATGATACTTTAATATTCCTCATTCAAGCATTTCATTCACTATGACAATAAATTATCATGTTAATCACTTTTTCTATATGTAAACAGGATACATGAAGATGACAGATGCAGACACAATTCTGTATTTAACAAAATAAACCCTCATATCGGTCTAAACTCTAAGTTGCATTTAAAGAAAGAAAATTCAAATTGGCTCAACATGAAAATGGAAAATAACAGCTTACATAATTTAACAAGTCCAGGAGTGGGTATCTGGCTTCAGGCTTAGGTGTTCATTGATAATCTCTCTCCCAATTCTCTTTTTGGAATCTCTCCCAAGACTCACAGAATTTTATTTATTTAATGTTTTAGAGTCAGTCAGCTATGATTATTTATTTTCATAGATGCTAAGATTTTCATGTTTTCTCACGTGAAACATTCCTCTAGGTCAAAAGCAGAGAGTATATAAAGTTTACTCAGGGAACTATCACTTGCATCTGTGTTCTCCTGTCATCTCCTTTCATCACCATCCTAGTGTCATCCATTTCCTTCAGGCTTTTAAATTTATTTTCCTAAAACTATGAAGTGGATTTTGTGATTTTTTTTCAGTTGCTCTATTTCAAATGTTATTATCTCCTATTATTTCTCTCTTTTTTTTTTTTTTTTGGTATTTTTTCTCTTATTTATTATTGATCATTTTAATTAGTGGTTTACTTATTTTGATTATTTTTCAAAAACTCGGCTTTTTAATTTATGTAAGTAGTTTTGTTATTTCTATGCTTTCAACCTCTTCGATCTCACATTTTAAATCCTGACTCTGCTTACTTTGTTTTTTCCTAACTTTTTTTTTTTTTTTTTTTTTTTTTTTTTATTTATTTATGGCTGTGTTGGGTCTTCGTTTCTGTGCAAGGGCTTTCTCTAGTTGCGGCAAGCGGGGGCCACTCTTCATCGCGGTGCGTGGGCCTCTCACTATCGCGGCCTCTCTTGTCGCGGAGCACAGGCTCCAGACGCGCAGGCTCAGTAGTTGTGGCTCACGGGCCTAGCCGCTCTGCGGCATGTGGGATCCTCCCAGACCAGGGCTCGAACCCGTGTCCCCTGCATTGGCAGGCAGACTCTCAACCACTGCGCCACCAGGGAAGCCCCTAACTTTTTGAATTATATGTTTAATCTGTTTATTTCAGTCTTTTCTTTATTAATATAATTACTTAAACCTATACATTTTCCTATGAGCATTGTTCTAGCTGTTCCATGAATCCTTATATATAAATGAGTGCATGACAATTATTTTCTAGCAATTTTGGAGGTTTGGTTTGTATTTTTCCTTGACCCAAGCAATGTTTAATAGACATTAGTTTTTTTAATTGTCAGATGAAAATATCTTTTTTATTTTATTGTTATTAATTTCTAGTTTTAATTGTCATCAGAGTGTTGTTTGTATGATTTCTATACTATAGACCTTATTGAACTATTCTTTTTGCCATGACATAGATGTAGGTACATAGAATATTAAATAGGATTGACTTTCACAAATATTTCATGAGAACTTGAAAGCAGATGTGTGTGTGTGTGTATACCTTGCTTTCACCAGTAGTAGTAGTACATATATGTTCATAAAAATCTTTCTCACTCATTATAATATTTTGATCTTCCATATGCCCCTTTACTTTTATACACTTGTTTTATCTTAGACTGAGAGAGGTATTTCAAAATTCTGTCTTAGTTTGTTTCCATTTTTCCTTGCCTCTCCTTTGGTTTCATTATTATTAAGGTGCCACTATGTTATTTGGTACATAGATAAGTCTTACATCTTCATTTTGAAATGAAACTTTTTTCACATTATAAATAATCTTTTTTTTTTTTTTTATTGCTCCTGGTGCTGAATTCTGCTATGTCAGATATGAAGATCACAAGCCCTGGTTTTATTTTGTTTCACTGTCAGGTGACTTTGACTCATCTCTTCATTTTTAGGCTTTTGAAATCACTGTTAGATGTATTTACAGTATAAAGCATACAGCTGGGTTTTGCTTTTTGACCCAGTCTGAAATTCTTCTCTTAGCAGGTGTGTTAAGTCAATTATATTTATTTATATGATGCATGCTTGGTCTCAAGTTTTGTTTTATTTTGTTCTTTCGTGGATTATTTACTTTGGTTCTCTCACTGTAGGCTTGTTTTATCTGCTTCCTTTTTTTTTGGTAAATGTCTTTAGTTCTCTTTGAATTTCTTCTGGTTTTAAGAAGGTTAATATTTTCATTTCAGTGCCACCTTCACACTAATGTCATTACACAGAGCTTGTAGACCTCTTTTCTTTACTTAGGCTTCTCCTTCTTTTCTCAACTTTAAACTCTTTAATTTCCATCTTTTATCTCAGAGAAAATCAAATATAGCTAATTCTGCTTTCCACGTCTTCTCTCTCTTCTCCTCCTATATTTTTTAGTTGCAATATTTCTCTTAGATTATACAACAAATAACATATAACTCTCCTATCCTTATATCCACATTTATTTTAGTCTTAATTCTCAATTAAACATTATTTAATGTTTATCACCAGTTCTTTTGCTGAAGTTGCCTCAACCATATCTTGGTTGGATGAAACTCATTCTCTACTGTCCTGCTGTCCCTTTTTTACATTTTGCTTTGCATTTGGGGGTGGGGGATGGAAGCCCTGTTTTTTTTTTTGTTTTTTTTTTTACTTTCCAGTAGCCACTGCTCTGTTCCACTGGGTCTCAAATGCGTTCCTGATACTTCCACTCAAAATTGGGTCTTTCCTTCAGGGGTAAATTCAAATGAATATTATCTATGTTCTACCAGCACTCAGATTCTGCTTCAAGCTCTGGGGCAGTCCCTAAGGAGGAAGATTTTTTAAAAGATCATCTTTTTAGTCTCCTAAATTTCAGGCTGCTCTAACCTACAAAACTCCCAACTTTAATATGAAAGAAATCTGTTATAAAGACTTCCTTTTACCGTAAAGAATTTGACAAAAATTTTAATTAAAACAAGAAGAAAAATGGAAAGCACTAAAACTACAATCACTTACATTCAAAATTGTATAAATATGGTTATTTTATAACATCAAATTTGATACTTTCAACAATAATTTATTTCCAAAGTACTCTGTTTCTGGCACCATCTGCTTACCTCAGGGAAGAAAAGTCCACATTTTCTTGTGTTTAAATGCATAGTACACTGATTTAAAATGTGTGTCACATAAACAACGCTGGTACATCCCAATTTATATTTACAGATGCTTTACCCCCAAGTGTTTCTTAAATAAGTGTGAAGGGGGAAAAGCCAGAACTCAATAAAAATAACCTCAGTGCTTCTTAATAGAGACATAAGTCAGAATAATTTCAGTTCCTTAAGTTTTCAGGTTTTAGCTTAATTTTCTATGACACTCATTATTCCTTTAAATATTAAAATTCTTAAAAACACTTAAAAAATCTCATATCCCCTAGGCGTCTCCAGATTTGAAAGGAAATAGCAAAAATAATTCTGAAATCAGTGACATTTAATGAAATGCATTGTGACTCCTTTGGAATAAAGAAAACTCATTTTTGTTAATGTTGACAGGTAGAAACCACTCCTTCCCTTTTACAATTTACACTTCATTCTCTAACATGGATATTAAGGAGGTATGTATGTGTAGAGAGTGTGTTTTCCTTTTGTTTGGAAGCTTGAAGTGAGGAGAAAACAATCTTCTATGACCTGTGATGGGCATCCACTTGTCTAAGATTATTTTTGGGTTGAAAAAGGTAAATGAATAAACATGCGCATTATATAGGTAAGTACAAAGATGTCTTATGTACTTATTAATAAATAATGAGACATATAAGTATCACTGGAAGAGAAATGTTTCTGAAAGTCTTTCATATTATCTTTGAAAAATAGTATTATAAGTTGAAGTAAATATGAATATTTTTCTTTAGTATAATCCTTCCTAAAATTATAGTTATTGTTTGAAAAATAGTCTTTCATAACTAGCACAGGTAATAAGGTAAATTATACCAATGGACCCCAAAATAAGATCACTTTAGTTTTTTCACATGACAATGACTATTACTTGAAACATGTCACTTTCATTTCATATTCAGGGATGACTTTCCAAGGTCAGAAAATTATATAAAGAAAATAATTGCAAAGGTCTTTTCAATAGCATTTTCTCCCCCTCTAAACCTAATAAATGAAACAAACAAAATATAAATACAAGTAAAATGGTTAAATATGTAGAAGTCTAATTTTTATTTTAATATTGTAAAAGTAATTGCCAGGATATTAAACGCTGATAACTCATTTAGTGACCCGGGTAGAGTAGCTAACATACAGGAGGAAGAATCATTTTCTCCCTATTCTTCTTCTGACTTTTTAGCTGAGAACACCAGTTAAAGATATTAACAAGAGAAAAACAAACAGAAATTTATTAACAAATATCCTTATGTGTACATGGGTAATAGGGAAAAATGAGTATGTCCTTAAGATGGCTTAGAATTCAGAATTAAGTACCAGCTTAAGAGGAAAAGTAGGGGTTGGGGTAGGCATTTTAAGAGAGTCAGTGATTTTTAGGAAAGATGAATGGGCCCTTAGACTAGGTGGAAGGTAAGACAGTTTGTAACAAAGTTTGTCTGGCTGTGGTATCAACATCTAGTTTCCTCTCCTATGATCAGACTCTGTTGATGCAACTCCCAAGGAGAGGAATTATGATTCAGTTCCTTTTGGAGGAGCTGTCTTCAGGCCAATAAGGAGAGTTCAGAGAAAGCTTCTCTCTGCATTTACTGTTTTGTAAGTGTCTATAGCTCCAAAGAATCAATAAGTTAAAATATTATGGGGTGGCATATTCTGCTACTCTTCACAATCTAAGGACATGTTCCATGTAGGAGCATGATTCATCAATCAAAACATTTCCTCTGATCCCAGAGCAGCTCCTGCCTTGCTGCATGGCCATAGGCTAGCCACCAAGTCCTCCATGTCTCAATTTCATCATCTCTATTTTTATGACAATAATGAATATACTGCATGTCATGGTAAAATTTAAATGGAATGGCAGCTCTGAAAAGTAATTTGAAAAATCAAAAGCCCTGCACACATGCTGAGTCACGTATGTGGAGTCCTTGGTTTTCTTTTGCAGTAGGAATTAATGGATAACACAATCCAGCCCCAGGACCTCTTTCTCCATTTGTTCTCTCAGTTTTTATATACAAAGGGATGCTTGGAAAACATTCACATAATAATAGTGATAATTTTCTCTGGATGGTGGGTTTGTGGATTTTTTTGTGCTTTCCTTTACACTTTCCTATATAGTTGAGTAGTTTTATATGAAGTATAAATTATCTTACAAATATATATTTTTCTTAGGCAAAATTTAAGGACAAATAAAACACAAACAGAAATTTTCCAACATATTGCTATATCTAAGATACATTTTAATCACCATAAAATATTCCTACATAGCAAAAATTTAAAGAGTATACAAATGATCATAGAAGTTATAAAATGCTTGCTTTTCTAGTAATCAAATAAATGCATGTCTTTTTTTTTTAAAGTTTGTTATTGTAAAACTGCTGAAAACCAAAGTCAAAATGAAGATCTTCAGGCAGTGGAGGTGGGGTGGGGTAGCATATTACCTGCAAATTAGCAACAATAGGAGTAACAGCTGACTTCTCAACATAAACAAGAAAAGCCATAAATTAATAGGCTGATTCTAAAACTCATATGAAATACATAGAGACAACAATTACCAAGGCAATCTTAAAGAAAAAAAACAAAACTTGAAGATTTATTCTCCCAGGTATTAAGAATAATTACCAGGATATATTAACTAGGACAGTATAGTACTAGTGCAAGGTGAGAAAAATAGGCTAATGAAAGAGATAAAACAGAAAAAGGTCCATGTAAACAATCACCTTAGTTTCTTTTTGTTGGTTTGTTTGTTTTTTACCAAGTGAGGCTGTGATGCAGTAGGGAAAGGATGGAACTTTCTATAAATGATGGCAGACCAACATTAAAAATTTAATCACCACAATATCCTCCTATGCATAACAAATAAATAAATCTTAAGCTACTCCACACAGTACATGAAAATAAATTACACATGGATTACATCTAATGTGAACAGTATTACAATCAACATTTTTGGAAATAAACATAAAGAATAACTTCATGTACTAGAAGTAAGTTAAGATTTCTTAAGAAGGACCAAAAAAAAAAAAAAAAGAGAAGTAGGGCTTCCCTGGTGGCGCAGTGGTTGAGAATCTGCCTGCCAATGCAGGGGACACGGGTTTGAGCCCTGGTCTGGGAGGATCCCACATGCCATGGGGCAGCTGAGCCCGCAAGCCACAGCTACTGAGCCCACGTGCCACGGCTGCTGAAGCCCGCACACCTGGAGCCCATGCTCTGCAACAAGAGAAGCCGCCGCAGTGAGAGGCCCGTGCACCACAGCAAAGAGTGGCCCCTGCTCGCCGCAACTGGGGGGGGGCCCACACACAGCAACAAGGACCCAACGCAGCCATAAAAAAAAATGAAGTAAAAAAGCAAGCCATAAAAAGGGACAGACATTTGCATTGTATGTAACTGACACGATCCCGTATCTAGAGTATGCAAAAGATTCCTGTAAATCAATTTAAAAAGGTAGGCAATCCAGTAGAAAAATGTGTTTGAACAGATGCTTCATACAAAAGAATATCCAAATGTCCAATAAACACATTGAAGAGAAGCTCACCTTCATTAGTTATAGGATATCCACGTTAAAACCACAATGAGATGCCACATCACACGCACGCCAGAATGTCTATAATGAAAGCAACAGACAATACTAAGTGTTGACAAGGATATGAAACATGTGGAATTCTCATACAGTGCTTGTAGGACTTTGTGAAACTGTTAGGCTTTATTTAGTTTATCTGAGCATACATGTACCCTATCATCCAGCAATCCTACTCTAAAATATATACTAGCAGAAATGTATACATATGTTCATCAAATGACATATATATGAGAATACTCACAGCATCACAATTCTTTACAGACAAAATCTAGAAACAACACAAATGTCCAGTAATAGTAGATAAATTGTATTTTTTCATGCAAAGCAATTCTCTATTGCTACATGTAACAACATAGATGACTTTCATAAATATAACTCTAGGTGAAAGAAGCCAGACACAAGCAAGAGCACACTGTATGATTTCATTTCATATGACTTTAGGTTCAACAGCAATAGAAACTAATGGTGTTAGAAGTCAGAATAACCATTAGTTTTCAGGGGAGTGACTAGGAAATGGCGGGAAAGGACGTCTGGGATGCTAGTAATGTTCTAATTCTTGATCTGGATAGGGGTTACACAGGTGTATTCACTTTATAAAACCCATGGAGTTATAAGCATAACATATTTAAATTTAGAAAAGGAAAAACATTCAATGTGATACAGTTTACCAGCTATCAACTTCATCTTTTTTTTTTTTTTCAGGACAATATCTGTAGTCAGAAATGAGGCAGGAAATATTTTAAAATTCACTTAATGGAATAAATATTGATGTTGATTTTCTGGAAACAATTGGATAATACTTAGAAAAAGCTTTAAAAAAGGATACCCTTTTATCAAATAACACAATTTCCAGGACTTTCACCTATAGAACTAATCAGAGATATAAAAATAACCTTATGTGAAAGAATATTTCACACAGTAATATTTCTGTATCTAGACATTAGAAACAAACTAATTATTTAGGGATTAAATGCATATATCATGATATGAATTTTGATGAAGTTCTCAAAGCCATTTAAATTCATACATTCAGACAGCATTTTCTGACTAGTACAATCTTAAAATTAAAATACTGAATGATAAGCTGGTTACAAAGCAGTATATAAAGTGATTAAAATTATACTTAATATAAGAATGTATTTTTATATACGAAGGTAAACAGTTTTCTCTGAGTAAGGAATTGATTTTCTGTATTACTTTTTTCATATATTCTTATATTTTCCAGTTCTAAAATAAGCATATATTACTTTTATAATGGAATTCATCAGGTATATTTTTTAAGAAGTAATCTAATAATACAAAAGTCTAAAGCAGGCATTTACAAATATATACAACACTTTAGCATCATTTATTTTGTCCACTTTAAATGAATGTATGCCTTCAGATTCTCAATCTGTTTTCATACTATTGTATCATAAAATTTACTAAGCTTTTCTTTATACTGTTATTCAAATTGTTTCCAATTTATTTTGCAATTTCAGATAATACTACAACGAACACCTTCCAGATATAACTTTTGCTACTGTTAAGTTAGTTCCTTACTATAAGATCCCCAGTGTGAGAATCCTAGGTCAAAAAGTATAAATGAAATATCCAGCAAAATTTAATTTGCTAAACAATATTTAACTTGTTACTTTGAAAGTATTCAAGTCTCTCTTAGGCATACAGGGGAAATGAATATCTGAGTGTTAATAAAGTTGAAAGGTTATCAGTGAGGGCTATGATCAAATCTAACCATAAAAAGGTAAAATATAGTTAGTGGAAGAGAATCCCATGTTTGAAAGGAAAAAAATGCAAACATTTAGTGTGTGTCATCTGATTAAAGCCCATCATCACAGCCACGTTGCCCATTGCTAGATCAAGCCCTAAATAACTATTGTTCTACCTCTTCGGATTACACACGCTTATTAGTTATTTGTCTCCAGTTGTTGGCTGAGACTTAATTCAGGTCAACACTCAAGATGTTGTGTACAGAAAGCTATTATCTTTAAATCTTGGTAGGATGTGTCTGCCTTTTGTAGCTCCAAACTGCCCTGCCTTTATTGTCACCATGTATCACGTTTGTATCAAATTTCCCATCTACTATTTTCACTGCCTCATCTATATCATTATGTATCTCCCAGCTTCAAGCCCCAGTTGAGCTCTTTCCTTAGATTAGTTTTCCCCAAGTGTATTACCCTGTGTTTTCCAGGCTGTGTCTAATTTGGTTATGTTCTTCTATATCTCACACTTGCTGATCGCTCAATAAGTGTAACGTAATTGTTTGAAATCTACTGCTATACTTTGTTTTGGAATAGTTCCCTGAACTCTAAATACCTGAGCATGAAAATAATTAAGGTGAAGTATTGAATACAATTGATTTTTTTTGTACGAAATATTCAATATGCTCCTTAGATTTAGGGCACTAAAAAGGCTTCCTCTGGATGATATTAAAACCCATTCTGTTGTTAATGCATATTCTGTAAATCCTACTGTTTACACATTTATTTTCATTGACAATAGTACAAATTTATTCTACTTACTATCCAGAACTCTTTTAAGTTACAACTAAGTTACCAGTGTATTGCAAAGTGAGTTTTGATGAACACAAGAGTGAGGAATTGGGAGGAAAAATAATATTTAACCATATCACTGCAGAGGAAATTGCTATTTACAGGGTCTACTAATGTAGCTGTCAAGGAGACAAATGTAACTCAACCAATTTGATGGAGTTATGTTCCTGGACCAATTTATCTATATTGCAGAGGGATGAGCAAGTCAATTTTTGATACTGAAAAAAGCAGGTAGAATGTCTGTCAATTCTAAAACAATAACATGACATTCTATATCAACTTGTGATAAGTTCAAATGGCATATTTTTTATAACATATCATTTTATCCAGTCTTAATAAAGTATCTGTTCTTTAGAGATATAGTCTTGGTTTGAGACCAATCAAATATTTTAATAGTAAAGATAAAATGAGACACTGCAATAAAAGGAATGAACATTGATGAGGACTCTCTCAACCTTCTCCTTCCAGAAATGTTCATGCCCTCAGTATCCATGATAAATATGTCTAATGTTGTCTCACATTTCCCACACCCAAAGAAAACTCCTACAAGAGAAAAAGGAAAAAGCAATTATTAGGAAAGGAGATCCTTGAGCATAAAGAGAATTCTCATAGAGAACCTAACCCTCTGCTCAAGCTATTTAATCTACATCTGTGTATTTCAAGTTACAGATGAGATGCGGGAATTGAGCAATCCCTGTACGTTTTCTTTACCGTTTGTTCTTCTTACGTACAGATTAGAGGCAAAAAAAAAAAAAAAAAAATTCTTAAACTAAAATATGCCTGTGGTCTTTATGTCTACAACACTATAGAATTTGTTACAAGATAGATAATGTTTCCATATAAAGAAGTTTAACTGCTCAAATGGAAAGAAAAACATATAATAATAAAATGGTTTCACCCAGTCTGTCATTCCATAGCAAGGAATATTAGAGAAAAAAATATTTCAACATTCACTTTCAACAGAATTAATTTCAAAAAGCTATGCTATAATTTTCTAATTTGAGTTAAAAAAAATCAAATCATCAGAATTAATTTAACTGGTTTCTATATTTGGAGCATCTGAAGCCACAAAATTGCTGTGGTATTTAACCAGATTTCTTCTGCTCCTGAGGGAGACCATATATTCACAGTTATTGCCTTACTTTTCATACATGTATAAGAAAACTTGGAATTGAAAATGGACAAAATTAATTTGGATGAAGTAATTTGATCTAAATGAAAGGTCACGCTTCACAGAGTGAAATATACCACATTTTCTGCAGCTGCACATTTTTGATTGCCATTTTGGGCATGGCCCTAAAGTAACTGCTAACTTTTTTTAATATATATATAAATTAATTTATTTAATTTTGGCTGCGTTGGGTCTCTGTTGCTGCGTAAGGGCTTTCTCTAGTTGTGGCGAGCGGGGGTTACCCTTCCTTGCGGTGCACGGGCTTCTCATTGTGGTGGCTTCTCTTCGTTGCAGAGCACCGGTTCTAGGTGCACAGGCTTCAGTAGTTGTGGCATGCAGGCTCAGTAGTTGTGGCTCGTGGGCTCTAGAGCTAACTTTTGAAGTAGTGTTGCTGATACTTTATATGATTTTTGTAGTCTGAGTCTGTGCTCAGTGATACAAATATACACTTGCTGGAAGCCTCCTCAGCATCTACTTCACACATACCTTCAACCAGCGATTGTTTTGCAGCTGAGCCCCCTGGCAGCTTCTTGCATCTCCCCAGCAAGGCATAGGTCATAGTATTATTGGTCAGCGTGTCAAGTGGCTGGCAGGGACAGCAACGTCTAATGCTTCTCTTATCATCACCTGACATTAGCGTTGACTCTCTTTAACCACTTGTGTTCAAGGGTCATTCATTTTATCAGTGCATACCTTACAGTGTTGTCCTTGAAGAGAAAAGTTAGATATATTACATTAGGAAAGTATTGGACAGAAACAGGCTAATGCTGATTGTCTTTCAGATTTAATTATGTGTTGAAGTAAGCACTCTGTTCTTTGCACATATGTTGCATATACTAATAGAAGAGACCATAGCAGAAACTGAAAATATAAAATACCATACCAGTTTTGATATACTTCTATAACTCTATTAATAAATTTAAAAACATGAAAAATCTAGACCTGCTAAAACAGATGGGAAACCTTGACAATAAGCACAAAATGAGACTGTCTTGGGAAAATAAGACCTATGTTCACCAATGCCAATGAAGCTTAGAGTTTAAGTAATTATAGATCTTCTTCTAAGGCATGATCTTTCTAATCCCACTTTGCCTCCAATCTGCTTTCCCAATCTGTTATCACTGGTCTCTGAACCCTTTTTCCCATCTTCCATGCTTCTTCATTCTCCAAAACTATTGTCCTGTGCTCTTTGAAATGTACAGTTAATCCTTACACTCTTCTCTGTTTATTTCACATTGTTGCCATGACATAAACCTGGCTGTTTCCCAGTGAGACTATTTCCCTTGACGCCTCCCAGAGTAATGAGTCTTTTACTCCTCACTTCTCAAGCAGAGAAACTTGGGACCTGCAGTAGAAAGTAGCTATCTTTTGCTTCTTTCAAACCATTTTCCAGCAACTTTCCTCAAAAACTGCAAATTTGCAAAGTTCATGACATCAGACTATACCACTTACTTTCCTTTCTTGTGGTCTTGGATGTACCACATTCACTGATGACTTGATATTGAATCAACACAAATCTAAGAGCCCTGAAGGAATCATGCACATATCTGTAAAGGATAACTGGACCCAGGCATCCCAAATCACTTTGATTAAAAATAGAAGAATAAGAAATTGGGATAAAGAATTTTACACTTTAATTTCTTTGAACTTTAACTCATAATAACAAGAGTATATGATTTCAGACTTTACTCCTTTGATTTTAATGTTTTTGGATTTTAACTCAAAAGAATTTAATTTCTGAATTTTATTTTCTTCCTGGAATTAATTTGAGGACATTACATTTGAATTTGAAGCAATCTACTTTGTTAGCATTTTAGTATTGAAGAGTCTTTATGCATTTGGAGTATCTTAATGTCGTCATTTAACTTCACTTTAGTATCTCTGAGAGGTTCTATGAGATAACATGACTGGATACAATTTGTGATGAAACGTATCATTGGGAATGGATTTTCAGCCTTGGCTATTTTAATTAACACTATATTTTTGACCCATAGTGGCGCCTCCTAAGACCAAAATCTATACAGCCTCAATAATAATGAACAAGAAATAACTGGTATTAGGGAAGCACTTTGGAAGGTGGGAAAAAGGCTTGCCCCGTACTTTGTTGATTTTCTCCTCTTCAGGAGGAGGACACACATCTGCCATTGTCCTCAGCGTAGTGGTGAAGTCCAAGTTGATAAGAGAATACAAAGCTGGGAATGTTTGAAAATACTTATTCCTCTCTCCTAATAATTCCTTCTGTGGATAGGGATATCCATTGTCACAACACCCCTGGTCTCTCCCTACCCCTTCTCCTCACTAACATTTAGTGAGTGCTGTGTACCAGGAAATTTTCTAAGTGCTTTACATGAATTAACCCATGTGAACCTTATGAAGTACACAGATGTCAACAATGGTTTGTGTCAATAATATAGAACCTTATTACTTCTATACTATAGTGAGACAGTGAGATACAAGGAGGTTAAATAATTTGTCCAAGGCTACTAGTGACTGTTATATTGCCAAATCAAAACTCTAATTCTCAGTGTCCATTACAGTCAGTGTTTCAAGAGCTTTCAAAACCAGTTGAACGCTTTCTTCTTCTGGAACTTTTCTTCCCCTTTGGTTTCTGTTACACACCCAACTTCTGATTGCCCTATTTTCCCAGTGGCCAGTCTCTCTCAGTCCCCTTTAGTAGGTTTTAACTTCACTGCTTAATCTGTTAATACTGGAATTCACTGGAGCTTTGTCATGCACCCCACTCTTGTCTGTATCTACATTCCTTCTCTGAGTAATCTCATCTGAGACCATGACTTTATAAAACATCCAAATGCTAATAACATAAATATTTATATCACTGGTCCTCATCTCTACCCTGAAAGCTAGAAGTGTAATCCAAATACTTTATTGCAATTTCAACATAGATTTCTAAAAGGCATTTCAAACATAATATGTTTAAATAGAACTATTGCATCCCTTTCACACACTGCTATCCTGCTTATATCACAACAATCTAGGAGTTGTCTGTGATTTTTCCCTTTCCATCATGTAAATGCATGTAAAAGCACAGAAAAAATACATACCAAAGTAACAAATGTTATTGCCTCTAGAATGTATGTTGATGGGGAGAGAATAGGAGGTTATATATGTGTACATATACATATATTTGCATGTGTTTTACATGCAAGAGAAAGGGGTAAATTTGAGCTTTTGCTTTTTTCCTCAATGTGCCTCTTCATTACTTAACATTTAAAAATGTATTCATATATTACTTTATAAGTCAAAATATTTTTACAAGTCCAGTTGCATTTCCAGCCAGTTCCAGAGCCCAGGCTCTTTACTAATCCAAAATCTACATTTGGGTATGTTGATAACTTGCAGTGTTCTTCTGGGTTGAGAGATAATGCACATAAATGATCTAAGATAGTAACTGACATATTAGTTGTTTCATAAATGCTAGCTATTATTAATATATTGCTATGCTTATACTTTTAGAGTTGACATTAATCTTTATGCTGTCAGTTTCACCTCCTATGAGTCATTACAAAATCTTTATTCTCATCCCTGATGTCGCCTAAGTTCTGGTTCAATATTTCCACTTGTCTCCATCATAGTTCCACGTGAATGTTTTGGCTTTTAATCTACTCTTGCCATTGGGAAATGTTTCAGTGTAATGAAATTAACCCTAAAATCAGAATCAAAAGATTGTGTTAAAAAATAAGACTGTGTTCAAATCTACCTTTAGCATAAATTGTGTGATTCTGGAATGCAGTTCAATTTCTTCCTTTTTAGTTATTTGAAAGGGAAAATTAGAGATTTTAACTCAATGAGGTATAGAGTGCTTGCTAATCTAATTCTGCAACCAGATTGCAGATTTATGAATCATCTATGGTCCTTCCCAACTCCTTCTTCTTCAGACAAAACATGAAAAATAGTGGCAGTTGAGCTTCTATGCTCATGATTATTTTATGATTAATTTCCTTCTATTCTTCCTTACCCTATCTTAGCTTTGTCTGGTATTGTTTAATATCTAGGCTATTACAGTATCACCCTGGCTGGCATCTCTGACTAAAGGCTCCATCGCATCCAATTAATACTACATGATGCCACCCACTTGGTTGTCCTAAAGCATCGTTTTGATTATTTTATTCCCCTCCTCAAAAACTTCTGTGACTCACCATGACTTTCAGGAAGAGTAGAACTCTTGTAGTTGACATTCAAGGACAAACATGGCAGGTCTAATTTTTAGCCTTTTTCTGACAGTTTCCCACTCCAAACATGCTATTTGCAAACCTCAGACATGGTTTGTGCTTTTTTTTTGTTTGTTTACCTCCGTGTCTTTCTTCACACTTTTTAAAAAAATTTCTTCAACACTACATCCCCCCACAATACTCTGAATATAAATTCCACTCATTTTTCAAAGTCCAGCCGAAGTGCCTCCCCCCATGAAGCCTTCATATATTGTTTTCTTTTATCTGCTTTTGAACTTATTTCAGTACAACGAATACATAATTTTTAACATATTACTCTGCTTTATAATTATTTGCATATACATCTTAAGACCTCTATTTGATCTCAAGTTTTTGGATGAAATAAATCATCACCACAGCACCAAGCATGACGCCTGGCATGCTGAATGTCCTATAAATATATATGACATGAATTGATGCATTTTTCCTTGAACAAAACAAATAAGCCTTCTTTCTTTCACTTTAAGTGTTATCAAAAAGCATACGATGATGCCATTGACATTTTGCAGCATAGATTTACCATTAAAATATATTTTGTTAAGAAATAGCAATAATGTTGAGATGTATTCACATTTATAAATTTCAATCAATGTGCATGATAAAATGAAAACTGTTCAAAGTTGCTGTTCAAAGTTGCCTCCTCAGAGAAATAAAAACTAAATAAGTAAGTATTGGTCAACTATTTCTGATAAGAATATTTTTTAAAATACCCAGCAATTAAATAATTACATAAACCTTGACTTTTTCTGCAAGCTTGAAAAGCACAAGGTAACAACTGCATTCCCTTTAGTATTAAGTCAGATAATAAAATTTCTAAAGCACAATATAGTAAAGCCTCTGGAATAATCATATTAGGATAAACCTTTTGCTTGGAATTCTAGCCCTGCATAGATTGCTACTGTGGTTCATAAAGTGATATATAAATACAATAACCTTCACCTATAAAGATAAAATGACTCTCGACTTTCAGTAAAATATATGGTTGGTGTTTATACATATTCTGCTTGTGAGTAATGATATTGACTAATGAAGAATTTGACTTCACATGACAAGCATTAATCAAAGAAATTTTTCTGGTAAAGAGATCTGAGCACTAAGAAGTACTTGTTGACATTTAAGTATATATTTTTTATTCACCAAATGTGGAATAAAACAAAAACATTTAATTACATTTATTTGTTAAGCAACTTGCCTTGAGCTTGATGACTGCTATCCTCTTTGTGGTGCTATCTTTTCTTAATCACAATTCCTCCTAGCATTCATGAAAATTTCTGGTTGATACACTTTTGTGACATGGAATTCCCATGCTATTAGAGCATACTTGTTGCTTCCTGATGACAATGGTTTCCTTAAGGGCAATTTCTGGACACTGATTCCAGAAATATTTAAAAGGGCTAATGAGAAATAACTAAAATGAAATAAAAAATATTAGGGCTAAAAGCATTTTTAAATATTGTAAGACATATTGGAAGATTATATGTGCAATATGAGAACCCCAAATAGTACAAAATTGAGAAGAACACTTTATATAAATAGTACAGAAAGGAAATGACATTGGCTCCGAATTAAATCTGAAAATGTGATATTTCGAATTCTTAGACATTGCTGTAATGTTCCTGGCACGTAGGTCCACAACAATGAACATTTTCTTGACAAATGAGTTTATGGAAGATACAGAAGTGATTTTTCCTATTGACCAATCTGACTTTGTTTTATGTCTCCCAAGCCACTCATACAATGATGTTACATAAATACTTCTAGAAGTAACATCTTCTATTCTAGTAAATTTCAGAATCCAACAAAAGCGCAACTTAAAAATTTAGATCGTGAAATTAATATGGCAAAATGGTAAGATCTGACAAAGTTACAATGATGGCTAAACATGTTATTGTATATACATCTTTCTGAGCTTCAAATATTTCATAATAAAAGAATCAATAATGATGGTAATAATTTGCCCACGTTACAATGCTAATTAAGGGTAGAACCAAAATTTAAGTTCACTTCTGTTAGACTCAAAAGTTCATGTTTTTTTTCCCACAATATTGTGCTGGTTGTCTCTTCAAAACTGGAAGTATGACACGTGCTTGAACTAGCATATAACCAAGTTAGAAGACCTGCAAGGTAGCTGTAACTCTTCATTACATAGTTATTATCAGCAGAAATAATAATACAAATGTGGCAAATATGTTGGATGCATATACTACCTTTTTTCCAATGTCTTTGAGATGGTTCAGTAATCCTAGACCAGGAGGTTGTGAAAATTATCCCTTATTCTTAAATGGCATCTTAGGATAGGGCCCACAAGCTTAGAACCAGCCTCTCTTTCTTATAGTCCAAGACATAATTAAAAATAAGGAGCATTAAAAATTTAGATCAGAATATAGTTCTAAAGAAAGCATACACTTAAATGATATTTACTACTTTCACATTAAAGTCAATTTTTCACATACAGGCTATAGACAGCTTTAAACTGAGAACAAGAAACTTTAGAAAACTGCATCAAATATAGATATTAGTATGTCATGGTTACTTAAGAAAATATTTATCATTTTCTTATCCATCAGAATCCATTCTTAAACCCATAGGTTAAAATAGCATAATTGTAGACATGGTTAGGGTCTAAAGATTAGATCGGACTACAAAAGAGTCGGAGAATAATTGAGATTAAGTTTTGTTTTTTTCTAGAAAACTGTAAGCATTGCATTACTGAGAATTTAACAGGCTCTTCTCCCCACTTCATAGTGACATGACCCAAGGCATTACAGAGAAGTGAGGGAATCTTCTCCAGACAAGGGCACATAGGCTGATGTAAGGATGCCTAAGAAGGCAAACCTGTTCCCTGTCTCTCATGGTACCTGTGGCATTCCAGAAGAGGCTGGGGCCAGGTGAAAGGCACATAGATGAAAAGATGCTCACAGCTCAGGCAGAGGAGAGAATGGTTCCCTAACATGTCTACTTATAACAACCAAAGCTTGTATATTCATCACGTGTGAGTTCTAGTCAATCCTAAAACTGCTGACAATTGGACAACTGAGACATAGATAAATCTGAATTTCTTCAAAGTTTCATATTATTTGACTAAGAGAGCAATGAGATTAAAGTTTTTTTCTGATCACTGACAGTACAAAATTATTATTATACGTGGAATAGGATAAAGAAAAATTTGTAACCCAATTAACTTTTTTAAAGCTAAAGAATATATAAAATTATGCTTGTATCATAAAAGCCCCGACTTCCAGTTTATCTAGCCATAACTAATATCTATCTCTCTAGGTATCTATCCTTTATCCATCCATCCATCTATCCATTAAAGAGATTACACAAAGCTAGCCTTATGGAGATATATGTGACATTCAGAATTCCATTACTGACTGTGCCTGTAATCCTAAAGAAACCATGTTCTCCTTGCAATGAGTAAAAAGTGATGATTAGAATTATGTTCAGATAGATTTTTCTTTGACATTCAGCTCCAAGCATTCTATCCACTTCTCCAACCTGTATTAATATTAATATAATAACCCTACCTGACCCATAGCTGCAGGCATTCTAACTGAATCTGCATCTTCTTTGCACAATACTACCAATTTTAGGGATGTAAAATTAGTAACAATTGAAGTGAAATGGAGATCTGCATTCCTCACTTCATCCTCTGAGCTGCTGTCACTGAAGCAAGAAAAGGGGTCAGGAGAGTGGAATGATCTCAGGTCCTTTCTGAGAGCCAAGGTCAGAAAATGTGGATATAAAAGGAAAGGAAAGAACTAAGATAGTTCACACCAGGTAAGCTAAGATACCATGACATGGGACCTAAAGTTAAGCAAGGGATCATAAATAACAAGTACTGCACACTCATTTTTAATTTTTTATTGTATAACTTGAAAATGAGTATGGTTACCCATAAAGAACAAGAAATATTCAGCGAGGAAAGTATCAGTCTCTATATCTATCTACATAGATACATATCTACTTATAGGTATAGATATTTATAGACAGGACCAGGTATGTAATCTTTGCTGGTTTGGTTGGGCTTTTGTTTTGCCCTATTGTGTCTGTGTACCTGGATTCACATTTCCCTTCTCAAATTTTTTCCTCATCCCTCTAGTTTTCTCAACACTGAGAAAAGAGATGTGCAAAACACTAATATATATCCATTTATTCTGCAGAACATTTCAAGAACAACTACCTTTCTGCTGGTGTTCAGCTGTCATAAACCTCATAGGAGAAAGTCTTCCTTACCTTATAGAAATAACTTCTGTGCTTGCTACACACAAATAAGTTTGTAGGAAAAGTAAACATATTAAAATATAACTTATTCCCAGGAGTCTCAATAACAATTTTGAAATGAAGAAAATCAGAAGAAAGGTACAAGCATTCATATTACTATGCAAAAGTTTAAAAGGGAAAAAAAAAAGTAGTTCTCATAAATGATTAATACATTCCTTGGCTATAAAGCAAACCCCAATTAATGAACAAAAAAATTGTAAGAAGTATACAAATATTCAGATTTTGGAGATTGCTAAAATGTGAATATTTTAGAAATAAATTTCCATTCTTAGTCCCCTTTATATATAGGGGATAAAAACACTCAACGTTATAAGAAATTTTGAAACAGAAGGAAAGAAAGAATCTCTGTCCTCATAGCCAACATACTTTTCCCATCATGTCACATAGTGGTGTCTGGCTTTATCTGCCAACTCTCCCGTCATCTACCACAGGCAAGATTTCCTCCCACTGAATTCCATTCAGTCGAGAATTTGGACTGCTAGCTATCTTGGCTGCAGATCTGTAGACTGCCTGTTTTGGTCTTGAACCATATATACTCTATTGGGTATGTTTGATTTCTGAAAGCTTCCAGAGATCTCCATTTACAAAAGACTCACATTCGCACGTTTAATTCCTTGTTGTTTGTCAAACAAAGAAGAAAGTACTAGATATTCTGGTAGATCTTTTTTTTCCTAAAGGAGGAATCAAAGACTCCTGAGTAAGGGAAATATATGAGTAGAGCTGATATTCCAACTGACATTCAATGATTCAAAACAAAACACAAAACAAACAAAAAAAATGATCTTCACTCCAGGTTTTTATGCTTCAGCTGTGATTCTTCTTCATCTCATCACAAATTATCAAAACGTGTGAAGGCAGTCCATGAAATCTGGAAGAAAATTCTCCAGTTTCATGAATCAAGTATAGTGGTAGATGTAGTAGCCTTTAGGATGAATTTTAACTCTATTCCATACATTTGGGGATCATAATATATTTCATTTGTATATTTGTGCTATTATTTGCCCTTTGATGCAATGGGTTAAGCTGAATAAATAGAGAAGCACCACCATCTTATTTACAGTTCTTAAGTTCTTGACCCTGGTCACACATTTTTTTATTTTATTTTATTTTATTTCTTTAATTTTTATACAGCAGGTTCTTATTAGTTATCTATTTTATACATATTAGTGTATATATGTCAATCCCAATCTCCCAATTCATCCCACCACCATCACCCCCACTTTCCCCCCTTGGTGTCCATACATTTGTTGTCTACATCTGTGTCTCTATTTCTGCCTTGCAAACCGGTTCATCTGTACCATTTTTCTAGATTCCACATATATGCATTAATATACGAGATTTGCTTTTCTCTTTCTGACTTACCTCACTCTGTATGACAGTCTCTAGGTCCATCCACGTCTCTACAAATGACCTGGTTTAATTCCTTTTTATACTGGCCACACATCTGAATCAGTTGAGAAATTAAACTCCACCCCCAGAAATTCTATTTTAAACTGACTGAGATTTTTAATATCTAGAATTGACCTGATATAGTTGAATCATAAGCCAATAAACTAGAGAGTACATTCATAAAAGGACTAAAATGAAGCCAAATAATAAATAAAAAAGGAACTAAAAATAAAAGAAATTCCCACAGGGTTAAGCTGTCATGAGTTGCTACATAGAGGCAACTCCTGACACCTATATTCCTCAAACAGGATTTTCTATTTAGTGATTGTTGTAGGCAAAATAATGGCCCCCCAAGATGGTCATGCCCTAATCCTTGGAACCTGTGAATAGGTTACATAGCAAAGGGGAATTAAGGTTGCAGATGGAATTAAGGTTGTTAATCAGCTGACCTAAAAATAGAGAGATTATCCTAGGTTACCCAGATGGGCCCAATATAATCACAAGGGTCCTGAGAAGCAGAAGACTGAGGCAGAGGAAGAGGATCAGAGAAGATGTGATGACAGAAACTGGGTCAATGTCACTGGTTTTGAAGATGAAGGAAGGGTGCTATGTGTCAAGGAATGTGATGCCCCCTAAGAGGTATAAAAGGTAAGGAAACAGATTTACTCCTAGAGTTTCAACAAAGGACAACATCCCTGCTAATACATGATTTTATCCCCGTAAGATTTCAGCCCAGTAAGTTTTGGATTAATAACCTACAAAACTGTAAAATAACACTTCTGTGTTCTTTTAAGCCACTGGAGTTGTAGTAATTTGGTACAGCAATATTATAAAACTCATACAACCATTTTATTATAGACCTTTAAAATTTGCTTGCTGACATTAAAATAACAGTGTAATATAATTATGGTAAACAATTTAGAGCCGCTAGTCATAAACCAGAGTTTAATATATTCATGCCAGTCAGTAATCTAATCAGTAAATTCAATTTTACCTAAAAAATAGAAATCTCTATAATTGTGGATTACTTAATAAAAACAAAATTTTGGAATTATAAATGAGTCAAATAACATTTATTAATTTAGTATTTTACTTAAAAATAGAGACATACGGCATGTAAATCATAATCTAGATTGCCACAAGATACAGATTAAGGCACTAGGCTTGCCAGAAAGTGAAAAAGCTCTACATACTACTTTTGCTAAAACTAAGAAGAGATATAATTTTCTACCTATATTGGAAGCATTAAGTGCTCAGCAGGGAGCAGAATGATTTATGATTGTAGAGGTAGCACAATGTTCTGGAAAAGAAATTAAGATAAAATTAGGGCGAGACCGTCAAGATGGCAGAGGGGTAAGATGTGGAGATCACCTTCCTTCCCACAAATATATCAGAAATACATCTACCTGTGGAACAACTCCTACAGAACACCTACTGAACGCTGGCAGAAGACCTCAGACTTCCCCAAAGGCAAGAAACTCCCCATGTACCTGGGTAGGGCAAAAGAAAAGAGAAAAAACAGAGACAAAAGAATAGGGACAGGACTTGCCCCTCTGGAAGGGAGCTGTGAAGGAGGAAATGTTTCCACATGCTAGGAAGCACCTTCACGGGCGGAGACGGGGTGGTGGAGAGGAAGCTTCAGAGCCACAGAGGAGAGAGCAGCAATAGGGGTGCAGAGTGCAAAGCAGAGAGATTCCCGCACAGAGGATCACTGCCAAGACAAGATCCAGCCTCATCCACCAGAACATGGGCACCAGTCCCCTACACCAGGAAGCCTACACAACCCACTGAACCAACATTAGCCACTGGGGGCAGACACCAAAACCACGGGAACTATGAACCTGCAGCCTGCAAAAAGCAGACCCCAAACACAGTAAGTTAAGGAAAATGAGAAAACAGAGAAATAGACAGCAGATGAAGGAGCAAGGTAAAAGCCCACCAGACAAAACAAATGAAGAGGAAATAGGCAGTCTACCTGAAAAAGAATTCAGAGTAATGATAGTAAAGATGATCCAAAATCTTGGAAATAGAATGGAGAAAATACAAGAAACGTTTAACAAGGACCTAGAAGAACTAAAGAGCAAACAAACAATGATGAACAACAAAATAAATGAAATCAAAAATTCTCTAGAAGGAATCAGTAGCAGAATAACTGATAAGAAGAACGGATAAGTGACCTGGAAGATAAAATAGGGGTAATAACTACACAGAGCAAAATAAAGAAAAAAGAATGAAAAGAACTGAGGACAGTTTCAGAGACCTCTGGGACAACATTAAACACACCAACATTCGAATTACAGGGGTCCCAGAAGGAGAAGAGAAAAAGAAAGGGACTAAGAAAATATTTGAAGTGATTGTAGTTGAAAACTTACCTAAATGGGACAGGAAATAGTCAATCAAGTCCAGGAAGCACAGAGAATCCCATATAGGATAAGTCCAAGGAGAAATACGGCAAGACACATATTAATCAAACTATCAAAAATTAGATACAAAGAAAAAAATATTAAAATCAGCAAGGGAGAAACAACAAATAACATACAAGGGAATCGCCATAAGGATAACAGCTGATCTTTCAGCAGAAACTCTGCAAGCAAGAAGGGAGTGGCAGGACATATTTAAAGTGATGAAATTTACAACCAAGATTACTCTGTGCAGCAAGGATCTCATTCAGATTTGATGGAGAAATTAAAATCTTTACAGACAAGCAAAAGCTAAGAAAATTCAGCACCACCAAACCAGCTTTACAACAAATGCTAAAGGAACTTCTCTAGGCAGGAAACACAAGAGAAGGAAAAGAACTACAATAAGAAACCCAAAACAATTAAGAAAATGGTAATAGGAACATACATATTGATAACTACCTTAAATGTAAACGGAACATACATATTGACAACTACCTTAAATGTAAACGGATTAAATGCTCCACCCAAAAGACACAGACTGGCTGAATGGATACAAAAACATGACCTGTATATAAGCTGTCTACAAGAGACCCACTTCAGACTGAGGTACACATACAGACTGAAAGTGAGGGGATGGAAAAAGATATTCCATGCAAATGGAAATCAAGAGAAAGCTGGAGTAGCAATTCTCATATCAGACAAAATAGACTTTAAAATAAAGACTTTTACAAGAGACAAAGAAGGACACTACATAATGATCAAGGGCTCAATCCAAGAAGAAGAAGTAACAATTGTAAATTTTTATGCACCAACATAGGAGCACCTCAATACATAAGGCAAATGGTAACAGCCATAAAGGGAAATTGACAGTAACACAATCATAGTAGGGGATTTTAACACCCCACTTTCACCAATGGACAGATCATCTAAATGAAAATAAATAAGGAAACACAAGCTTTAAATGATACATTAAACAAGATGGAATTAATTGATATTTATAGGACATTCCATCCAAAAACAACAGAATATACTTTCTTCTCAACCCCTCATGGACATTCTCCAGGATACATCATATCTTGAATCAGAAATCAGGCCTTCGTAAGTTTAAGAAAATTGAAATCGTATCAAGTATCTTTTCCAACCACGATGCTATGAGACTAGATATCAATTACAGGAAAAAATCTGTAAAAAATACAACTATATGGAGGCTAAACAATACTAAATATCCAAGAGATCATTGAAGAAATCAAAGAGGAAATTAAAAAATACCTAGAAACAAATAACAATGAAAACACGATTACCCAAAACCTATGGGATGCAGCAAAAGCAGTTCAGAGGGAAGTTTATAGCAATACAATCCTACCTCAAGAAACAAGAAATATCTCAAATAAACAACCTAACCTTACACCTAAAGCAATTAGAGAAAGAAGAACAAAAAACCCCAAAGTTAGCAGAAGGAAAGAAATCATAAAGATCAGATCAGAAATAAATGAAAAAGAAATGAAGGAAACACTAGCAAAGATCAAAAAAACTAAAAGGTGGTTCTTTGAGAAGATAAACAAAATTGATAAACCATTAGTCAGACTCATCAAGAACAAAAGGGAGAAGACTCAAATCAATAGATTAGAAAAGAAAAAGGAGAAGTAACAACTGACAATGCAGAAATACAAAGGATCATAAGAAATTACTACAAGCAACTAAATGCCAATAAAATGGACAACCTGGAAGAAATGGACAAATTCTTAGAAAAGTACAACCTTCCAAGACTGAAGCAAGAAGAAATAGAAAACTATAAACAGACGAATCACAAGCACTGAAATTGAGACTGTGATTAAAAATCTTCCAACAAACAAATGCCCAGGACCAGATAGCTTCATAGGCGAATTCTATCAAACATTTAGAGAAGAGCTAAAACCTATCCTTCTCAAACTCTTCCAAAATATAGCAGAGGGAGGAACACTCCCAAACTCACTCTACGAGGCCACCATCACTGTGATCCCCAAAACCAGACGAAGATGACACAAAGAAAGAAAACTACAGGCCAATATCACTGATGAACATAGATGCAAAAATCTTCAACAAAATACTAGCAAACAGAATCCAACAACACATTAAAAGGATCATACACCATGATCTAGTGAGGTTTATCCCAGGAATGCAAGGATTCTTCAATATACGCAAATCAATCAATGTGATAAACCATATTAACAAACTGAAGGAGAAAAACCATATGATCATCTCAATAGATGCAAAAAAAGCTTTCAACAAATTCAACACCCATGTATGATAAAAACCCTCCAGAATGTAGGCATAGAGGGAACTTACTTCAACATAATAAAGGCCATATATGACAAACCCACAGACAGCATCGTTCTCAATGGTGAAAAACTGAAAACATTTCTTCCAAGATCAGGAACAAGAGAAGGTTGTCCACTCTCACCACTATTATTCAACATAGTTTTGGAACTTTTAGCCACAGCACTCAGAGAGGAAAAAGAAACAAAAGGAATCCAAATCGTAAAAGAGGAAGTAAAGCAGGCACTGTTTGCAGATGACATGATACTATACATAGAGATTCCTAAGTGCTACCAGAAAACTACTAGAGCTAATCAATGAATATGGTAAAGTAGCAGCATACAAAATTAATGTACAGAAATCTCTTACATACCTATACACTGATGATGAAAACTCTGAAAGAGAAATTAAGGATACACTCCCATTTACCACTGCAACAAAAAAATAAAATACCTAGGAATAAACCTACCTAAGGAGACAAAACACCTGTATGCAGAAAACTATAAGACACTGATGAAAGAAATTAAAGATGATACAAACAGATGGAGAGACATACCATATTCTTGGATTGGAAGAATCAACATTGTGAAAATGACTATACTACCCAAAGCAATCTACAGATTCAATGCAATCCTTATCAAACTACCAATGGCATTTTTCACAGAACTAGAACAAAAAAATTCACAATTTGTATGGAAACACAAAAGACTCCGAATAGCCAAAGCAATCTTGAGAAAGAAAAACGGAGCTGGAGGAATCAGGCTCCCTGACTTCAGATTATACTACAAAGCTACAGTCATCAAGACGGTATAGTACTCACACAAAAACAGAAATATAGATCAATGGAACAGGATAGAAATCCCAGAAAGAAACCCACACACATATGGTCACCTTATTTTTGATAAAGGAGGCAAGAATATACAATGGAGAAAAGACAGACTCTTCAATAAGTGGTGCTGGGAAAACTGGACAGCTACATGTAAAAGAATGAAATTAGAACACTCCCTAACACTATACACAAAAATAAACTCAAAATGGATTAAAGACCTAAATGTAAGGCCAGACACTATAAAACTCTTAGAGGAAAACATTGGCAGAACACTCTATGACATAAATCACAGCAAGATCCTTTTTGACCCACCTCCTAGAGAAATAGAAATAAAAACAAAAATAAAAAAATGGGACCTAATGAAACATAAAAGCTTTTGCACAGCAAAGGAAAACATAAACAAGACGAAAAGACAACCCTCAGAATGGGAAAAAATATTTACAAATGAAGCAACTGACAAAGGATTAATCTCCAAAATTTACAAGCAACTCATGCAGCTCAATATCAAAAAAAACAAACAACCCAATCCAAAAATGGGCAGAAGACCTAAATATACATTTCTACAAAGAAGATATACAGATTGCCAACAAACACATGAAAGGATGCTCAACATCACTAATCATTAGAGAAATGAAAATCAAAACTACAATGAGATATCCCCTCATGCTGGTTAGAATGGCCATTATCAAAATATCTACAAACAGTAAATGCTGGAGAGCGTGTGGAGAAAAGCAAACCTTTTTGCACTGTTGGTGGGAATGTAAATGAATACAGCCACTATGGAGAACAGTATGGAGGTTCCTTAAAAAACTAAAAATAGAACTACCATACGACCCAGCAATCCCACTACTGGGCATATACCCTGACAAAACCATAATGCAAAAAGAGTCATGTACCACAGTGTTCATTTTAGCACTGTTTACAATAGCCTGGACATGGAAGCAACCTAAGTGTCCATCAACAGATGAATGGATAAGGAAGATGTGGCACATATATACGATGGAATATTACTCAGCCATAAAAAGCAACAAAATTGAGTTATTTGTAGTGAGCTGGATGGACCTAGAGTCTGTCATACAGAGTGAAGTAAGTCAGAAAGAGTAAAACAAATACCGTATGCTACCACATATATATGGAATCTAAAAAAAAAAAAAAATTGTCTGAAGAAACTAGGGGCAGGACAGGAGTAAAGTCACAGACATAGAGAATGGATTTGAGGACACAGGGAGGGGGAAGGGTAAGCTGGGACAAAGTGAGACAGTGGCATGGACATATATACACTACCAAATGTAAAACAGATAGCTAGTGGGAAGCGGCCGCATAGCACAGGGAGATCAGCTTGGTGCTTTGTGACCACCTATAGGGGTGGGATAGGCAGGGTGGGAGGGAGATGCAAGAGGGAGGAGATATGGGGATATATGTATATGTATAGTTGATTCACTTTGTTATAAAGGAGAAACTAATGCACGATTGTAAAGCAAATATACTCCAATAAAGATGTTAAAAAAAAAATTAAAAGTAGGCTAGATATCAGAAACTCTCTCAACAAAATGCAGTAATCTCCCAAATAAATTGGTGGGATCTATATCACCTGAAAACTTTATATAATAATGATTTTCAAAATGAAATACTCTTTAAGATGTTACCAAAGACTTGGGAAAGAAATTGCTTAGGCTTATGAAGCCACATACATATGTCTCATTTTCAGAATGGACGTTTCCCCTTAATATTTATTTACATGGGAACACACAAGCATATGTATATACACAAATGAATATATATATATACATAAATGAAAAGATGTTCAACATTTTAAAAGATGCAGATTAAGTCTATTATGTAACAGATCTATCAGAATGATTACAGAAAAATACAGATCATAACAAGTGTTGACAAAGATTTGGAGGAACTAAAACTCTCATACATTGCTGTTAAAATGGTGCAATCACTTCAGAATAGTTCGGTAGTTTCTTAAAATTTAAGCATTCACCTTCCGTCTGATCTAGCCATTTCACTGCTAGGTATTTACCCACGAGAAATAAAAGCATATGTTCATACAAAGACTTGTACATAATGTTGATAGTAGTGTTATTTATAACAGCCTGAAGGTGGAATCAACTAAAATGCTCAGCAACACCTGAAAGAATAAACAGAGTAGTGCATCCATGCAATACTTCTCAGCAATAAAAAGGAATAAGTTATTGCTGCATGCTACAATGGATAAATCTCAAAATAGTTATGCCAAGTGAAATAAACCAGGCAAAAACAGAGAAAATACTGTAAATATTTAAATGGAAAATGCTGTGCTTCCATTTATGTAAAATTCTAGAAAATGTCAGTTAGTGTATAGTGACAGAATGGAAATTAGGAGATTACAAAGGGGCATAGAAAAACTTCTGGGGGTGATGGATATGTACATTATTTTGATTGTGGTCATGGTTTCACAGGTACATACTAACATCAAAACTTATAAAATTGTACACTTCATGTAGCTTATTGTGTGCCAATTATATTTCACTACAACTGTTAATAAAAAGGCAAAATCACTGAATAACATATAAAAGAGCAAAACTATACATATTGGAAAAATATACAGAATATTTTAATTACTCCATACATGAATCGATTTTATAGCAAGTCATGGGAAATATATAATAATTATTCATAGATATCAAATATAAATAGTAATATCAATTATAAAAATTAATAATAATGGAAAATTCATGCATCTCCTGATGGAGGTACATATCTATAAATCAAACCTGAATCTAATTAATTCTCTAGGACTAACTAAACTACCCATTTATGGAAAGTACAGATGCCAGAAAAATATGGTAATAATACCAAGGGGTTGTAAGCAGCTACATTCAGTCTATGAGAATCTCTACCCTGAAAATAATTATTTTGATGTAACAAAATAATGCAAAATAGAAAAAGTGATGAATGTAAACCTTTAGTTTAAGAGGTATGTTAATGAGTCCTAATAAATGAACCTAAATTTTATCCTGAATTAAACACAATGTAAAATATATTTATGACAGTTGGAGAAATGTGACCACTGGCTCTCTATTGATGATATTAAGGAATTATTAATTTTTTTCAGGTGTGATAATGGTGTTATAGTTATGTTAAAAGAAAAAAAAAAGGAAGAAACCCCATTCCTTAGAGATAGAAACCAAATATATTTATAGGACAATGAGTAATGATGTGATCTTTTGAATTTGTTTGAAATAATATTGAAAGGGCTTGTACAGGATAGTACATAGGAAACAAATTTAGGCATAGGTTGATAAGTTTTATGAAACATAGTAATACATTTCACCATTAATACAACACATTACTTTTTCATGTTTGAAATTTTTCTATAATAAAAATTTTCTTTAAAAAATAAAGATTCTGAATGAAATAGATGATGTAACAAGTTTAGAAAACAATTATGAAAAAAATGTGTATATCTGACAGAGGATGTTCCTAGAGGTTTTCTTTTATAAAAAGTAATTTTCAAAACTTTAAGAAATTATAAGCAAAGCTCAGTATAAAAATGGGCAAAGAAAATGAAGAGGAGTAAATACTAATATATAATAAAAGTGTAAAGATTATTATTTTACTTAAAACTAAGAAATCTGAAACAGAATTGAGATATCACTTCTCACATTTCTGGAATCTAGAAGTCTAAGATCATGGTACCAGCTTGGTCAGGGTCTGTTGAGAGTCCTCTTTGGGCTGCAGATGGCTGATTGTTTTATCCTAATGTGATGAAAGAGGGAAATGGGAAGTAAGCTCTCCCATGATTCTCAGAAGGGCACTAACCGTATTCATGTGGGCTCCATCCTCGTGACCTCATCTAATCCTTACTACCTCTTAATACCATCATATTGGGAGGTAGATTTTCAACAAATGAGTTTTAGGGAGGGAGACAAACATGCAGTCCATAAAATCACTTTTCATCCATCAAATTGGGCAAGATGGGATAAAATTGATAATATTATGCACTGACAACCAAAATTGCAATATGTTGAGAGAGAATGCTGATTTTTAACTTTATGAATCTTACAAATTGCTCTCTAAAGTTACTGTTCCAATTTACATTTCCACCAGCACTGTAAAAGATTCTCTCTCTCTTCCCAAATGGTCATCAAAAGTTGCTATTGTCATATGTATGTATATATATATATATGTGTGTGTGTGTGTGTGTGTGTGTATTTTACATTTAAAAGTTTCACAAATAAAGGCATTGCCTTAATTTAATTTACATTTCCTTTATAACCCATGGGGTTGAGCAACTTTTTATATGGTGTCTCCTTTTGCACAAGCCCAAACTTTTAAATACTACTTCATTTGTTACATAAAAAACAAACAAACAAACTAATTTGTTAACCACAGAAGCACGAATCTTGTACTGATTGATCCATATGGATATTTTCCAGACAATAAAATTATTAACAATGAAACAGGTATTAACATGAACATTAGCACCAAAGCATCTATCAGTCATCAGGTAAGCATGTATAGATGTAATAACTTCTAATCCTTGAATTTACATGTGACCTTGCCATAGCACTTAAATAATATTTGGAAATTACATATAACATATATTAACTGAAGTTTTTCATATGATGTTATAATGTTTTCACACAAAAAATAAAATGCTGTTCTTTTGATTTATGATGAATATTTAAACTTATATTCTTACATTAAGAAATACAGCTTGAGCTGGTACTACATAGCAGGTAGACACCTATCAAAAATTACAGTTGGGCTTCCCTGGTGGCGCAGTGGTTGAGAATCTGCCTGCTAGTGCAGGGGACACGGGTTCGAGCCCTGGTCTGGGAAGATCCCACATGCCGCGGAGCAACTAGGCCCGTGAGCCACAACTACTGAGCCTGCGCATCTGGAGCCTGTGCTCCGCAACAAGAGAGGCCGCGATAGTGAAGAGGCCAGCGCACCGCGATGAAGAGTGGCCCCCACTTGCCGCAACTAGAGAAAGCTCTCGCACAAAAACGAAGACCAAACACAGCCAAAAATAAATATAAAAATAAATAAATAAATAAAAGATTACTATTTAAAAAAAAAATTACAGTTAACTTGAGACTTCTCAATTGTAGAATTTCTGGTACCAAGTGTTTACACGACGTCACTTTAAGACTCAGGAAAACAAGAATTCGTACTCTGAATTCTTGAAAATACAAGTATAATTTTAAAAAGCTGAAATATATCATAAAGAACACCAATGAAAATCTTTTGTTCTTATGCAGTAGACTTTTCTATTAGAAGTACACTATTTGCATAATTTAACATTGTTGGTCATTTAACATTACTTACGTTCACTTTACACTCTCTTGTGTGACTAATGAGAAGGGCAAGGAAATGAGCAGAATGAATGTAAGGTAAGCTATACTCCTTTCCAATTTTCTTTTCTGCAGTTGTATAGGCCACTCATATTCGGTATGATTCATATATGTATTAAAAATTCCCCAGAGCACAGCATTCTCTTGTTTATCTCTAGGAGCTCTGATGATCCTTTTGATTAATACCAAATTCAATTTACAGAAAGCTTTAGAAATGTAAAGGTATGGTTTCAATTTCTCCAGATATTATTTGTGGAAAACCTTGCATAATCTCTGCTAAATTATCAAGTCTCACCTTTGATAGGTAATTCATGACCAAGGTCAAAGAGAGAGCAGCACTCCCTGAGGGACCACCCACCTCTGGCTGACTAGAGTAATACGTTGTGAAAAAATGATTTGAATTATGCATGCAACAGTAGAGGCATGACACTGTCATTTAGTTGGTTCTAAAAAAAAATATTTGGTGCACAGTAAATACAACTGATTTTTATGTATCTTGGAAGATGACACTTTATTATAAAGTATGTCACGGTCATCCTCTGGCTGTTAAGACATCTCAAGTCATGTTGGTTTTACAACCTTCCCCCACGATTACAATTCTGAAGGGTGGTTAGTGACAAGTGTGCAGTGTTTTGTCAAGCTATTCAGTTTATACAGATGGAATGCTGTTTCGCTCACCACATCCATTACAAGTGCAAATATGTGACTAAATGGACCAGCGTTTGTTTTAGACGTGAGTACAGCCAGTAACCAGAAAGCTTTAAAGAGCATCTCCTCTAACTCTATTGAACACAACTCAACATTCCACATTTCTTTCCAGTAATCATCTATTAACCCTTTTGTAGCTCACATTATTTTTAGTGTAGCACAGCAATAAACTAGTTCCCATAGGAACTCTCCTAGGGACACAAACCCATTTGGTTATATCTATTGAAGGCTAGAATGGGTCTAGCATTTTAGTTTAGGGATAGCCTCATTTTTTCCCTTTGAGTTTAAAGGCTAATTTAGAGATGACCAAAGATCAAGTTTATAAGTGAGGATAAGGAGACATGTTCTTAAAAATCCTAGTGAATAGAAATTGTTTTACTCCTTTCAAGGGAAATTTGTTTTGCTGGACATCACTCATGAAGGAAGAATGGTAGTCACATCAGCTATTTGAAATTCCAACTAAATGAAGAAGCAGAAAGTAATACAAAAGGGAAAACAAATGATTTGTCCCTTAATATAGAAAAGGCACAGCAATCACCATGCTGGCGGGTTCTTGTGTCATTAATCTTTTCCTACAGTGCAAACTGTCACCATCAGGGCTCCAGTGGACACGCATGTTCCCAGGTCCACATTAAGGATGAAGAACTATTTTGCAATATTTTAGAATCTGTCTAGTTTCATGGATAGACTGTCTTTTCTCTACTAGATAAAAATCAAAACAAATCCATGATAATGGATCATAGAAAAATATTTCTTGATTTTTTAAAGTGATATAGCCCAATTTATGTCTTTCTGAGGTACAGCTAAGGTCTCTCTGTCTTAAAAGGAAACTTACATTAAAGCTTGGCAGGGTCTCAAGTAATGATATTCAAGAAAACTAGAAAATGATCTTGCAGATGTTTTATCTTTACACCATGTAAATGGAATACACTCTATCTCCTAAATCCGCGGTCTGGTTAATTTTTCTTCACATAATGATAACGCCAAAGATTTTCCAAAATACTGAAAGCATTTTCCAACTGAAACCACATTTAAAAGATCTTTTTTTTAGTAAAATATTCTTAATTGAATGATAATAAATATGAAAGTGTCATGAAGACTTTTGTACAAGGTTCTGTAATTTGTCTCTTTTTTTTCTAGTTATGTTTCTTTCTCCATTTCAACATTCTATATCATCCGAAAACCATAAGGGTGATGGAGACCATACTGAGTCAGAGTGATGAATCACAAAAGTCTCAGAAACCCCTGCCAAAGAATACGCCATTTCTCACAGCACGACGAGTGAGTGCAGTCTTAGCCAAAATAGCCAGTCTTGCTCCAAAGCACAGTTGCATAAATCCACCACATTTATTTGTCCAGGAAGTTAATTGTGGAAAAATATTGTGACAGTAAAGTGGTGAGAAAGCAGAAGAGTTTTGGAAAGAAACTGCATTGAAAAATGAAGATAAAACATTTATTATAATATTGAATATGATAACAATACAAAACCCATCAGGGCTATTAACCTCAGAAGGTATAAGACACAAGTCCCAGATTTGTTCATGCAGCAAGTATGGAGACTTTCAGTTCTGTATCTTGAAGACGACTTAGAATTTGCTCACTGAGAGATAAAACTGAACATAGGCCAAACAAGTGTACAAAACTTAGTGGAATTAGATAAAATTCTCCAAAAGATGTCTATTTTTCTGTGTATTTCTAAATCTAAACCAACCATCAAACCCAGGAAAAATATTTTCTGTTTCCCTCTGACATGGGTTGCCTAGGATGAAAGTTGCCTTGGCTTGAATGCTTGTACAATTTGATTTAAGAGCAAAACAATTAAAAATATAGATTTCCAAAGGTTTTAATCTCTAAGAAAATTAAGAAAATAAAGTAAGCTTAATCTTTAAGAAAAGTAAGATAAGAAAATAAAGATCTAAGTATAGAAGGTAAAAAGCAAGGAATTGTAGAGCAAAGAAAAATGATGTCTATAGCTTACCTTCGGGTTGAGCTTAAATAGCTTGCAAGGTGCTTTCACATTGCCTCACAGAATTACTGTCAGATGTAACACATGGAAAGGGCAAAGAAAACATGGCCTTTTATGCAGTTCAGTTGGGTTCCGACCATTAGAGTTGTGAGTTCAAAGGGAAAAAATGAAAGTATCAGGTACATAGGAGAGATATGCTAGTTACAAGAGGGGATAGTCATTAGGAGAAAAATATTTTAACAGATTCAGGGGTAGAAAGGCCATCACAGTAATAAGAAAGGGCAAACAAACCACAGTCACTTAACTGAGTTTGGTTATAAAAAAAAGTCAGGTAGAGGATATACGCAACACATGGTGTGTTCACACATATCCACCAGCACAGAATATAAACAAGACCATTCTTCTGGACCTGAACTAGTAAGTCTAAAATGGAAGGAGAGAAAATGTTATTTTTCCCAAATCCAAATGAGTTACAGATTATTAATAAATGTGAGCAGGACTACTGAAGCCCGCGTGCCTAGAGCCTGTGCTCTGCAACGAGAAGCCACCGCAATGAGAAGCTCCTGCTCGCCACAACCAGAGAAAAGCCCACACGCAGCAACGAAGACCCAACGCAGCAAAAATAAAAATAAATAAAATTAATAAATTTAAAAATGAATAAATAAATGTGAGCAGGTACCCTACAGCACCTGGCACCACAAAAATCAGTTTTATGTTAAGAAAACCATACAAACAGCATTCCCATCTCTGTATCTATCAATCACATATGGCATATCTAGTTTTGATAAAGCTGGTGCAAAACAGATGACCCAGGAGAGATGTGGTCTCCCACGCGTGGCAAATCTTCCTTTTTTCAGCCCTTTTCTGGTGAGATTTGCACCATAAACTGCTCTTTCTGTGACCCTTTATCTTAAACAGTTTTTTTCAGCAGGACTCAGAATTGCACTACACAAGAAAATGGACTTTGCCAAGTTGTAAGAACATTCAAAATATATAGAATTTTCCTCCTGAACCTAATGTTCTTCAGAATGCAGCA
Organism: Balaenoptera musculus; assembly: GCF_009873245.2. NCBI lineage: Eukaryota > Metazoa > Chordata > Mammalia > Artiodactyla > Balaenopteridae > Balaenoptera > Balaenoptera musculus. Next base: position 65,830,645 of record NC_045796.1, on the reverse strand, counting down.
ATCACAGGAGCCCTGACTTCCAGGTTTTTACCATGCTCTGAAGCAGGCTGCCTTTGTTGACCTCAATTATCCCTTAATAAGAGCCCACATTTTACTAATTTTACTATTACCATATGCCTTTTCCTTGTAATAAATGCATAACATAGCATCTTCAGTCTTTTGTCTTTACATATATCTTTGGCAAGTGCTGCTTTCAGCTTTCACCTTTCAGCTTTTGAACAGTTTTGAACAGTAATGCATTTATCTGTAAATTGGCAAATGGGGATAAGAAAGATGCTATGGGCGGCATTAAACCAAATCCTCTAACTGAAGTCCAAATTTTTAGGAATAGCTAACATAAATATTTCAGTTTCCCCAAACATCCTGCCAAAGCAAATGCAAAAAAAAAAAAAAATTTGAGTGGTGTTTTTATATCTATACACATTCACACATATAATTAATAGAGTCTGAGTTGACCGGATCAGAAATATTATGTCTATAGTTATATACAAACCAGTGGGCAGTGTATCTTGAACTCTGCTAAAGTCACATTAAACTGCTGTAATTACCTTTAGAGGCATTTCACTTCCAACACTCAATATCCAATTGTTTTCTAATTTACCCACTTACTTGAGCATCTGCCTCCTAATTCCAAGCACCTGTGGATATCTCTACCTGGATTTCCTGCCAGAATCTCAATTTTGATGTAAAAAGAAAAAGGAGCCATTATCTTTTTAAGTTAAACCTGCTCATTCTCTTGGAATCTCTGTCTCGATTGCAGGCAGAGCCACTCTCCTTTTCACATGACTGGACACGAGTATAATCTGTGCCTCTTCTTTCTGAGGCAAAGATTCTTGCTGAATCTTCTGGGCATTATCTTGGTGGCTTCTCTGAAGTCTTCTCTCTCATTTCAATCCCCAGAGTCATTTTCTGTCTTAAATACATAGAACACTTCTTCACTGGGCAGATGTCTAAAACCTCTTTCTACTCTAAGTCAACATTCACTAAATACAATGGTCATTAAATCTTCACATATCCTCAGAACCCCTACTATGTGGTGGCACTGAAGTAAATATTGAACTAACTAGACAAAGATGTCACCTATCTTTATGGAGCTGAACATCTTGTGAGAGAGACAGAAAAACAATGAACCTCTCAATCAGCTAATTAATCAATAAGTGAATGAATACCTAAAATGACAACAAATGGTGGTAGGTGCCTTGAAAATGGTTTTACTCCCTTTCTTAGGAGGTAAAGGTTGAGCTGAACAATAAAACCTAAACAAAGATAGAGAAAGCCAAACACAGAGCATGGGGTAGAGTATTACAAAGAAAGGAAGAAAATATACAAAGCTCTTAAATTAGAGGAAGTGAAGGGGGGGGTGGGGTATGGTTGGAGTACAGAGAACGAGGAGGGCTGCAAGTAGAAAGGAGAGGTTGGGAAGGGCTGTATCATGTAAGGTCTTATTGTCTAGAGAATTTTATTACAAGGATAAGAGCAAGTGCTCTGAAGTGCTACGGGAAAGAAGCACAGTCTCATTTCTGTTTCAAGTTATTCTGTCTGATGTAGAGGATGTGAACAAGTCTAGAAGTCAAAACACCAGGCAGATCCATGAAGCCATTCAATGTTTCAAACCACACAGTGCCCTCCAATGTGCTTGCCTGAAACACAGCATTCGCATCTGTGCTTCTGAAATTAAACCCATTATTCATAAGACAGTCTGTAAAAGTCAACGGACCACTATGCTGGAATCAACATTTACAGTTTTGTTTGTATTTCAATTATTGCATCTATTGCCTTCTACCTAAATATCGTGGTTTATATTTTAAATCCCATACAAGGTTTTCCTACCCTCCCTCCCTCCATTCCTCCTCCCTCCTCCCTGCCTCTCCCTGGTCTCCTTTTCTTTCTTTTTTCCACCCCTCCGCTTCACCCATTCCCCCCCACCCCGCTAATTATTTATTGAGTATTGCTATGCTGTGGGCACTGTTCAGGTGCAAGATCCTTCTGTAATATTATTAGTAATCTCTATATCACTTAGCACAGTGGTTTGTACATTGTAGGTAAAAGTAACTTTTTAAAAATAGTCTAGTTAAAATTATTAAAGTGACATGCTTATACCTGCTATTTATAAAATTAAACTGTATTTTCCATTAGAAAATATTAAAAGCAATCCAAGTAATGCTATAAATTAACATTTTAAAGTCAATATTTCAACATAATTCTTTTCTAAAATTACACTTAATTTTGTCCCTGATAAGTGATCCTTGCCTATGGTTGGAAAAGTAGGCAAGAGAGGAGTATTTTTTTAAAGAAATTTTTATTCTATCATAAATAACTGTATTGCTTTTATTCTGTAGTTTCTTCTGGTTTTATACATATAAATACATAAAAATAAATAAATAACAGTTTTGTCAAAATTGGGAAGGCACTAATGATACAGTTTTTTATTCCTGTTAATTAACATTTTATCCTGAGAATTTTTCTGGAAATAATTATAATAGCTATGCAATTTTCATCAGATAAATGAATCATCATTTACTGAATTTCCTTCTTTCACTGAGTTTTTAGTTTATGTCCAGATTTCTTATTAGAAATAATCCCATGAGGAAACATCTTGATACATAAATTTTCTCATTGTATCTCCGATTTTTCCCTAAAATTTAGAGTTTTGATAGAGGTAGGACATATGTTTTCAAATTGCTTGCCAGACAGGTTGATTCAGATTATTTTTTTCATCGGTTTTGTCCCTGCATTTTCAGCAACATTAAAGATTATTATTTCATCATCATCATCATCATCATCATCATCATCATCAGTTATTAAATGGTAGAGTTGGGATTCAAGCAGAAGCTGTATGGCTCTTGGTAATGAAAGAGATGAAAATGAAAACAATAATAATCTAATTTTTTCACTTAAAATTTTGGTAAAGGTTGAAACAGAAAACTTATACTTCAAAAAAGGTTTTTTATACCAAAATGGGCCAATTCTCGTGCAGATGAAAAAGCCTCAATATATGGATTTCAATTAAACTTATAAATAGTAAAACAGTATAAATTTAAAACAGTGAAAGAAATTACGTTTTGATTCAATTTTCATTCTATGGCATCTACTATGTACAAAAACTGTGCTGGTGAAAGGATAGGGTAAAAATCTTATTTTCATTAGCCTGCATTAATTTTTCCACTTTCTTGCCTCAAGGGGATAAAAACATTATTAGCATGGTTCTCCATCTACCACAACAATATTTTTAATTGTCAAGTAAATGAAGTTTCATCTCTTGATATATCTTCAAAAACTCAGCAGCACCTTTCCCTTTCTTTGGAAATAAAAGAAACCTAGTTGTTGTTTTTTTATTAAAACAAAAGAGAATTTAGATTTAGACAGTTAGTTTTATACATAATAATTTTTTCAACACATTAGTGCTCTTTTCTCTCTGCTTTGTAATATATCCACTCTTAATAAGGGAGAGGTGTATTAGTCTAAACTAATTGCAACATGAGTGATAAAGACAATTAGAAAGGAAAGCAGTTACCATTTTTTTGTACTCTAAAGTGGAATTGAAGGGTAATGTTTTCTATTCTTCAATTAAATTAATTTTGACAGAGGACAAACTATATTTAAGTTTTCTAGAAAAAAACAAAACAAACAAACTTCCCAGCATTTCTTCAGGTTTTGGTAGGAAAATTCATTTTCTTGGGTATGTGTTTGATGAGTCACTTACTTACAGTCACTTACTAAAAATGTGTTCATACAAATAACCACCTCTGCTCTGCCCTACTTTCCCACTGCATAAGCCTTGCCACTCCATCCGAGAAACAATGAAACTAACAAAGAAACAAGCAAAATCCTGGGCAAATCTGTGTTTCAGGCACAAGGGAAGGAAAGAGGCACATGCCTATAAGCCAGGAAAGTCAAAAATAATTCAGACAAACTTAACATAAGATACCAAATTGAGCTAATATGTCTTCTTGGTAACACCACTGCACCCACAATATCTTCTGACACTTATCTTTAATTATCTGCATCCTTTTTATATACTGCTACATTTTTAAAGCTTGAGGATTCATTTGGTGTAACAAACTTCTCTTTTGAAATTAAAAATATGTCTGGGAGGGGTATAGTGTTTTTTTCAGCCATTCACACACGTATTTGAATTTGTCTAATTAGACTGCTTTCCTTCTCATACTTAGCCTAGATAGATGCACAGAAAAAAAGGGGGAAAAGATTTAACATAGAGAAGGGTAGCAGACACATTTAGATATTATGTACATTGAATAAATGGGGGATAGTAGGACACAAATTGAGTTTCACATGATATGGCCTGGGGCAACTACAAGATACGGGGTACTGAGATGAGGCATAAAAAGAAGTTGTTAGATTAAACAAGGAGGCAACCAGACTCAGGTGGCTCTAATGCCATGACCCCTACATAAGCAAACAAAAATCCAAGCCTGTAAATGCCTCAAGGTTATGAAATCAAAACCTAAGGACAATCAATCACAAACAGCCAACTAGGTTTTAAGCTATAGCTAATCAATAGGATTTTTTTTCTTTCTTCTGCTTTTTCTTTATAAAAGGTTTCCCCCAGCTCCCAACAACAGAATGCACAGCCCGATTCGAATCGATTTGTGCTCAAATAAATTCTTAAAATATTAATATGCATCAATTTACCTTGTAACAAAGTGATGGAGGAGCACAGAAAGAGAAACAGTAGTACACCAAAACAAACTTCCACTTGTCATACTTTCAAGTTCGGTCCTATGCCCGGGAATAAGGAGAGTTTCTTTCCTCATCACCTGGCCACTGTAGCATTTACCTCTCCTGTTAGGAACCAGAACTTGAGCTATTGCTATAATTCATTCAAGTTGTAGATTAGATCATCTTCGGGTTGGCTTGGGATCCAATCAACTGATTAAGTTCTTATTGTAAGTGAAAAATGTGCCTAATGTTCCAGACCATTTAATGTTGTTGTTTTCTTTTATGAGGTAATGATACAATGAAATTATCTGTAATATGTTATTTTGTGCTTTTTTAACTACTTAAGTAATATATTTAACTATATTTTGTGAAACATATATAATTACTTTTATTTGTTTATTTTAATTTATTCATTAAGAACTTGTAAGGGCAAAAATACAAATTAAAAACAACAGGCTTAATCCTCCCTGTTGAAAATAAGGAAACATAGTTCCCTCCCTTCTTTTCTTAGAGCATTTACTTTAGAAAACACTTACTTTCTCCTCTTTGAACCATTTGGTGTCCTTTTGAAGACTAGATATGCCTTTGTCAGCTTTAGGACCCAAAAATGTCTTTCTTAAGGGCCTGGGAGCCATCTCTTTGGTATGGAAACATCAAATGAGATAGCACCCTTATCTACCAGTTTCTGGAGGGTAGGCAAAACTACCTCCTGTCGTAATCATCTGAGAAGGTTGTTCTTCCTCTGGATAAAGCCAATTAACAACTAACAGATCTTCACTCCAGTTACCAGGTAAAATTAGGATGAACTATATGGGATCAGTGGTGTTATCAAGTTCTCTTACCTGAGGACTAGTTATGGCTATCTGAAAACACATATGCAATGGGTTGTATCTTCTCGTCTATATAAGGGAGTGTCTTTATAATCTTTCTGTTTGACAATCTCTTATTAGATTACCTGTGATACACATCACGTTCTGGTTTAATGCTCATTTAGTAATAAACGTGTGTTGTTGTTTACTCTCTTTATGGAGAGGAATTCTGGGTTGAGAGAAGATGTTGTTTTTGATTATAGTTCCCCAACAAACTCAAATTCGTGATATTATATGATGCCAATATTTTAATTTATTTACAATTGCTTCATTCTATGCAGTATTTGAAGTTGTCTGTAAGTATAAAATATTTTTAAATGTTAGAATTAATAATAAATTAATAAGTACAAGATGCATTTATAATAGGAGAGGTATTTTTGTAATGCATAAATGCATTCATAAGGCCTCAAAAATTAAATAAGTTGCACTTCCTTATGGGCAAAGAAGAAGGAAAACATGATCACTTTTAAGATTCATAGTGTCCATGAAACAACAATAAACCAATTGCTCAGCAAAGGGAAGATTTTCCTGGCACAGGGTTCTGAGACACTTTTCTCTTGAATATTCATAAAAGGCACACAGAGTGGTCTTGTGGAAAATAACCTCCACATCCTGCCTGTAATACCCAAAATAAAGATTTCCATGCGGTTGTTTATAGCATCCACTGATGCAATTGAAGAGAGAGATATAAAAATCAAATGTTATAAAAGCTGAAACAACGAGTTTTCAATTTGTACTCCCTGATGGTCTGACTTGAACTGTGATTAAAGTTCTGAATTTTGAGATCACTGGATTACTTTTCGTGCATTCATCCTTGAATGTTGTTTCTTCCAGGCAGGCAAAAGTAATTCAAGGTTATATTCTCTTGCAAGAACCTGGATTGCGGGCATTCTGTGCTGATACTCAAAGGCAGATTCTCAAATTTTAAAAGTAAATAAATAAATTAGAGGTTAGGGTCTTATGGAAATGATGAGGGCCAAACCAGCACTCCTTACATTCAAATGGGTGGTTGAGAAAATAGTGGTCAAAAAGCCATATATTCTGCAATAATAGCAAAAAGATTACCTACAAACTTTTGTGATAGAAAAATAAAATTAAAAAAAAGAAATAAAATAAAAGCCAAGAGAACCTGGATAAAATATAACAAACATCCTTAAAATGCATAGATGAGCTTTCCGGAAGAAAGGTCCCAGAGGCCCCAAATTAGAGGAAATGGAGAAGCAGAGAGCAATCACTGTGCTGTGGCAGCCCTGGAAAGGCTTACCTTTCCCAGAATCATGGGGACTTTGGTTCAGATGCCCTGTGGGAACAGCAGATGAGGCCATGGGGATGAGGTGGGGAGTCTATACCAATGTCATCATGTAAACCTGGACAGTTGAAGGGCTTTCCCAGCAGTGATGGGATGGGCTAGAAAAAGTTCTCTGGTTTACAATGTTTCTCTTCTTCAAGCTGCTCTCATATCTACTAGATAATTCCCCATCCAGAAAGGAATAGGAAAGCTGAAAAAAAACATGTATCAAAAGACTTTGAAGGCATCTACCCTACTGGTAGGTGGACAATTATTTACAAATCCCTTCTTCCAACAATCATCTGAAATTGCATCATTTCTTTCATTAGTGTCATCATTCTTCATGCCACTAAGCTCAAAATGCTAAGGATAATTTTCTTAGCCTGCATATGTGCAAATACATATTATAAAAACTATCTTTTCTATATATGTTTAATTTTTTCAGACCTGAAGGCACAATACATAGGTTTTCATATATGTGTGTATGTATGTATGTATATATTTATACATATACATATGTATACACTATACATATAGTAAAGATGATATTCTGTACTTTTAATTCTTTAAGGATTATTGAAGGTTTTTAAACCATTGCTTGTTTAAGTAATGAAACTAACTAAAAACACTTCTAACTGACTGGAAAGTAAAATGTTAAATAGGAAACATATGGAAGGGAAAGAGATGTATTGATACATTTAGTTAATTCATAGAGCATAGAATTCTCATTAATACATAATGTCAGAAGACCTTACAGGAGAACTTACATTTCCTTGCTATAAAGGAAGTATAATAAAACCAATTTTTAACTTGTAATTGGCAAATTGTCCTTCTGAACATTTTTCTATTTCTGAAAGTCTCTAAATTCGTTTCTCTACATATTTCTTTGTTTCTTAATATGGGGTCTAAGTAGAGGTAGCTTCACTGGAGTTTTCTATGCCTTTAGCTCAAATCCTATGTGCCAGAACTTATACCTAAATTTAATGCCCAAAGATTCTAATAGCATTAGAGACGTTCTACCACGGGGGAAAATGTGAAATTGACAGCCATGGTGAAGCATTGATTTTTTTAAAGAAATTTTGGAACAAATACAAAGGAATCTATGAAATTAGTGAGTTCAAATATGTTATTACCATTAAAATTTAGGAAACTATTAATTTGTTCTGTTTTAATTACTTAAGAAAACCATCCATACCTTCTATTTTTTAAACTTCATGAGAGTTGGTAATCAAATTTGCAGACTTTTTCATAACAAGTGCTTTTTATTATCTTTGAGAATTCCTGCAGGGGGGTGAAAAACAGGAAAAAGGACAAGTAACATGTCGAACACAAAACTAGCACTGGGCCAACTATCAGAGGTGAAGAACATCTCATTGACTATTTGGGGGAAAAAAGTCAAACTCTTGCACCTTAAAAACAAAAAAAGTAATAAAAGCATGTTTACGTGATTCTGTATTTATTCTCAGGGTCATGCAAGAACTTTATAAAGTATAATGTCATTAAAATTTTACAAATTTGACTAAAAAGCAATCTATAACATTTATTCTCAGATTATGAACAAACATTTTAAAATAAGACTTGAAAATATTCTTTGGGTTAATATCCTTAATTTCTGATAAGCCTAACACCACACACTTCAATAAAATCTTAATTACAGCAAAAGCACTCAATGAGCAAAGCCACAAATACACTGATCATAGGTGAAGATATGCAAATAGCTAATAAGCATAAAAAATATTCAACTTCCACCAGTAGTCATCAGGAAAATGCTGTTTTATTTTGATTTTTATTGTTTTTTATTCTTCAAATTGAAGCAAACAAACAGGATAAAACTATAATAAATAATTCTTGCAGGAGTTCAGTGAGATAAGCTCTCACATATTATTGGTAGGAGTAAGAACTTTTTGCAAACTATTTTGGCAGAGCAGGCATAATCTGTTTAATGTTAGACCTCACCATGTGAATTTGTAAATGTATCTGTTTCTAAAGTATTTTCCTTGGAAAGGGGAAAGAAAGAGAAATAGATAAATATAACTATAGATAGAAGTAGATACTCTCTTTGTAGCATAATCTTAATGTGTGTATGTATAAATATATATATATATATATATATATATATATATATATTTATACATACACACATATATCTCATGTTCTGAATGATACTTAATGCTCTGAGCCAATGAGACTTAGCAAGGCAGACACCAATATATACTTTTGTCCAATGAGTATTAGAACATCACAAACACTACTGTCCACAAAAGCTCTGCATTAATCTATCCTAAGTTGCATGTGATTTGAAATTTGCAGTGTATACTTTACTATGACCTTTCATTCCAATATTTACTTCCTTTTCTCCCGTATTGGTTGATAAAACTGTAAAAATAGGTAATACAAAGGAACAAAAAAGTGTATAAATCTACAAATCTTCATGTTAATTAAGCTAAAGACTAAGTATGACATCTTTCAGGAAATGGAGGAGGAAACAGAAGGTACAGATTAGCAAGCAATTAGGGTTGGTGAGGATTCTTTAGCATTTTGAAGCACATCACATTTGAAGCACAGAGGGGAGGACTGACCAACAATTACAGGAATAGAAGTTGGGAAATTAAAACCTGAGGCATGTAGAATGGATGTTCAATTCCCAACATAGGATATTAAGAAAGGGTTTCCATGGAGTCTATGCAATAAGGACCCATGTACCTCTGATTTAGCTAAAAAAAGCTCCGTATCCAAGAACACATACCCTGAACTGCATTGTAGCATTAGGTATATTTCAAAGTCCTTAAAAATATATTCATTTCAAGACAGCTATTTTCACTTTTAGAAATCTACCCTAAGAAAACAATCAAGATCTATAGGTAAGAATGCTTATAAAACATTATTTATAATAGCAATTGATTATTTATAAAATAAATATTTAACAATATATGCAGAGTTGAATAAAGTAATGATGTGCATATGATCAATTATTGCAGCTTGTAACATGGTATTTGCAGAAATAAATAATTACATGAGGCAGTACATACAATGTATTACTGAATAAAAATCAATGCAAGGTATAGGCAGTATATTATTCCAATTTTGTCAATATTTCATATACTTGTAAAATTACATTTTCTATATATATTAGGGTAAAACCACAAAAATGTTAAGTGATCATTAGCAGCAGATGAAAGTATTAATAATTTTTATATTCTTTATTTTTCCTGAAATTTTACAAAAACTGTCATGATTATTACTTTTCTATTTTAGAGTAAAACAAAAGCATTAGAAATGTTTGCTCAAGTAGCCCCCGCTCGCCACAGCTAGAGACAGCCCGTGCGCAGCAACGAAGACCCAACGCTGCCAAAAATAAATAAAATTAAATCTTAAAAAAAAAAAAAAGAAAGATATGTTTGGTCAATTATCCTAGTGGTGAATTTAATAATAGATTTCCTTTTGGTTATTGTGATGATCAATCTAATCAAGTGTAACAATATTCTAAAATGTGTGTATTACAATATACTTAAAGACATGTCAATACACTGGTTGCTCAGTATCTGGACTTCAGTTTCTTCATTTAATACATTTGGCCAACAATTTAATTTTAAATGTATTTTTGTGCCTACTCTATGTGCTATATGCTAAGCCACCACTACTGCTGGAGAATGTACTATCTTTTTGAAAAACGGAAATGTTAAATTTACAGAACAATCACAAGCAAAACACACATAATGCCAAAATTTATAGTACTGTTAGCATTAGGGGAGAATCCTTGAGAGATTCTCTTGGAAAGAGTGGACCTGAGAAATGCACCAGTATTTAAATAACTAACAACTATTTCTGACTTTCCATTTCACTAGAATAGAACTCCTACTACCCTACAGCTCCAAGGATTATTCAAAAGTTTGAAGATCTTTGTGGGCGAAGATTTCTTTTCCTTTGTCTCTCAGTCACATTCTGAGGATATCCTACCACTTCCCCTGAAAAGTTATCCCTGCCAGCCAAAATTCTTATAAGGACAGTGCCATGATGTTTATCTTGCTTCTTATTGTTCTGTAAATTTCACATTTCATCTTTTCATAAGATAGTAAATACCAATGGCAGTGGTGGTAGTTGTGGTGTGGTGGTGGTGATAGTTCTGTATGTATAATAACCTTTTTAAATTTAAAGAAAATTAAAACTTTTTAAAAAGTTCAGTGTTTTAAAATAGGGAGTTATACTCAGCAATTTTCTCCTAAATTCATGTGCTGGTAGAAGACAACTAAATTATTTACCCTGTCATACTTGACTATTACTGAAAAATCATTGCCTTATCTGTACCTTTTCCCCCAAATAAGCATCACTATCAGTTAACTTCGTTTTATTACAGGTAACCACAGTAAAGTTTCCTGCCAATCAATTTGCTTCCTCTTACTCTTCAGTGAACCTTTTCTACCCCTTGTCTTTACCAACCTCCCACCATTCCCATCTCAGGACAGAAAATAACACCTGGACAATTTTATGTCATTTTTCATGGCAGAGTCTGTTCCTTAAATTGCCCTAAGCAACAATAACAATAACAACAATAAAAAAACCCTCAATAATTGCAAATTACATACAAGCTGTAACAAGTGCAATTAAACACAATTCACTATGACCATTAGGTCACTCTCGTTTCAGTAAGTAACATTAAGGCCAGAGGGATGACTGGAATTCATTTAACTTAATCAAGGCATGCTGACATAGATCATGCTTGGAAAATGCACCTGAACAGAGTCTCAATTGGGGTTAGACAGGGCAAATTGCCCTTATACTAAATACCTGCACAGACAGAAAGAACTCAAAATGCTTTCCCTGGGAGTTTGGCAAAGACCAAGCCTCTTGCTGTGTATTTTCCATTATTCTGGAATAATTCATTAGCAAACATTATGAGTTGGCAGTATCAAGATATGCATTAGAATAAAATTATTTTTCTCCTTCGAGTTCATAAATAAAATACATTTAGTCAGTAACTCCTGCAAATGGGAACTGCCACTTTTTAAAGTACTGTGTTATTCACTAAGTTTAATGAAATTTAGCCAGAAGTAAGTTAACTGAATGCCTTCCAAAACCAGATACATAAAAACATCTCAGGACTTTTACCTGCAAAGAGTAACTAATGTTTATTATGCTTATTATATGTTAGGTACTATTTAAAGTATGTTAAATGTATTAATTCACTTCATACTCCCAAAGAGGTAAGTACTATTATTATTCCAACTTTATAGATTTGAAAAAACTGAGATGGAGAAGTTAAGCAATCCAAGCTCACACAGCTAGAAAATAGCAGAGATGTATTTCAGATCTAGGCGCTTTGGTTCCAAAGTGCATAATTTTACCTATAAATTTATCCTTCCTCTCAAGCATTCATGTGTATGTGTGTGTGTTTGGGAGAGGAAGGGTGCCGTCGACATTCATATCTTCAAAAGAGGCATTTTGGTGCAAAACATACCAAACTGAAAAGAGGCAAAATCCAGGATAGAATAGATTTTTGTCCAAAAACATATTTTTATATTGTAAATTCAATCATCAAACCTAGTAAGAATGATGACTTAAGGTACTAAATTATTTTTGCCAAGTAACAATTGCTAAAATACCAACCTAGAATAATATATACTATGCCCCAGCCACAAAGTGCTCTTTATGAATATCTCAGGTCTCACAAACCCCCCATGTTATGAGAACTACTATTACTCCTACAAATAAGGCAAGGAAGATTCGGGGACACACAAAATCTCCTGCCCAACCCTATTAAGTGGTTTGTGCCATTCAAACACTCACACACAGAAAGGCCAGTTTTAAAAAGGTAAATGTAAAATGGGATAGAGAACATTTAGAAAGAAGAAATGATGGTGCCAAGAACCAGAGGTGGGATCTAAATTCCATTAACTCTCCCTATTTGTACTAGTCAGCTTGGGTGCCATAACAAAATACCATGTTGTGCTTACACAACAGACATTTCTTTTCTTACAGTTCTGGAGGCTAGAAGTCTCAGATCGAGGTGACAGCTGATTCTGTTCCAGGTGAAGCCTCTCTTTCTGGCTTGTGGACAGTCACCTTCTCTCTGCATCTTCATGTGGCCTTTCCTCTGTGTGCTTGTGAAGAGAGACGGAGAGAGAGAGCGCTCTGGTGACGCTTATAAGGACACCAGCCTTATCAGATTTGGGCCCCATCCTTATGACCTCATTTAACTTTACCTCCCTAAAGGCCCCATCTCCAAATACAGTCACATTGGGGTCAGGGCTCCAACATATGAATGTAGGGGGGACACAATTCAGTCCATTTCACTATCCAAGTACCTAAGGTATAAGGATAATAGGAGGAGACGTGTTGTGATCCTCGTCTGGCAAAGAAAATCTGCCAGCTCCTCTGGAAAATGGATATTTTCATAGGTGTTCAAGGGATATGTCATACAGAAGTTCAATGAGTAACACAATGGACTATGTCCTTGACTATAGATTTGTTGAAGGTAAGGAAATGTTCCTCACTGTGTAATTTCTTATTCTGTCCATTAGGAAATTACCATTTTAGGAAGCTAAACAATTCTGATTAAGATATGGGAAGATATATGACTTCTATACCATATCTTGAGAGTTAAAAGAAACACATTTTTTTACTCATACTACAAACTAGGTTTTAATATAGCTAAATTTCACTAAGTACATCTGTGAATAAATGAGCATGTTATGTAGTAGCACTAACGGAAAACTAGGAACATTCATTTCAAGTACTAATGCTCTGCCATTAGCTCTACTTCAAGTATCTTCATTTCTTGTTTCTCTTTAAAGCTCATATCATACTTCTGAGAAAACCAAAATCAGAATACTGTTATATTGTATCATTTATCATAGATAATCGGAAGGCAAAAGTTAATATTATTGGTCTAATAATACAAAAGTCATTATTTCCTGGAAGATAATTATTCTTTCTATACTAATTTTTAAAAATTAGTACCTGTTATGTGCCAGATGTTTTCTGAAATATTGTATTAGACCCTAATTGATTCAGCACATATTAACTGACGACTATTTAGTAATTATATATGCTCACACATATATTATCTCCTATAATGTACTTGGCTTTTGTTGAATAAAGTTTTTGGTCTTCCATATTTGCATCTTAGAAAAAATTAAAAACAACGAAGGTAATCACTAACATTTACTAAGCATGTATTTTGTGCCAGGTACAAGAGTTTTTAACATATAGAATCTCAATTCAGCTTGATGAACAAAAAAATTCTATAAAGTTGTTATTTTATATAGGTAAAAGTTGTACCTCAGAGAAATTAAATAACTTGCCTTGAAAATATCGTTTGTAAGGGTTTGAACAAGAGAATTTTTACTCAGGAATCCAAGTTCTTAACCACTATGTATTACAATACCTGAAATTTAAAAAATTATTGTAGTGAGCTGAGTCATATTCATAGTTACTTTCTTCTGAGCTGTTATTCTCATTTTCGTTAGATCTCTTGCTTGGGAACAAACATTTATTTTAACTGTTATTTGTCATCAGAAAAATAAGAAAAAATGCAAGATACTTTTCTTGTACAGATAATCCTTATTACAATTATATATGTAAGTATATCAATTTTATTTTATTTTATCATTTGGGGTCAAATCTAAATGGATAGTGGAAAAAATTCATCCGTTAACATGAGTTGAATTTTTATTGGTTTATAGACTGTTTATATGAAGCTTTGATCAACCATTATCTATAGGCTATATTTGGGTGGTCAGAGAACCACTTCATTTACACATAAATCTGAAAGTATTGCCGCAATGCCTTCCTCACAATACACACTTCATCAGTGGCCAGTGGTGTCAGAAGTGGTGATGAGGATGATGTGAGAAGCACCCAGTGCTGGCCAGATGGTGTGGTGAGCGTTCGAACATCAGCAGAAGATCTGCCAGGAATCTATCATTCCCTTAAGAAAGTGCTCAGCCAATTACCTTGGTTTTGTTCAACATCTTCATTGAAAAGGCATTTGTCTGACCAATTTAAACCACGCAGCTAACAATTCAACAAAGGTTATAACTGGCAAACAATTACCTTCTTGGCTCTCTGAGAACTGCTCTAAATATTTAAGTCAATCTCACTATTATAAATGAATGACAAAAGACAATTCAAATGATAGAAGTAAAGGAGTAAGGAGAAATCCTACTGTCATATCATTGTCACAAGCAAAGTTTATCACTATATGCATAATTTGTTCTAGATATAATCTAAAGGCTTTAACTTTATTTTTGCTTATTTTTATTTTATGGATTAAAAGGCTCATGCTCAGGTTTTAGCCGCTTTAAAAATGGGGCTACAATGAAGACCAAAAAAAGGATATGTTTCACTCGAATTAAAATAGGACTGTTCTACCAGGTTTATAGAGCAAGGTTTAGGAATTTCAGTTTATTCTTACCAGTGTTAATTAAGAAATCAAAACGAGTAATGTCAATAACAAAAAAATAAATTAATACTTTACAATGAAGCAAATTGTGTGTATTTATTCATTTATCCTGTATTATTCTTCATTGCTACAATGAATATTGTGTCAGTTCAACAAATATTATTGAACTCTTACTGTATCCCAGGTATCCTTCTCCATGTCGGGGATACAGGAGTGAAAAGCATGTAAAAAGTCTCTGCTACTTATATTTTACTGAGAGAAAAAGACATTAAACCTGTAACGATCTCAAATAGTGATAGATGCTATGAACAAAACAAAACAGGTTCCAGTTGAGAGACTGACCAGGGAGGAGCTTCTTTTGGTAGAGTGACCACTCAGGGCATCTCCAAAATAAGGACATTTGAGATGAGGCCTAAATAAAAGTAGGTATGGAGATATGAAAATATGAGATGAGTATTCCAGGCAGGAAAAAGCTCTGAGATGGAGGTGATCACAGTGTTTGAGAAACAGATGAAAAACAGAGTGGCTGGAACAAAGAGAGAAGAAGAGTGGTATAAGATGAGTTTAAAGAAATGAAGACCAGATCTAAGTTCAATGTGAAGCCAGTGTATCATTTTATAAACGATCAATGTAATTTAATCTATGATGGAAAAAAAATGTTTTGACCACTGTGATGAAAACAATCGACTGATAGAGATTCAGCAGTGCCAACAGTGAGCTCTAGGCCTGCTCTATCCAATACACGTATGGCTATTTAAGTTTAAATACATTAAAATTAAATAAAATAAAAAATTCAGAATCTTGGTCACACTGACCATTTCATGTTTCCAGTGACCACATGTAGCTAACACCTAGTAGGACAACAATAATATAGAACATTTCCATCATCATTATCCTTCTAGACAGGTGATGGATAATGGTGATACTGAAGTGTTGGCAGTGAAAATGGAGAGAAATTGATGGATTTGGAATATGGCTTGAAGGTAGAGTTCAATTATATCTATGAACACATGACTGTTAAAACTAAATGTAGAAAGAACTCTTCTCCCAGGATAACATTTGATAATGTCCAATAGTCATTAATGAAAAATAAAAATACTATCATACCCATGACTCAAGAATAAATGCCATTCAAGTTATCAGGAGTAGAAAGATGTCAATATAAAATGCCAAAGAACTTTAGGTCTAAAGAGACCTTCTAGCTTACTCAGTCCATTTATCTGGAAATAGAGACCAATAGACTTTGGATGACTTGCCCAAGTGTTAGTTACATTGTCAAGCACTGGAACTGAGAGTAGAAAATAGCTCTCCTAAGTTCCATTCAATGCTATTACAATAATATGCTTCTACCTCTATTAGTTGTGTGACCTGGCTACCCAGCACCAGTTTACCCTCCTTGGAGACACAGACAACCTCATTCTTGTATCCCCAGAACCTATCACAGTATTTAGCACCTAATAAATGCCAACAAAATTTAATTATATGAGTATCTGGCTTCCAATGATGGAAGAAAGAAGGAAAGAAGAACAATTACAAGGGTTTTTAAATGTGTGTGTATCTCTGGGATAGATTGAAAGTCTATGTTCCCCTAAAACTCATAGTTTGACAACTAATGCCCAAGGTTAGGCATTAGGAGGTGGGACCTTTGGGAGGTGGTTAGGTCATGAGGACAGAGCCCTCATGGGTGGAATTAGTGCCTGAGAGAGCTCCCTTGCTGCTTCCACCATTGGAAAATACAAGGAGAGGTCTGCCACCTGAAAGAGGGCCCTCACCCACCATGCTGGCACCCTGATCTTGGACATCCCAGCCTCCAGAACCGAGAACAAAAAATTTCTGTTGTTCATAAGCCACCCAGTCTATAATATTCTGGGATAGCAGCCTGAATAGGCTAAGACAGACAGCAAGAAATTGATAGTGATTAAATCCGTTTACACAGGTAACATTTTACTTATTTTTACATCTTTCACTAAAAAATATGAGGTTTATGATATATGTATAAGTGAGATATTTGACAGCAATATCACAAGGCCAGGAGGAAAGAAAGGGAAGTTTACTACGGTAAGTTTCTTACACCACATGAGAAGTGCTATAATCTTTCTCTTTTTTTTAGAACGGCTTTATTGAGAAGTAATTCACATACCATACAAATCACCTATTTAAAGTGTATACTTAACTTCAATGGTTTTTAGTATATTTGTAGAATTGTCCAACCATCACCAGAAAAAGAAACCCCATACTCATTCCTGGTCACTCTCCCTTCACCCTCACCCCCTTTCTCTGGTAAACACTAATTTACTTTCTGTCTCTATGGTTTTGCTTTTTATGGATATTTTATATAAATGGAATTATACAATATCTATTCTTTTGTGATGGTTTCTTTCATTTAGTTTTACAAGTTCTGTTCATAGCCTGCCAGGTATCTGCACTGCATTCTTTTTTATTGCTAAATAATAGTCCATTCTATGGATAGACTATATTTTATTTATCCATTCATCACTTGATGGACATTTGGATTGGTTCTATTTTTGGCCATTATGAATCATGCTGTTATGTTTGTATACAAGTTTTTTTTTTTGTAAACATATGTCCATATTCCTCTTGGGTATATACCTAGCAGTAGAATTGCTGAATGATATGGCAACTGTGTTTAACCTTTTGAGGAACTGCTAGGCTTTCCAGAAGCAGCTGCACCATTTTACATTTTCACCAGCAGTGTTTGTGGGCTTCAATTTCTGCCCATTCTTGTCTTGTTGATTATAGCCATCCCAGTGGAGGTGGGAAATTTGATTTCTTGATAGCTAATGATGATGAGCACTTTTCCAGGTACTGATGATTCTATTTTCCCCCAACATTAATTGATATCCATTCCCTTGGTTACAGAGAGCAGGAAAGAAGAAAAACAGAGGTTTTTGAGAGCACTACTTGATGTAGTCCAAGCCAGAACTATATGCCTGTCAGTTATATATGCTGTACCTTTCTTGACTGAGAGCGCAGTAGTTTTGAAAAGGTAACAGTGAAAGACAATACACAAAATTACCATTGTTAGTTTTGTTCTGAGCCACTCTTCTTAATAATGATGTCCTCTGCTTGAAAGCTATCTCTTTGGGCTTCAAACACAGAAGCAAATGCTGAGATGCACACTAGCCTGGCCGTGGGTACCACATACCATACTCTGCAGAGGCCAGTTATTCTGGAAATGTAATAATAAGTTAGACTTTTATTATTATTCACAGGACAGGGAACAGGATTATATAGTATAGGCAGTATATCCAGAAGTGCGACCTCTGAGATTAGTGATTCCATGACAACTTGATGCTGAGATTCTGAAGAGGACCATGTGCTTGAATCCTTACCTAGGTCTAGTAGGTGAAGTGCAGACTTGAATGTCAGTCAAAGAAAAGCGAGTGGGAACACAAGGGAAGAACTCAGCACTAAATTGTGCAGCACAGAAACATACAGAAGTCCAGGGAAGGCAGAGTAAGGACAGTAAATGTAGCAATAACAATCAAGGCTGGTGCTTTTTTGTGGTCAGGGTAGTAATCAGACACGAAGAATGCAGAAGCAGCCCAGACACATCAGTAGTAAACCAGTAAAGTTCTTAGCATGGTCCAAGAAACAGATAATTTAGGGCTAAGACACAGGAGAATATATATACATAAAAATCAAGAAGGAGGCTTTGTCTCTAATTATCCTTGGTTAAAACATTTGCTAATGAGAGGAGAACCTGATGATTAACGAAGACCACAACTATGGTACACAAATTCTAATTGTTTGTTAAATAAACACATCTATTCCCTTCCCAGTGCTGTTTTTTAAATACAATTTTAAAATATATTTAAGATATTTACATTGGTCATACCTAAACACATTACCCTCTTGGTGCCTAGAAGGTGACCAGTCTCCAAAAAAGTTTCTAGGAGTGAGTCACAGACATGTTTATATAAGTAATTACTCTGAATTTGAATGCCAAGCAGCAGGGTCCGCAGGTACAAGATTGCATCCATTTTACTAATTACGGTTTCTCCTATTCCTGGCAGAGTACCTTTTTCTCAAAAACTATGTATTATATGACCGGAACTGAGAAAATGGCAGTCACATGTTTTTTGTGGATGAACTAGACCTTATAAATTCACAAATACACATGCATTTTAATGATACATTCACAGTAAAGGATGTATACTGCCATAGACATTTTAAGAAGATTGCTCAATTAATTGTATAGACTTTATGAATATGTCAAACATGTCACAAGGTTGAAGAGACAATCTACAACTTATCATATTGTGATTGTTTATTTTATGCATCAACTTGTCTGGGCTACAATGCCCGGTTGGTTGATCAAGCACTGAAAAGTATTTTTTTTCCAAGAAAGTCTAGATGTTACTGTGAAGGTATTTTTTAGATGCGATTAATATTTAAATCAGTAGACTTTGAGTAAAGTAGATTGTCTTCCATAATATGGGTGGGCTCCATCCAATCAGCTAAAGGCCTTAAGCACAAAGACTGAGGTTTCCCAAAGAAGAAGGAATCTTCCTCAAGACTGCAGCATAGAAACACTGCCTGAGAGTCCAGCCTGCTTCCTGGCAGAATCAGATTCAAGACTGCAACATCAACTCTTACCTGAGTTTCCAGCCTGTCAGAATGCCCTATGTGATTTGGACTTGTCAGCTTCCATAATCATGTGAGCCAATTCCTTAAATGAATTTCTCTCTCTCTCTGACACTATCTCTCTATCATTTTATATATATATATATATATATAGAGAGAGAGAGAGAGAGAGAGAGAGATCTATTGGTTGTGTTTCTTCAGAGAATGCTAACTAATACACATTTAACATTCTCAGTTAACTGTTAGCACCAAAACCTCTCATTTTCAATCCTAGAGACTTGCTTACATAGAGTTAGTCATTTTGTTTCTGTACACAATATTAGTAATAATAAATACTGCATTTCCCGGTCAATAGAGATAATAAAAATTAATCCCTAACATCAATGAGATGTTGTAAGGATAAATGAGAAAACATTAGAAATTCATTCTGCAGTCTCCAGGGGGAAATGATTTTATATAAGTAGAAAATATTATCACATTATTCAAATACATATAAAGGATCTAATACTTCATATCAAATAAAAATCAAATATTATATTTTCATAGCATTAGTACACTAGAAATTGTACTGCTAGGGGAAAAAGGAGTAGAACCTGAATATCCTGAATTTTCCAGCTGTGGTATTTAGATGACTTGATAAAGGAATATGTCTTAGGATCTTTGTTTTCTGTATCGTAAGAAGAACCTTAAGAATAATATAAATAAAAGAGTAAAGGGACAATGGTGGCTGTAAGTGTTAATTAAAGCATTTAAGGATTGGGAAAAGTTACTAAATAATGATTAGCAACAATTGTTCCCCATGAACTTTGAGGCTAGAAGTAAAATTCTACCCTGTTGATTAACGTGCATCAATATCAAGTTTTTTTTTTCCTGAAAATGAGTGTTAGTCATCCAATAAATTACGTTCTCATCCATCTGGACTTCTATTGTGGGCAAGGAACAGAACCACTGAAAATTCTTCAAACTTATGAGCCTGTAATTACATGCTGCAAAGAAATCACACACACACACACACTCACACACGCATGGGCGCCTTAATGGATGGGCATAAGAGAGCTTTCTTATGCAGAAACAAGTACACTGTAATAAAAAAATCATAAAATGTTCCTATTTCTCTTGACAATTGAAGGACATCTTTATTATCCTATTAGAAATTTGAAATGGCAAACATAATAGTGTAATATCTACCAACAATATATTTTCACTATTTGGTTAGGGCAGGAGAAAGAACAGGCAAATTTAACGTACATAATTGCATAAATACCTATAACATCAGAAATAATATGAGCTTTTCTTTTTCCAAAGCAAAGGTACTGAGAAATACCACATGCCTCCTGTTAGAATGCACAATGGGAATTATCGACAAATCAGGGGTGGATGTCATGGGACACCAACAATTATTTTGGACTGATATGTCAATAAGAGACGTGGATTATTTTGAAATCAAATGAATAATAAATATTCTGTGCTAAAGAAATCAACCTACATGAAATCACAAGGATAAATAAAATATCTAAAACTAGGGGAGCTTGTGGAGTATTGAGTAGAGCTTTACTTGCAAATAGAACTCAGTAAATTGTGAGTCGATGGAAATGTTGGAAGTGGTCTGTCCCTCCCATGATAGAGTCATCTGAGAGATGGGGTCAAGAGAAGCCAAGAGAATTAAAGAAGGAAATAACAGTTACACCAAACCCATCTTCGACATCGTCGATATGGATACTAAAATCACCTAAGATTAATAGGCTGTGTGATTCCATAGAGAGTTGAGAAAGAAAATCTATAAATTCATTTAGAAAGCTTGTGCCTTCTCAAAGAGGTCCGTAAATTAAGTGTTGCTAAAGTTGTATGTTAAAAGCAAATAGATACGTGGAGAGAGACAAAATTGAGATATTTTGATTTTATAGCAAAATACATTTTAGAAAAGATTTAATTCTAACCTTCACAGCCTAAAGCAAATTTCTGCTATATAAGTTAGGGATATAACAAGATTTATGAAGCCCAAAACAAGATTTTAATTGGATAGCAGCCTAATACCCAAGTTAATTCAAGCATTTTTAGAATGTTGAATTTACCACCGACTCTGCAGTCTTGGTAGTAATTATTCATTAGCTATAATATATCATTATACTGTATTACAAAGAACTCTATCTACAGTATACAATTTAATATGCAAAAAAATGCTATTTATGTATTTGAGGTTGTACTCCATTTAATGTATGAATACACACAAAATGATTAAATAAAAGTATATTTTAGGAAATAGCTTATCTTTCTTTTTTCTATTAATACATTTAAAAATGTCATCCCTGTATCTCTAGTTTCCTTTAGCAAAAGTATTGGAATATTCTGGCTAGAAGTGACACAGGGAATGGACAATTCTCAACCCATCATACTAGAGATAAAGAAACTAAAGCTCAAATATATAAAATAAATTTACTCAAATTCTCATAGATTTTTTAAGTTCATATCTAGGATTAGATCATAGATCCATGGAATTTCATTGCAGTGTAATTATTTTTTTAGTTTTAAAAATGCTGTCACTTCCATAAAGTGAGGAAAATTCTGCTTATCCTCAAATCTAGCCCATATGCTGACTAGCTGTGTGACAATGAGTGAAGAACTTTACTTTTCCAAGAATTAATTATTTATCTGTCAAGTCGAATAATCCTAGTACTTAATCCAGGTGGTTGTTCTAAGTAAAGTACTTCAGCAAACCCTGAGCATCGTGCCTGGCACGTGCTAAGTGCTCATTACCTACTAGGTGTCATCATCATAATCATCATTATTATTATCAAATCCTCCTGGCAAATGGCCACACAACAAATATTTGTTGACTGTTGGGTCAAAATAGGAGAAGAAATTTTGGAGCATACAAAAAAGAGTGCTTTAAAAAATCTGTGTATAATTGAAGAAAATGTGAGGGAAAAATCCCTAGCTACTTTGCCTTCATAAATAATTATTTTCTCATTTTAATTTTTTCCAGAAAGCTTATTTTTATGCCTTTAAACACATGGCATTAGAATATCTGTGGGTTCTGACTGTTTATATTCATTTATATTCCCACTGGATCTTGTATCCACTGTTTTAACCAATCAACTGGGATAAAAAGATTAGCCATTCAGAAATTTGCATCAGAGGAAGGCTCCCTGGGTCATCTTCAGTCCATGATGCAAGGTAATCTGTAGTACCATCAGAACTGTTACATTTTCCTCCAAAATGGGGCAAAGACTTTTTGCATAAGTCACTTTAACAGGAAAACACTCAAGTATTTCTGTATTTCTTTTCAGAATTACTCTCATCCATTTTATTTTCTGTGGTGATAAAGCAGAATGAAAAGCCACAGAATTTAGACAATCCAGTTTAAAGGGCAAGTCAAATAGATGATTAAGATATTAACAATTCCAGCAATAAAATGAAAAGACAACCTACAGAATGGGAGAAAATATTTGCAAATCATATATCTGATAAGGGGCTAATATCCAAAATATATAAAGAACTCATACAACTCAAGAGCAAAAAGCAAAGAATCCAATTTAAAAATGGGCAGAGGATCCCAACAGACATTTTTCCAAAGACATACAGATAGCCAGGAGGTACATGAAATGGTGTTCAATATTACTAATCATTAAGGAAATGCAAATCAAAACCATAGTGAAATATCACCTCACACCTGTAAGAGTGGCTATTATCAAAAAGACAAGAAATAACAAGTGTTGGTGAGAATGTGGAGAAAAAGGAGTCCTTGTGCACTGTCAATGAGAATGTAAATTGGTACAGCCAATTTACAGCATGGAGATTTGTAAAAAAATTAAAAATAGAACTGCCATATGATTCAGCAATTCCACTTCTGTGTATATATCCGAAGGAATTAAACTCAGTATGTTGAAGAGATATCTGCATGCCCATATTCATTGCAGCATTATTTCCCAATAGCCAGGACATGGAAACAGCCCAAGTGTCCATCAACAGATGAATGAAGAAAGAATGTGCCTTTTGGGATAACATGGATAAACAGTGAGGGCATTATGCTAAGTGAAATGTCAGACAGAGAAAGACAAATGGTATATGATCTCACTTACATGTGGAATTACAGAACAAAAAACAAAAACTCATAGATACAGAGATCAGATTTGTGGTTACCGAAGGTAGGGGGGGATAAATGGATGAAGGTTGTCAAAAGGCATTAACTTCCAGTTATAAGATAAATAAGTACTAGGGATGTAACGTACAATGTGAGGACTGTAGTTAACACTGATGTATAGTATATTTGAAAGCTGCTAAAAGAGTAAATCCTAAAAGTTCTCATCACAAGGAAAAAAGCATTTGTCTTTTTTTTTGTTGTTAATTATATGAGATGGTGGATGTTAACTAAACTTATTGTTGTACTCATGTACGATTTATGTAAGTGAAGTCAGTATGCTGCACACCTCAAACTGACACAGTGCTACACATCAATTACACCTCCATAAAACTGAAAGGAAAAAATAATTTAATGCACACTACATGCATTCTGTATTATTTTATTTTCCTATTTTCACTTTTTTGTCTACTTGGCTTTTTCTTCTAACTAATATCCTTCTCATTTTTTTTTTTTTTTCTATTTTCGTGATGTACTACAACCTGTGTAAACTTTCTGTGGTGACTTTGAGTTTATAATTCAAAAACATTTCTTTCTATTCCCTTTCAGTTGTTTGATGCTGAAAGGGAATAGAAAGCTCATATTCAAAATAAAGACTAGCACCTTCCTTTCTCAACATCAACATAAAAGACTTGTCATTTCAATTATTTCAAGTTATTGATTCTTCCTGCGTCAGGAAATTCAACATGTATCACAGAAATTTCCGTGTCACCAAATATTCTCCACAATTTTTTAATCTAGAAAGAGGATATGTAAAAGATCCACACACATACAACACTCACCAAATATGTTTTTTAAAATATGCTATGAGCCCTTCCACATTCCCTCTAGGAAAATATCTTCTTTGGGTTCATGCTTCTAATTTTAATTAAAGTAAATAATTACGCCACAAGAACAATTATTCTTACCTACTATAAGATCTATATGGCAAAGTGTAAAGGAATTTCTCCTTGTTTATTCTAGGCTCAGAATTTTATAAAAACATTTTTAAAATTTAAATATTATAAGGGCATTTTCATTCAATTTTTTTAAGGATCATAATTAAACAAAAATCTTTGCATTCCATGTATGTGGGAGATTTTGCCAGACTTCAGGTCTGGTTTTAAATAATTTTTCTGACATATCACATTTTTCTTTATATAAAAAACTACTCATGTAGCATAGATTCAAGACATCTTAGCCACTTTATAAAAAGTATATATATATATATATATATATATATATACACACATATATATATATATATATATATATACACACATACACATATATATATATTTTTAATTTTGGCTTTGATTATCTAAATCATAAAGTTCACAGATTTGCAAAGGCAATAAGGTGACTAATAAATATTACCACTCAAATTCATTATGGCAGTAATTGAACACATTTCTTTCTTTCTTTACTAAAATAAAGGTTTCTTAAACTCAAACTAGGAAAAAAATAAAATTTCTATTCCTTCTAAAATATTACAATTAACGTTTGTCCTTGAAGACCTGGACTAATCTATAGATCACGCAATTTTGATAGCACCTCTGCTTGAGAATAAATTATCAATATATAATAACAGATGCTGCAAATTTCAAAACATGAAAAGAACTTTACCTTCCTCTCTTTGTAGTCTATAGTCATTGCTACTGGCATTTGTAAAGAACTAATGCTTATAAAAAACAGTTTCAACACCGAATACAAATTTTGGAACCTAACAGATATTCAAACAGCAGCTAGTAGTCGTTTGGCTTACAGCTTTTAAGAATAAACTATGCTGCATGTGCTTTGAGAATGCAAAGATTCATTCAAAAAATAGCCTCTCAGAGTTTGTGTAGCTGACCTCAGGCCCAACTAACCTATAAGAATGCAAGAACATTTATTTTAGCTAAATAATTAGATATTTGCCTAGTAAAATCTTTTAAGATAATTAGAAAACTACACTATCTTTTAGTTCTACCATCACCAAAGCATCACTATTATTAACATAACATGGAATTGGTATGTGCAGAAACTAAAATTAAGAGTAAGAAAAAAAGAACACTGGAACTTCAAGGGAACAAATACACTAGAAATTTATAAACAAACTTCAGGAAAGTATATGTATATATGGAAATCTTTAAATTAAATATTTGATTGGGAATCAAGAAGCTCTTCTTTTGGTTGTGATTTCATGGAGTACCAAATTCTGGGAAGAAAAGGGAGCTAAAAGACATCAAGTCTTAATTGCATTTAGTTAATATATACATAAAATAAACATTCAGTTTTTGGCCTTCCTTAATTATGTTTTAAATTATATATTTTAGGAACTTGTAAATACTGAATCCCTTAGAGCAATAGCAAATATTTTTAAACCTCCACAAAATATATCAGATCTCAGCATCTGGTAAGATGTAATGATACATATTTATTTATTATTTGTTTAAAAATAAATTTGCTGGTTTCATTTTATTTTCTTCTAGAAAGAATATATATACCACTATGCGTGTTTAGGTAGATAGCTTGGATACTCACATTTACTAATAGGCTGTTTCCTTTGTCTCTCTGAAACATCAAAGGCATACATGAATAATCTGTGATTCTTCTAATAGCATTCCCATCGCTAATAGAAGCTGTTAAATTGTCATTGGATTCATAGCTTAACATTTACTTAAAAAAGCAAAGTTGAGCCCCACAGATATGAAGGATTATAGGAAGATTCTGCCATCTCACTTGAAAAATAAACAAAAATTTTCTCCACTAGTCTCAAAACAGAAAGCTCTTACACATTAACAGTTGAAGCCTGATTCCTCAATAATTATCTGGACTTAGAGAAACATCAACAGAACTGATACTATTAGGGAAAATGACTCAATTTGGAGAATGCTGAGTGGATAACACTTTAAGATCTGCTTGATAGATATGATTTAGATGAGAGGAAAATGTGAAATAGTGTGTCATCCACTGCCCTCAACTTCTCTTGTCCACTTCTGATAATCACAGCTAATCGGAATTCATCCCACTTGTCAAAATACCTCCGCATTTAAGATGACAGGCGATGGAAGTAGAAACAAAGACAATGATAGGTGAATGTGTGGAGATTGGCTGAGTGGGCTCTAACATCTCAGAAGAGAGGAATCAAGAGGGCTAAAACAGAGAGAACTGACAGACCTCCAAGCAGTGATTTCCTGTTACTCTTACATAGCAGATAAATTGCAGGGCTTGGGAGTGGCAACCACGGTTCTGCTGGAGCACCAGTGAATGCAGAAAATGTAAAGGATTTACACAGATTTCTTCCAAGGGGCTGTAGTCAGGCAATGAGGCAACCAGAGAAAAGAACATCACCAGCCTGTACCACTCCTGAGTGCTTTCCAAGTCATGGCTGTGATGAATGTCTATCTCCAAGGTCTATAATCCAATATGTGCTCCAACCAAGCTCCTAAACTATCATCTCCTTAAGGAGTCACTGCCCTTCGAACAACGACAAGAGGGAGAAAAGTGTCTTTCATTCAGAAAAGACTTTTTGGTTTTTTGATTTTTAGGGTAACAAGACTAATATAGTTCCTTGTGCATAAAGAGTACTACCAGGAAAACTGGAGAACTAGAGTAGAGGGAACTTTAGTTCATAATTTCAAAACCATTTGCATGAATTTTCAGTTCAATCCCTATTTCCACTTCTCTGTGACTAACAATAGTGTTTCGTACTGTGGTGATTTTTAAATTCATACTTGACCTTTTTGATGAAAAAATACAATAGTAAGGCTTTCTGACTTGGACTTTTTACAACATGAAGAAGCACAAAAGAAAGAAAACATAATTGGCCAGATGGAAATTTTCTACTTAAAAACCAGTCAAAGTGCACTGTTACTGTATCTCCAAGTCTATCTGCATTAGTTCTATTTAGATTTACTCATCAATCATATACTTTATTTCCTCAATTCTAAAAGGTTTTCTCAGTCCACTATGGGTACCACTGCTCCTAAATTGGGTACTGATGTAAAGACTAGTTCAAGAGTACTTGGCTTAACTTTAGATTATCTTCTTTTACATTTATACTCAGATTCAAATTCAAATCAAGCCAATAGACATGTCATCTGATGAGAGGAAATGTGGAGGAAATGTGGAAAGTACCTAGTTATCAGGGAGTTTAACATGATATACAGGATGTGGAAGCTCTTGATAGTCTTATGTTTTTTTCCAATCTTCATGCCTAATACCTGACAAGAGTTAGACTGGCACAAGTATACTGTCTGTCAAAGGTGCTTCAAGATTTATCTGGTTCTTAGTCGACTCACATTACTACAAGCTCTTTGATACACAGAGCACAAAGCCGCTTAACACTGTTGCTATTAGTGTTCAAACCACACTGAAAATACTTCATTTAACAGCCTACTGCAGTGTAATTGTTTAATAATATTTTGATTAGGTTGTTTAGTAGACAATCCATGCTGTAAAACATTCTCTTGCTGTCAAGTGAATCACTGGTAAAAAGGCTATTGCAAAAGACTTAAGAGAGTCTCTGAGAAAAGAAATCAAAGTGGGGGGAAAAAAAAACCTAAGTCACTTTGCTTTTATTACCCACTGTATTCATTTCCTATAGCTCCTGTAACAAATCACCACAAACTTAGGAGCTCAAAACTACATGAATTTATTAAGTTACAGCGCTAGAGGTCAGAAGTCTGACACAGATCTCACTGGGCTAAAATCAGTGCCAGCAGGTCTAAGTTCCTTTCCGGAGGCTCTAAAGGAGGATCCATTGCCTTGTGTTTTTCATCTTCTAAAGGCTTCCCACATTCCTTGGCTCACGGCTCTCTTCCTTCATCTTCAAAGCCAGCAATGGCCAATGGAGTATTTCTCAAATTGCATCATGCTGACAGTGACACTTCTACCTCTCTCTTTCAT
Organism: Balaenoptera musculus; assembly: GCF_009873245.2. Classification (NCBI taxonomy): domain Eukaryota; kingdom Metazoa; phylum Chordata; class Mammalia; order Artiodactyla; family Balaenopteridae; genus Balaenoptera; species Balaenoptera musculus. The sequence continues at coordinate 65,801,792 of NC_045796.1, read as the reverse complement.
TTGTAAGGACATTTGGACCCACCCAAATAATCAAGGATAATCTCTTTATTTTAAGGTCATTGGATTGACAACCTTAATGCCATCTGCAATCTTAATTCCCCCTTGCCAGGTAACATGCAAATTTCCAGGTTCCAGGGATTGGGATACGGACATCTTTGCTGGGGTAAGGAGGGGATTGATTATTCTGCCTACCACACACCCACCATGTTGCCTCATGAAAGTTATGTAAAACTCATATTTCACACAGAAACACTTCTTTGAGTGAGTGGAGTGGGAATTTTAAAAGGAATGTTGTACCTTTCATATATTATATATTCCTTGGTCATTTTCATTTTAGCACAGAATCTAATTTCAAGGGTTAATGTTTAGAGTGTGGATATTCTGAACGTATTTTATTCATAAAATACTTTTTAGGTCCATAACACATGGGAGATATGATTCTATAAGGCTTGGTTACAATGGTAAGAAGGACTTCCCGTGCTCAAGAGAAATTCCTGGCTAGTTCTCCTTTCCTTTACAACATTCTCCCTACTAGATGCAAATAAGCTGTAGCTCTCAAGAATGAAGACGTAGGCTTACACCATTTTCATTAGTTCCCTTTTCATGGCAATGATAACATTTGGACATTTTTGTGATGAAGGTTTTGCTTACTCTAATTGCTGGCTTCAAAAAGTAGTACTCTTTAGTGCCATATAAAACAGTCATAATTTTCCCAAACATTTCTTAATGGCAATGCATGCTTACTGAAAAAGTTTGCATAATTCTGTTGAATAATAAAATTTTTTTGTCATTTTGCTCAATAAATAATAGAAAAGTTTCCTGATTCTTTGAGGTGGTAGGCAAAAGTACATAAATGTTGAAATCTAATAAAATATTATCATTATAGTACCATAAATTTCAGAACAATAAATTGCCTTAAATATTATGTACGATAACTTTCTAAACTCACCTATTTCCAAGATGGGGGAACCCAGTATTTCTGAAAACTTTTCCCATCTTCATTAAGTTCTGAATATTAAAAATATATTCTTTATATCAAGGCCAGTTTTTTTCACCTTGCATGATATTTTAATCTGTTTGGTGAAGACCAGCTCCTTCATACTCACATAGGACAATTCTAATTTCTGTCTCTATGTCAACACTGAGAATACTTAAAGAAAGCTACAGTCTATGCCCCAGGATAGAATAAACATACCAAACTCTATTATGGCTTGGTGTCTGATCCCTTCATCAGCCTGGTTGGGTACGTTTAAAAAGAGTCCTGTTTATATCAGTCTTTCTCTTAAAGTCTTGTTCTTGAAAGGAAATAGTAGGTTCTATAGGAAATAGGTGTGATGGGATCAGATTTTTCCCATTGCCATGCTTAGACACTGCATTTCCATTGATTCAGACAAAGGTCCTGTTTGTGGTATAAGCCATCACAATTCACTTTTTATTTTCACAGTATGTTTTCAGTGAAAATTGCTGGTGTTTTTATTTTGCATTTTACTTCATTTTACAGTTGACCCTTGAACAGCAGTGTTAGGACACTGACCCTCATACGTCAAAAATCCATGTATAACTTTTGACTCTCCAAAAACTTAACCACTACAGCCTACTGTTGACCAGAAGCCTTACTGATAACATAAACAGTAGATTACCACATACATTGTATGTTATACATATTATATACTGTATTCTTAACAATAAAGTAAGCTAAATAAAAGAAAATGTTAAGAAAATCATAAGGAAGAGAAAATACATTTACAGTACTGTACTGTATTTATTGATACTGTTTACGTCATCTGTTTACAAGATGAATCATCTGTCAGTACTTATATCAATATTGTCTTATATGATATAAAACACTGTACACATTATATATATTACTAATACTAGAAATAAAAATGAAAAGGTAATGTGAAAAAGAAATTCATATTTATTTACAGGTATAATGATTCATGCATTGATAAGGAAGAAGCAGCAATATGATTGCTTCGCCATAGACTAGCTAAACACTAATAAATGAATTGTTATAAAATTTTTATGACATATAGTATTACAGTCATATTCATAATACAATATTGGAAACATTGTTACATTAAAAAAAAACACTTACCTGTGATAATAGGCTGATAGTTCCTCCAATAATGAGAAAGGCATACTATACAGTAATTTAATTCTTTGAAAGCAAAGTTATAAACAGTAAGAAAAGTAACACGTTATTCGTTTGTATTAAATATCACTTACTGTATGCCTATGTAAGAATAGGCTATCCACTTCAAAGAAGCTTTGCATGTGATCTTCTGCACAATGAACACTTAGGTGATGATGATGATACAACAACGTCTCATACAGTTCTTGCTCTACAGTTAATTAGATTTTCACAGGAAAACACTCACACATATGCAACAGGTAAGTTTATTAGGCGTATGACATGATGATTACTTACTATTCATTACATGGAGGTGGACCATAATAAAGGTCTTCATCCTCATAGTCTTCACCTTGAGTAGGCTGTGGATGAGGAGGAAGAGGAAGGGTTGGTCTTGCTGTCTCAGGGGTGGAAGAGCTGGAGGAGGTAGATGGGGAGATAGGAGAGGTAGGCACACTCGGTGTAACTTTAAGGAAATACATTATAATCTCTGTCTGACTTCCTTGCTTTTTTGTTTCTCTAAAAATGTTTCTATATGCTATCAATCCTTCCACTGTTTGCTTTTGTTTCAGTGCCCATATCACTGAAAGGTCCATATCATAAAAGAAGTCAAAAGCAATCTTGAATAATTGGAACTTTCTGCCAGATTTTCTAATGTCAATTTTTTTTTTCTGGCCCTCTTTCCTCTATGTCTTCTCCCTCCTCATCTGGCACTGGTTTAGAAGCACTCATCTCCACCAAGTTGTCTTTTGTTAATTCCTCTGGTGTGGTGTCTATTAGCTCTTGAATTTCTCCAAGATCCACATCTCAAAACCCTTCACCCCACACTTTTTTTTTTTTCCGCAATATTCACAATCTTTTTCATGATTTCCTTGATTGGCTGTGTCCTAAATCCAGTGAAGTCATGCACATCTGGACACAGTTTTCTCCAGCAAGAATTTATTGCTTTGGGTTTGATGGCTTGCATGGCTTTCTCTAAAACAATGATGACACTGTCAATGGTGTAATCATTCCAGATTTTCATGATGTTCTCTCTATCGGGGCTCTCTCCCATAATGTTGATAATCCTTTCCATAGAGTCCTATGTGTAATGAGCCTTCAAGATCCTTATAACCCCCCATCTAGACACGGAATTAGAAAATTGTGTTTGGGGGCAAGTAGACCACTTCAGTGCCTTTGGTATTAAGCTCATGAAGTGCTGGCTGGGCAGAGGCATTGCCTAATAAAAAAAACAAAACAAAAAGAAACAAACAAAAAAAAATTTTAAAAGGCAGCCCCCTACTGGCAAGATACTTCCTGACTTCAGGGGAAAAGCATGGATGGAATGAATCTAGAAAAAGTTTTCTGGCTGCCCAGGACTTCTTGTTGTACAACTGAAAGACTGTTGGCTGGTGTTTATCTATTCCCTTCACAGCTCAGGGATTAGCAGCTTTATAGCTAAGGCCAGTCCTGCAGTTTGCTTCAGTAGTACTGCTGTTAAGTCTCTTTCATAGTCTATGGTACTATTAGGTTCTCTTATTAATCTATTTTTCAATCTTTTATTTTACATCTGAAAAACAAAACTTTAAATACAGCTTCATTAAACTTCACTTTATCAGATGTAGTCCAAGCTGACTGAGAGCTTTTGGGATATTGCTTCTCTAACCCAAACTTATGCAGTTTCCTTCCTAGAGTTATGTCTGCTGCGCAGTTGATTAAATGCCCTGGATGTCTTCAGTAAAGTCATGGCTAAAAGGTCAATAAAATTAGTCTGAAGAATGCCAACAAGGGTGGTCACCAATGCATGAAGCAACACATTCCCAGCAAAGGCTTTCTCACTCACCTGACTTAAATATTGGCTATTATAATAATTCCTAAACATCAATTCATTTTTTTACTTAGGATCCTTAGTACTTTTCACATAAAACTGAATGCAAAATGCTGTTGTGAGGAACATATAAAATGGAGATCCTCTTGTTGAAGCTGGGCTAGAAACCCAGAGCTTGTTGCCCAGTCTGGGCTTTACTGGGTAGGCAGCCCCAGAATGCTGCTGCTGAACTTGAGGGCCTCAGGGCATGAAAAGTGTCTGTTCCGGTTGTTTGCAAAACAACAACAACAGAAACTTTAGTTCAAACTTCATTAAATATATGCTGTGAATCAGTAAGCTTCACAATCAAGTCCACTCTTTTTTAGTTAGTAATTTACATTTGTCCTTTCAAAATGTCAGCTACTAGAAATCACTTAACTGTTTCTTGAAGTCAAATTTCAGGTTGGGGTATGAAATCATGATATTATCATTATATATTAAGCAAAATTTCTAGTCCTTATTCTAATTGAGCATTACAATCAGAGAACACAAAATTTAGAATTAGACAATTATTTCAGGCAGAAGAGATTTTAGAAATTGTTGAGTATGAGTCTCTCATTTTACAGATGAGAAAACTGTGGCCCGAGGAAGCTAGAGAACATTGTTAATGACTGTGACACAGCTAAGTGTTAACAGAACAAAACCCTCATTTGAATCCAGTGATACGTCTCATGTTTTTAAGACTGACATGGTTTTTAAAAAATATGTGTACTAGACACGTGAAAAAATGAAACCTAGAAACATTTGAATGCAGTTAGTTCTTTTTGTTGCCTTACAAACCATATATGCATGTTAGTCTCCATACTTTCAGAAAATTACAAATTTCATCAATGAATTTGATGAAGGCTTACAAGATTTTGTGACAAGAATTTATTATCCCTATATAATTTAAAGTGTAAATTATATAGGGGTAATGCTGTGACTAATACAGCATTATCCCTGTATAATTTGTATCTCAATGTAAAATGTTTCCGAGGAAAGTAAGGGCATAAGAAGGGAGAATCTGCTATCAGTTTATATGAAAATTTGCCAGCCTCCTGGGAGCTACCAAGATTTTACCTGTCATTGAGCTATGCCAGGAGCAGAATATTTTTAAAAGATCTGAACTACAAAACCACTTACTGATGTTCGTATAATGGCATTCATTTACATACCCATGCATATATTAACATACATCTTAATGTGGCAAAGGGACAAAAGGGCATTCAAGGCACAGTTAATTGATAATCTTGATAACAAACACATTTGTGCCAACATTCTCTATATACTGAACAGAAATTATTAGAGTAACCTGCTAAAATATATAATCATCAGTTATTAAAATGAAAAAAAGATGATCTAATAAAATAGTACCTTCAATGTTGAACAAACAATAGTTTAACAGCAAAATTAATTCCAACATTTTTTTCTGTTCTTTAATGCTTCTACCTTGTTTCAAAATGTTGGACTTGACTATCTAAAGAGGATCTTCTAGGCAAAAGAATCTGCATAGAAGTGTTTGCTTTACCAATATCTTCAGTGCATTAAAAGCACTCTGAAGAACAGGGCATTTTTTAAAGGGTGGAATTTAATCTTTATTTACAGGACACTGCAAGATATAAAATTTCACACAGAAATAAGAAACCCACTGAGAGGAGAGGCTTCATACAGGATGTACAGTTTGGAACTGTTAAAGTATAGTATTGTTGTAAAAAATTGCTACAATAAGAAACCACATTTTAAAAAGGTTCTTAGTAGAGAAACAGTAAGATGCAGTATGTGGGTCAAATGAGGAAAGTTTTGTTGCTAGGAAGAGCCATATATTTGGAATTTAGAAAGTTAGGAGAGTCTGCTTTGGTTTGATAAATGTTTTAAAAAGATATTTTTCTGAAAATTTAGGATAGCAAACTAAGATATAAGAAACATCATAGCATTCTGAGTCATCATAATTTATCTCCTCATTAAAGCTTTATTATTATTTGTACCCTAATTTATTTAGGAATAGTTTCATGTTAGACATATTGGTGTGAAAAGGATGTACTAGTTAATGGAAGCTTAACTAGTTAATGAACCTGATTTCATATACACCCATACATATACATGACATACAGTTCTAAGAGCTTTGAAATATCTATTTTCCTTGATTAATTTGCTCGTCTCCTTTTTTCTTACATGATTATCACCAAGTATCATGTTCTACAAGTAAACAAGAACCAATGTAATTCTTCTGTTATCTCGGATAAATATCTTGCATGAGAAACTTAAAGAATTAAATGATTACCCAAGTTACTACCTGACATTAAAAACGTGATGAATTTTATAGAACAATTATTAAGCTGACATTGTTCCAGCATAACAAATAAGTCCAAGATATGCAGTCATCCTCACATCCTCATGAGCTGAACATTAACTATAACTGCTCCCAACTGGGAATCTTTAAATGATTGTGGCTCCTACTCACGATAGAATCAAAATGATAAAACATTTTTTGTTTTTTGAATCATAAACTAGTATGACAAAATATGGTGCAGTGTTTAGTTTGGTTTTTAGTCCACTAGCTTGTCAGCAGCTAATCATGTTTAAAAATCATTATTTAACTTTTACCTAATGGTCTCAAGCCTTAGAGTGCTTCACGGAATATGTTCAGTCAAAATCTAAATCCAATTACAGTAGTTCATCTAACTAAAATAGAGCAGGGGAAAGGACTTTGAGTTAATATCACTCTTTGCAGTGGTAAACACATACATGACTAATGCATATTTTAATTAACAACTGTGAACATTATTTAACCGATATAACAAATCAAACATAACTTTTAAGATGGGACAAGATTAATCAAGCTTTGGAAACTTTTCAGAAGATCAGTCCTGTAAGCAATTTGGCATATTCTTATTGGAGAGAAGACAGTGCTTTAATTTTTTAAATGACATTATTAGAAAGCCAGTTTTTTCCTTAATTCATTGTTTGGATTTCCATCTAAAAATCATGGAATGCAAAACTAAAGCAACTTTTTAAAACAAATAGCAATGCTTTCATCATTACTTTGCTCACAGTAGAACTTTAAAAACAAAACAAAACAAACAAAAAAAACCCTATTTTAAAAATTCTTAGGAAGCAAACCAAAATTAGCATAATCTAAAATGTCAATGTGGTTTGAACTTAAAAATTGGGCTAATGTGTATTAAGGAATTTAAAATATTTTCCAGGAAAAATATTTTAAATTGTTAGTCACTGAGTAGCTTTTTGGCTACTGTCATAAAGATGCAGGGTCCTCCCTGCAACCTAAGTAAATACACAGGATAGTGTAAAATCCTTTCCTTATCCCCGCCTTCCTTTATCACTAACCAGATATTGCTGAAGGATGATGGTGATGCAAAGTTAACAACTCACATAACAATGGTTATTTCCTATGACATGTTCTACATTTACTTTATAACATCTATCCCCAAATCAAGACTTTTTTCCCTGAAACATGCCCCCAGCCCTTCTCCATAACCATCTTTTCCCAGTGATATGTGACAATATTAAGCCAAGCTATATTTACTGGGGCTAATTATAAATTCAATCTATTGAAAGTGAAATTTAGTCTTGATTTACCTGCAAGACTATGAGGTTAAAAAGAAAAGTTGAGCATTCAAAAGAGCAGAATTTTAAATATGCCAATATGGCTATCAGCAATAAAGTTTTTGTTGCTTTGATGCATTTGGAGACACAGAGCAAACAGGGTTCCAGATCAAATGCTCTTCGTGGATAAATGATTAGATCTTGTAAGTAATGTAAGGAATAGTTAAAGGAAAGGTTGCTAACATGGAAGGGTTTCCACTTCCCCAAGTCTCCTAAAGAAAGAAAAAGAGCTTCAGATAATCCTTGAAACCACAGAAGCCTCTCTTTCACTGCCCAGCTCAGAATTCAATTTACTTGCTTGTTTTTCAGTTGGGTTAAGTCAGAATAAAAGACAGATAGATGTGTTTTCAGTGTCAGTGTAATACATTTACCTGATCTAAGGGCAAATTCAAAATTGATTTTCACCATGTTTTTGAAGTCAGATAAATTTTCCACATTCTAGAATTCATGAAGAAGTCAAGTCATTGATTGCTGTTAAAGTTAAACAGGTGAGTAGCCTGCTTGAGAGATTAGAACAAAGTCCCTTCTTTTTACTAGGACTCAACTGCATTTCTTGTGTCAGCCTATTAGTTTGAAAGCAGTTGAAAATTATTCCATAATTGTAAACTTAATGATCTTCATCATCTAAGATTCATCATAGATGTCTAAAAGATATGAGAAAAATCAAGCTTACTTTGAAAGTACCAGCAAAGCTGTTCCCATGCTATATCAACTCATTTAGTCCAGTCCTTATCAAATTTTTTAAAGGAAATTTAAAAAAATGAATATTCCAAGTTTGTATATTGCCATTTTAAGACTTTAACTATCCTTTCCCTAGTTACTTTAGAAAATATAAGTAGCTCATGTAGACACCTAGAGTACTACTGATTGTGTTGAACTGTCTATACTCTACTGCCAAGGTCTCTATGGTTTCATTATCCCAAGCTGCCATGATGCTTGTTAATGTCAGAGCCAATTTATGCATGAGAGATAAAACCATAGAGCAATGAAATAGGGTCCTAAGAGAAGAATTATTTAGAAGATACAAATATGATATTTTTCTTTTAAAAATTGTAGTTACTGAATGCCCAGTTGATGAAAGTATTTAAATGTATGTGTGTGTGTGTGTGTGTGTGTGTGTGTGTGTGTGTAGATATATGACCAAATGCCAAAAAAGGACATTATTACCTTTTATATGGCTTGTGTGTCCCTCCCCAAAAGTATACCCATATCTCCCTCCTCTAAGTATGTATATTATTAACCTTTGTATAAATCATTTCTGTGTTTTTCTTTATAGTTTTTCCACCTCTGTATTATTTAATATATACTCTTTACTTGTGCCTATTTTTTTACTTCATATAAATGGAGTCATACTGCTTATAGTTTTTAGTGACTGGCTTTCTATGCTCAACGTTATGGTCTAAAGTTTCATCCATGTTGTTTCTTATAGTTGAAATTAATTAATTGATTTTTTATTGACTAGTAAACCACTCCATGGATATGCCAAAGTTCTTTTTTTCTCTCTCTCATCTTCCCTCCCTCCCTTCCTTCCTTCCTTCCTTCCATCCTTCCTTCCACTCTCTCTCTCTCCCTCCCTCCCTCCCTCTCTCTCTCTCTCTCTCCTCTCTCTTTCTTTCTTTCTCTTTTGAGATGCAGCAGAGGGAGATCACCAAGATGCTGTCCACAGCCTACATTCACTGACAGCAGCTCCTAGCCACTGGAGGTGTGCCAGCCCGAAGCCTGCCCCTCAGGCTGAATCTCCAAGACAAGCAAAGAGGCCTCCTTCACAGAAAGACTCAGCAGTATGTTCCAGTCAACTGACTGTGCAGTGCCCTGGGCGTGGGAGCCTACCAAGTGCCCTCTCTCTGATTTCCACAGTCCCTTGGGACCCAGAAATGCCAGCCCCTCAGTCACCAGAGCCAGGTGATCAAGGAACATCTCCTGAGCAGGAACAACAAAAAACAGGGCACCAGACAGAAAAATCCGGATACCTGATGCATATGAAGTTCCCCTCCAGGAGACACTGGCACTCTGGAAGAAGGCACAGGGTGACCTTGTAGATGGTTCCTGCTCTCTGTGGTCTCTGCAAAGGATTACAGTCAGCCCCTAGATGAGTGTTTAGTTAGAAGCTTGCCTCTCAGGCCACAGCCATGATAATTAGCTAATGGCCTCCCTCACAGAAAGACCAAACTCTTGTTCTGTTTCCTCTGATTGTGCCCTGGGGGTGGCAGCTATTTAAGAAATCTTTCTCTATTGGTTACAATCCTGTGGGACCCACAAGCATAAGCCCCACTGGCCACCACAGCCAGGTGATGTAGAGGTGACCTGTGGCACAAAAATCGGGGCACCAGGCAGAGGTATGAACTCCGTTTGGGTGACTCCAATTATTTCTTCCTTTTACTGTTGATGAGCAGTTGTATTTTCAGTTCTGTTCTGTTTTGGTTTTGCCATGAAAATTTTTGCTATGAAAATTCTTACGTCTTCTGGTTCATGTTTGAAAGAGTTTCTTTAGGTCTATAATTGGGAGTAGAATTGCTTTGTTTAGGGTTAGTTCATCTTCATATTTATTAAATAATGTGCAGTTGTTTTCCAAAGTGTACTAATTTACACCTTATGAGTATCAAATTAGAGTTTGTCACTGTGCTACATTTTTTCCGACATTTGATACTGTCAAGTGTATAATATTTTTGCAAATCTAGTGGACATGAAACTGCGTCTCATTGTAGACTTATTTTACATATTCCTAAGTACTAATGAAGTTAAGCATCTTTTTATAGGCTTATGTGCCATTTAAGTCTCATCCTGTGTGAAATGACTATTCAAGATTTTTTTTACCGGATTCTTTGTTATGATTATATTGATTTGGAGGAGCTCTGCATGCTAATCCTTTGTCAGTTACATAGGTTGCAAATATCTTCTCACTTCATTGTATATTATTAATTTTTATGGTGTGTTTAGATGGAAAGAATTCTTAATTTTACTGAAGTAAATTTTATCAATTTTTCCTTAATGGCTTGTGTGTTTTCTGTCTTGTAAATATTTTCCTACTCAGAAAATATGAAGATGTTCTCCTACATTGTATTCAAAAAGTTTTACAATTTTTCCTTTCTATTGAAATTTTAATCTATTTATTATAAATTTTTGTGTATGGTGTGAAGTAAGAATCTCCTTTAATGCATTTACATATGATTAATCAATTCTCCCAGGACTATATATTGACTAAGAAAGGCAGAAAAACCTGAATCTGTTCACCTTTTGTTTTTATGCTTTCTTTTTTAAAATTTTTATTTTACTGTGGTAAGAACAGTGAACATGAGATCTACCCTCTTAAAATGTTAACCGTATAATACAGTATTGCTTACTATAAGTCGTATACTGTACAGAAGATCTCTAGAGCCTATTCATCTTGCCTAACTGAAACATTGTGCCCCTTGGTCAGTAACTTCCCATTTCCTCTTCCATCTAGCCCTTGGCAACCAACATTCCAGTTTTTGATTCTAAGAATTTGATTATTTTAGATGTGTCATGTAAGTGGAATCATGCAGTATTTATCCTTCTGTGAATGGTTTACTTCACTTAGCATAATATCCTGAAGTATCATCCATGTTGTTGCATATGGCATAATTTCCTTCTTTTTTGAGGCTGAAAAATATTCCATTGTACGTATAGACCACATTTTCTTTATCCATTCATCCATCAATGAACAGTTAGATTGGTTCCATGCCCTGGCTGTTGTGAATAGCTCTGCGAAAAACTACTACTAGCCCTTTTGAAAAACTACATGGAACACACTTTTTAATTGTGTTGAACAGTACTATTTACATTTTTTAAACAAATTCAAAAAGGCTTTATCTATGCACCCAGATACAGGTTACATTGATTGATCAACCACTGCCCTTCTTTTAGAAAGTAGATAAATCACAAATCATAAAATGGTTAATCAAACAATGATTTTCAATTTTGGTGGGTACTATTTACTATTTAGCATGTCCTATTTACTTTGTCCAAGTACTATTTTTCATAGAAGTTTATATGCTAGAGGCAGTTTCTTATACCTTGTATATAAACCAAACAAAATGAAGAAGTCACCTTTTATGCTGAAAATTCTATTTGCAGATTTTATACACTGATAACACAGTTATTCTAATTATAGGAATACTATTTTCTAGAATTCAGCATAAGCTTCCAAGAGGCCTAAAATATTCAGATCTTTGTCCCAACTCTCAACTTCCTTTGTCTGTGCAACTGTAGACTCACTAGAATGCCTAACTCTGAAGAATTACTTCAGCAATACCCACAGAATAATTTATGAAGTTACCATTCCTTTTGGGCCTTGTGTCTAACCAGTAAAATGATCTTCCTAGTTCTTTTTCTCTAGGCCATTTCCTAAGTGGCAGAATAGCTCTATTATTGTTTTATGTAGCTGTTTAAAAAAATCTAGGCCCTCAGGATCTCATTCAAACTTTTGTTCCCAAGTACTTTAGATGAAATCAAATATCATGAAATATTTACAATTTGTACTCAAGCTATGAAAGAACACTTTGGGAGGGGAATAGGGATATAAAGACTGGAGATAAGAGAGCATAGCATGGTAAACACTTCTGAAAAGTTTATGCTCTGCTTGGTAGAAATTATCTGTATAGGTTAGATACTCGTTTTTGGCAGTTTCTGTTTCATGTCATGCTCTTTTTCAGGACCTGATTGCCAATGGCTGAGTGGAAGATTCCTGGTGCCAGTAGGCATTTCTGCTGTTGTTTCTGTTTGGAGGACAATTTAGGAAAAGAGAGTTGATAACAAACAGAGCAAGGCTTGTTGAATTGGAGCTGATACACATTATGTTTGTGGCTCCCTATGGAAATGCCTATGTTGAAATAATCTTTATGAGGGAGAAAAAGAGAATAGTACATTTATGCCATCCTCATGAAATAAGAATATGGTGAGCTCACTACTGCATTGTCAGATTACAGAAGAGTCCAAATATAAATAATTGCAACCACAAAAACAGAAAAAAGTACTTAGACATCATTGAGCAAGGCATATAATTTTTTTAAATGATGAGGAGTTAGAGGTCATGCCTATACGCATTCAAGAGATTTGGACAAATACTTAATGTATGCGCAAAAGAGCCCTGTATAGGTATATGT